>NC_133379.1:6506268-6673361 GCF_049309525.1 Garra rufa
ATTACTTTTTATCAATTTAACACATCATTGCTAAATAGAAATATTGATCTCTTTCAAAAAAAGAAAGAAAAAAAATGTACTGACCCCAGACTTTTGAATGGTAGTGAGCATATTGTTACAAAAAAAAATATACAGAGAGAAAACAAGTGCATGTACATGGGTAAAAAAGATTTATGCCAGTGAGGTCAAAACAAAAATTTAATGCAGGATCTAGAAAAATCTAATCGTGATTAAACCAGAAAAAATGCACAAAAATGAACAAAAACAAATTTTAAAGCTTGGGCTCCTAAACATTAGATCACTTGCACCCAAAGCACTTATTGTAAATGAAATGATCACAGATAATAGCTTTGATGTCCTATGCTTGACTGAAACTTGGCTAAAACCAAACGATTATATTGGTCTGAATGAGTCTACTCCACCAAACTACTGTTATAAGCATGAGCCCCATCAGATTGGTCGTGGCGGTGGTGTTGCAACAATTTATAGTGATATTTTCAATGTTACTCAGAAAACAGGGTACAGGTTTAATTTATTTGAAGTACTTCTACTTAATGTTACTCTGTCAGATATGCAAAAGAAATCTCTCCTATCTCTTGCTCTGGCTACTGTGTATAGACCTCTAGGGCCGTACACAGATTTCCTAAAAGAATTTGCAGATTTCCTTTCAGACCTATTGGTTCATTTTGATAAAGCATTAATTATTGGAGATTTTAACATTCTTTGCGTTTACTGACCTGATAAACTCTTTTGGAGTCAAGCAAAATGTCACCGGACCCACTCATCGTTTTAATCATACACTAGATTTAATTATATCGCACGGACTTGATCTTACTGATATAGACATTGTACCTCAAAGCGGTGATGTTACCGATCATTTCCTCGTATCGTGCATGCTGCGTTTTACTGATATTAACTATATAGCTCCGCGCTATCGTCTGGGCAGAACTATTGTTCCTGCTACCAAAGATAGGTTCACAAATAACCTGCCTGATTTATCTCAACTGCTCTGTGTACCCATAAATACAAATGAACTAGACAAAATGACTAGTAACATGGGCACTATCTTCTCTAGAAGCTGTTGCCCCCATCAAGCTAAAAAAGGTTAGAGAAAAACGTACTGTGCCATGGTACAACAGTAATACTCATTCTCTCAAAAACGAAACTCGAAATCTTGAGCGTAAATGGAGAAAAACTAACAGAAGTTTTTAGAATTGCATGGAAAAACAGTATGTCCAGCTATAGACAGGCTTTAAAAGCTGCTAGAGCCGAGTACATCCACCAACTCATAGAAAAAAACCAAAACAATCCAAGGTTTTTATTTAGCACAGTGGCTAGATTAACAAATAACCAAACGCCACCTGACCTAAATATTCCTGCACAGTTTAATAGTAATGACTTTATGAATTTCTTTACTGATAAAATAGACAACATCAGAAATACAATAACAAATATAGATACTACAGCAACTGATACTTCAGCATTATTCATTTCACCAGAAGAAAAACTGCAGTGCTTTACAACTATAGAACAGGAAGAATTAAATAAACTTATCAGCACATCTAAACCAACAACATGCCTATTAGATCCTGTACCCGCTAAATTACTAAAAGAGTTGTTACCTGTAGCAGAAGTACCGCTTCTTAATATTGTTAACTCATTGCTATCTTTAGGTCATGTCCCAAAACCATTCAAACTAGCGGCTATTAAACCTCTTCTTAAGAAACCACAGCTAGACCCTAGTGAATTGGCAAATTACAGACCCATTTCTAATCTTCCATTTATGTCTAAAATTTTAGAAAAAGTTGTGTCTGCTCAATTGTGCTCCTTCTTGCAAAATAATAATCTCTTTGAAGAATTTCAAAAAAGCACAGAAACTGCACTTGTAAAAATCACAAATGACTTGCTACTTGCGTCAGATCAAGGCTGCGTCTCTTTGCTAGTTTTACTTGATCTTAGTGCTGCGTTCGACACTATAGATCATGACATACTCATAATACTCATAGATTACAAGGGCAGGCTTTAAGATGGTTCAGATCATACCTGTCCGATCGCTACCACTTTGTTTATTTAAACGGGGAGTCATCGCAGCTATCACCAGTAAAGTATGGAGTGCCACAAGGATCTGTCCTTGGTCCTCTGCTATTTTCAATTTACATGTTACCCCTTGGTAATATTATTAGGAATATGGGATTAGTTTCCATTGTTATGCTGATGATACTCAACTATATATTTCAACAAGACCAGATGAAACTTCTAACTTAGCAAAATTAAGTGTGTTAAAAATGTGAAAGACTGGATGACCAATAATTTTCTACTATTAAATTCAGATAAGACCGAGATATTACTTATTGGACCAAAAAAACAGTACACAGAATCTCTTAAGCTGCAATTTGCAACTAGACGGATGTACTGTTATTTCCTCTACAGTCAAAAATCTGGGTGTTATATTAGACAGCAACCTGTCTTTTGAAAATCATATTTCTCATGTTACAAAAACAGCATTCTTCCATCTTAGAAACATTGCTAAGCTACGGAACATGTTACCTGTTTCTGATGCAGAAAAGTTAGTTCATGCATTCATGACTTCTAGACTGGACTATTGTAATGCACTACTAGGTGGCTGTCCTGCTTCTTCAATAAATAAGTTACAGGTAGTCCAAAATGCAGCCGCTAGACTCCTTACCAGATCAAGAAAATGTGATCATATTACCCCAATTTTATGGTCTCTACACTGGCTACCTATTAGGTTCCATATCACTTAAAAAATATTACTTCTTACCTATAAGGCCCTAAATGGTTTAGCTCCTGCATACCTAACTAGTCTCCTACTACGCTACAATCCCTCACGCTCCCTAAGGTCGCTAAACTCTGGACTTTTGGTAGTACCCAGGATAGCAAAGTCCACTAAAGGAGGGAGAGCCTTTTCACATTTGGCTCCCAAACTCTGGAATAGCCTTCCTGATAACGTTCGGGGTTCAGACACACTCTCTATGTTTAAATCTAGATTAAAGACTCATCTCTTTAGCCATGCATTCACATAATGTATCTTATAATGTTGTACTTTAGTTACATCTGATCAAATGCAGATCAACATTCTTCAGCTTGGGCTAAACACAATTTTTGCTTGGTTGGAACAGCAGCTATTTGTTTCTTTGTTTCTGCCACGGGATTTCCATCTAGGAATTACACAAGATTCAGTCCGGATTCAAAACAGCCAAGAAGAGATGATGCCAACCCCCCAGAGGACCGCCGATGATGCCAGCCTTGAAACAACATACAGCACTACACCATTCTTCTACAAGTTTGATTGCAACACATAATCATTACTATTAGTGTTCATCATCTGTTTTTGATTACACCATTACTATTTTTAATATTTATATCATATGTACATCGACTTAACATACAGTAGTTACCACTAACAAGCTACTAAATATATTGTAGTAGCCTACATTTTTTGTACAGCTGCTTTGCAACGATTTGTATTGTGAAAAGTGCTATACAAATAAACTTGAATTGAATTTAATTGAATTGATAAAAGAAAAATTTAAACATAATTAACCAAATTAAAGTGACACAGTGCTTCATATGTCTTTTTAGCTTTTCCGTTTCTAATATTTTTCAAAGTAGTACCATATTGTTTAATTTATTTAATAAAATTTCCACAATTTGGCTTTGAGCGCATATATTTTCTGTCAGTTTCTACTGAAGGTAAAAATTCGTAAGCTATTGTAAATTAAAAAATCTAATCTATTGTTCTTTATATATATATATATATATATATATATATATTACGAATGAAGTATCCATTCTAAATAATTCAATTAATAGAACCTGTTCCTTTGGCTATATAGAAAAAATTGAAAAAGAAAGAAATAATTTGACCGTTAGCCAATCAGAAAACTCTGTGTGAGTTTGGGGAGGGACGAACAATATACTTTAAATAACAATACATTAGTAATTTCATATTTTTAGTAAAATGAGAGAGAGAGACAGAGAACAAAACAGACATATATTTACAGCGTTTCCGTTCTTTAATAGACTATTATTCAAGAACATCGGTGCTTTCACAAAAAGGAAATTGGCACTTGGAACATTCAATTAACAGTGATTTCAGGGAAAGAAAACATTTCTTAGAAGTAACATACATGTAAAATGTGGTTTTATCTCCTTTATTTAACAAATACAGATGTTTTGGCTATAAACTGTGTCCATAAATCTACATTTCAGAGCAAAATGTAAAAATGTAGTGTTCTTCTAACAGGGTTATTATTTAACTAAAACTAAAAGCATTAAAAAATGATCTCAGCTTGTACTAAAATAAACTGAAAACTAAAATAAGAATGTACTAGAAAACTGTACAGACATTAAAAAACTAACAAAAACAGACATTAAAAAACTAACAAAAACAAACAAAAAAAAAATATTAAAACAGAAAAAATGAAGAAGACCTCAGTGATACTAAAATACGTTTCCTAATCACAACTCTTCCATTAAACTGATATGATTTTGACTGTAAATCTAACCTTATTGAAATGAGGCATATATGACATTTGTGACAGAACAGGAATAACATTTTTTTCAAACATCAATCTCATTGGAAGCTCTGTTAAGATCCATGTGAGACAAATCTTCAAAGAAAAGCTATATAGATTTGTTATGGAAGACTAAAGACTTCGGGCTGTTTTTAAAGTCGATGGTCTGACACAATTAAAGCCTAATTAAAAGCACTAAAGAGCAATTAATGATCATTTTCTTTGGGTGAGATATAGTTAATGCTTTTACAAGCTTGTGTCAAAACACAAAGCGCTCCACATGAATAAAACTGAGCTCACAGAGCTGTATTCATTTTTTCCTAATTATATTCATTCTTAAATATGAAGAAAAGCAAAATGAACATAAAAACTGGATTCATGCATCAGTTTACCATTTACGCAACTGACTTTCGTGTGTGATTATATGCAGTGTATATTCACACTAAATGGACATTTGAGTATATTATATCCATTTGGTCTAGAAATTGCCATGATGCCTAAAATGAAGGAAATTTGATACAAGACATAGACGAATGTACAATTTTGTCATAAATATGAATAACAATACCAGTAAGTGCTTATAATAAAATGTGTTTAAATTGTTGTAAGATAATTAGAGCCACAGTAAATAATAATAATTTATATAAATGATAAAATGAAAAAAATACATATCATGAATGATTAAAAAAACCATGCAATTTGGCTTGAAGAACAACAATGGTGTAATATGTTTTGGTTTAGGATATAACACATATATTTAGCATATAAATCAAAGCCTGTGGCTTCTGTGGCACATTCTTACTAGCACAAACGCTAGACAGGAACATGAGTGCTGGCAACAGGCATAGATACGAACACATATACACACACACATATTCTCTGACACGCATACAGTTCTCTCTTGGTCTAAAATAAACACAAAGATAAACCACACTTGAAATGATCTTCAATTCTTGCTACCTCTGACATAATGCTGTTACAAGAGAAACCTGTTGCTTTATTGTAACTCACTGAACATCTCACAGCCCATCTCTTAACGCTCATCATTTGCTATAGTGAGTTGTCTATGCTATTCTCTTATCAGTCTTTCAACAGCAACCGGGCCTGAAACTGATCTGCAGTCTGTGCCAGCCGTTATCAATGCTGTCTGCTGGGTGCTCCATCAGCGCAAAAGACAGTCTGTCAGTGTCAGGGCATTGTTGCGGCTGGAGCAAGAGGCCCAAGAGACCTGAGCCGAGCCCCAAGCCAAGTAAGCAGTTTGCAGTTCCTCCATTTTCAATGAGCAGAAGCAAGGTCAAACCTCCCCAGTGCATCTTTCAAATACTGTGCTTGTGTATATATTCAATCCGTCCTGTTTGGATGAAAGCGTTTGGTCATGTTCACTAGTTCGCTTTTGCATATAATAAACAGCGTAAAAGTTAAGCGTGTTTGGCGTGCTGTCCGGGAGAGGGCTCCGAGCTCGGTAGTCATTCCCGAGCCCGGGGCACTCCCCCTGCCCAGGGAGAGGGGTCCGAGCTCGGCATTTGGCCCGAACCCAATAGCGCTCCCCCCTAGCTGGAGGTGGAGAGAAATGAAAAAAGGGGGGGTGGGAGGGATGCTGGAATCAGAGATAGCTGAAGGTAGGACTGCTTGGTTATTTAAAGGGACTGTAGTAATTAGATAGGGAGAGTGATTGGATAGGGAATGATTGCTGATGATGAATTGGCCGTGTTAATTATCTGCGCGAGCTCCTCCTGAAATTTGTTAATGAAACATCACTTAAAGTTCTAACCCTTTTTGCAATTCGCATTTTATAATACAGTGATTTCAGCACAATTATATTAAGGCTTCATAAGTTTTAGTGCTTTGCCCAACAACATACTGATCCCTTGCAATGTCACTTTTACATTTATATTGGATTGATACAGCGAGATTCTCATTACAAGTGCAGTCACATCAGCAAAATTTTGTGGGACAAAAACTACGTCCATTGTCTTAAGTCAACACTGCAAATACGGTTGAGGTCAAAACTTTACATACAACTTGCAGAATCTGCAAGGTTGTTAATTATTTTACCAAAATATTTCATTTTTTATTCAGTGCTCATCTGCATAAGATATTTCACATAAAAGACGTTTACATATAGTCCACAAGAGAAAATATTAGCTGAATTTATAAAAATGACCCTGTTCAAAAGTTTACATACACTTGATTCTCAATACTGTGTTGTTACCTGAATGATCCACAGCTGTGTTTTGTTTTGTTTCTTTGTTTAGTGATAGTTGTTCATGAGTCCCTTGTTTGTCCTGAACAGTTAAACTGCCCGCTGTTCTTCAGAAAAATCCTTCAAGTCCCACAAATTCTTTGGTTTTTCAGCATTTTTGTGTATTTGAACCCGTTCCAACATTGACTGTATGATTTTGAGATCACACTGAGGACAACTGAGGGACTCACATGCAACTATTACAGAAGGTTCAAATGCTCACTGATGTTTCAGAAGAAAAAAGTGATGCATCAACAGCCAGGGGTGAAAACTTTTGAACAGAATGAAGTGAAGATGTGTACAATTTTCTTATTTTGCCTAAATATCATATTTTTTCCTTTATTACTGCCCTGTAAAAGCTACAAAAGATACTTACATGTTTCCCAGAAAACTAAATAAGTTCAATATATCTTGATCTTCAAATTCAAAATGCATAGTGTTTACTTCTGAAGCATTAGTGAGTATTTGAACCTTCTGTAATAGCTGCATATGAGTCCCTCATTTGTCCTCAGTGTGAAAAGATGTATCTCAGAATCATACAGTCATTGTTGGAAGGTGTTCAAATGCTGAAAAACCAAAGAATTTCTGAGACCTGAAAGATTTTTCTGAAGAACAATGGACAGTTTAGGACAAACGAGGGACAACTATCACTAAAAAAAAAAAAAAACAGCTGTTTTTGAGTGTATGTAAACTTTTAAACGGAGTCATTTTAATAAATACAACTATATGTAAATGCCTTTTATGTGAAATACTTTATTCAGGTCAGTACTAAATAAAAAAGAACATTTTGTATGATCCCTCTTATTTTGCTAAAATAATGTAAACTTCGTATATGAAGTCACTTTCAAGCCAAGCCTCTTTCAGTTGGTCAACATGGCTAATCAGAGCAACCAGCTCTGAGAAATCTGCATAGGGCAATTTTTCGCCCTCACGCAAATAACTGCATTTCGCCCTGTGAAAATTCGCCAAACATTAGTAAATGTGACCGCACAACTCAAAAATCCCAGTCACTCAAAGGTTGGCAGTGTGAGAGATTATTTACACATTTACTACAATGGCAGCAGTTCATTGGCTTAAACCTGAGCTGGAAAACATGATTCAGCCGCATGTAATAGATGGGCAGTTTGGTTGACTAGTTAGAGCACAAGCCATATACATATAGAGATGAGGAGGGAAACAAGGTGAGAACAAGCAGCATTATAGTACAGTATAGCACCTGGTGAAGTCAAAAGCCACAGAAAGCTTTGTACAAATTCACACAGTTTTTACGCTGTTATAAAAAAAATAATATAATAAAACACATTGTAAACAGTCTGAGAACGACAGGGGAGAACAACAAAATGAGGAAAACGAGGGCCTGGAATGTTATATTATCCAATGATTGGGCCCCAAACACAGTTTTGTGTGTGTGTGTGTGAGTGAGTTTTTGTGCATTTGTGTCTTGGGAGAGAGTGATTGTGTAAGCACAGCGTTTCTGAGGTAAAATCTCTCAATAACGGTAAAATCACAAGCAGCTGAGCAGACGATTTGATTGACTATTCGAACATGTTTCTAAGGCCTAGCTCCACACGAAACGCATTACATTCTATGTAATTTTCTGTTTATGTGTCTGTAAACAATCGAATTGTGTGCATACCTGTGAGTGCATTTTCCACAAGACGGTGTAATCGCCATCTTCAGTTTTACAAATAGGTGACTTGGATGTTGTGTCTTGCATTTGTTTTGTTCACATCAGTGTTACAATTTACACGCAGGAGTGTTTTACTAATTCTAAGGACGTTGGCATGGATCTGAGATACTGCTGGTATAGGATTTCACAGGAATTAGTATACATGGTGTAAGGGATTCTATGTAATCACAACTTTATAAACACAAGAAACACACACACTTTATAAATATTCTGTGAGCCTGAACATTTCTACGATACACCAGTTGGATTTGGCACATCACCTTGTTTTGAACGCTCCTTTTGATTCCTAGCAGGCTCTAAAGCTTGATTCCTGAAGCGATTACCATGCAGCGCACAACTTGGCAACTCTCGGTGAGGGATATATCTCTTCTTCACTTGCTTAGGTTTTCTTTCTGAAGGGCAGCCGCTGAGGACGTGGGTCGAAGAAGGTGTGAAGAAGTACACGGAAATGGTGAGAAGGCTGCATGAATGTGAAGGCAGGAGGACCCTTTGCGACTTGAAAAACAACCACGTTTACCAGTGCAGTCTACGAACCGATCAACGACACAAGGAGACCGTCACATACACAGCCTGCACACTCTACTTCGGAGTGAGAGCCACATTAGGATAAGTGCTCGGGAACTAACATTTGGTTACCGCTTTGTGTGGTAAACTCTCACTTTTCTAGCACTATCTCCTCATATTTGGGTGGAGGATCACTGTAGGGGGCTGTCGTCTCATCGCTGCTGCTTTCTAAGTGGCCGGTAACTTCCTCGTAGGATGGTGGAGGGGTTGCCCCAGACAGGTGGGAAGCCACAGACAAAGATGAATCTTGTACATACAGGGAGCGATTGTTCTGAGAGTGACTGGTGTGATGATGGGCATCTTGTGGCGTGGCTGAAGCCCCGCCTCTTTCGCCACTGCTGACCACCACACTGGGCCTGTCATTGGCGTGAGAGTTTTCTGAATGCGGTGGAGGGTCACGGTGCACGAGGATGCGCGGGAGGCTGCGGGCATTCCGGTTAGCCAAATAGCGGTTTTGTGTATAGGCCGGACGCCGACGCGTGGCCTTCTGGAGTTGACAGCGCCAGATGAGGAACAGCGCAATGATGATGAGAAGAGCCACGCCCAGGAGGGGGACCACCATGTACACAGTGTCCGGGCGGTCCGAGCGGGAATCCGCATTGCTGTTCACTGTGTAGATACTGCGGTTTTTCCAGAACTCCATCTATGAATAAAGGGATAAATGGTTAAATCGATAGTTCACCCATAAATTAAAATTATCTCATGATTTCCTCACTCAAGCCATCTTAGGTGTATATAACTTGTAATGTTCTTTCGGATGAGTGCAATCAGAGTTATATTAAAGGAGAACAAAAATTGACAGATAATTATAATTATAATAAATTACAATAATAATAAAAAAAACCCTTGTCATCTTCAGTCGTAAAGAAATTGTGGGATTTCTCTTCATATAGTGGACTTCTATGGTGCCCCCGAGGTTGAACTTCCAAAATGCAGGAAGAAAGGTCTTATCCAGCAAAACGATTGGTTATTTAAAAAAAAAAAAATTATACAATACAATTTACATACTTTTTTACCCCTTTAAACACTCATCTTGTTTAGCTCTGCTTGAACTCTGTGTATTCCGGTTCATGACAGTTAGGGTATGTTGAATAACTCCCATCTCATTTTCTTCTCCAGCTTCAAAATCATCCTCCATTGCGGTTTTACCATTTTTTGTAATGGGCGTTTGATCTTCTTTGCACATTCATTTTGTAAACACTGGGTCGGTACTTCTGCAGCGTTGGAGGAGAAAATGAGATGGGAGTTTTTCAACCTACAATTTCTACAGTCTTGAACCGGAATACACAGAGTTCACGCAGAGCTAGACTAGACAAGCATTTGTGGTTAAAAGTATAAAAATTGTACAATTTTTTAGAAAATAACTAATCGTTTCGCTAGATAAGACCCTTCTTCCTTGGCTGGAATCATTTAGAGCCCTTTAAAGGGGTCATCGAATGCCCAATTTCCACAAGTTGATATGATTCATTAGGGTCTTAATGAGAAGTCATACAACTTACTTTGGTTGAAATTTCTCAAAGATAGTGTAAAAACCACTCTTTTTACCTTGTTAAAATCAGTCCTTTTTAAAGTGAGCTATTCTGCTGCATGTTCCTTTAAATGCTAATGAGCTGTGCTCGCCCCGCCCCTCTCTACCGTTTGATGATGAGCCGTAATGTTTACTTTAGCCACGTTTAGCTGCGAAACTTGCAACATGTAAAAGTGAGTTTTGCATCCGATGACCCCTTTAAAGCTGCATTTAAACTGCATTTTGAAAGTTTAAACTCAGGGGCACCATAGAAGTCCACTGTAGTGTAGAGTAGCGTAAGCTCGATAGCTGTGTGGAGTACTTTTTATGATGGATGGAGGTACTTTTTTGGGCTTTAAAATCTCAGCCATTCACTGCCATTATACAGCTTGGAAGAGCCAGGACATTTTTTTATATACAGTAACTCTGATAGTAATCATCTGAAAGAAGTAAGTCATATACACCTAGGATGGCTTGAGGTTGAGTAAATCGTTTGGTAATTTCATTTTTGGGTGAACTATCCCTTTAAATCCACTTTCACACATGAAACTGTTAAATTGCAGTGACCTTCTGTGTTTTATACTTATCACTAGCATTCACACCACCACCAGAACACCATTCCACAGTTTTGGCATCTTTTCCCTTGCTGAAAAAAACAGCATATGTTTTGGTGCTGGGATGCTGGTTTTAGCTGTTTTATGCTGGTCCTTTGCTGGTTAATGCTGCTTCTTTGCTGGTTAATGCTGGTCCTTAGCTGGTTAATGCTGGTCCTTTACTGGTTTATGCTGGTCATGTTGCTGGTCAAGGTCCAGCCTAAACCAGCAAAGGACCAGCATAAACCAGCAAAGGGCCAGCATAAACCAGCAAAGGACCAGCATAAACCAGCAAAGGGCCAGCATAAACCAGCAAAGAACCAGCTAAAACCAGCATCCCATCACCAAAACATACCTAACCAGCATATGCTGTTTTTTTCAGCAGGGTCCACCATTTTCTTATTAAAGTTTCTTATTAAATTTCTAGTTAAACCTGATTATTTAGAAAATAAGTTAAAATAATGCTGGCTGATGGCTTCAACTAAAGCTTAAACCATCAATTAACAACCTTGAAAAATGACAACAGGTCTCGCTTTTAAAGATTAGTTCACTTCCAGAATAATAATTTCTTCATAATTTACTTACCCCCATGTCATCCAAGATGTTTATGTGTTTTTGATGTTTTTGAGTAAACATTCCAGGATTTTTCTCCATGTAGTGGACTTCAGTGGGAGCCATCAGTTTGAAGGTTCAATTTAAAGTTTCAATGCAGCTTCTCCCAGGCGAGAAATAAGGGTCTTATCTAGTGAAACAATCTTTCATTTTCTGAAACTGCAATTTGGACCTTCAACCCATTGGCTCCCATTGAAGTCCACTATATGGAGAAACAATCCTGGAATGTTTTCCTCAAAGACCTTCATTTCTTTGCGACTGAAGACAGGAAAAATATCTTGGACGACATGGGGGTGAGTAAATTATCAGGAAATTTTTATTTTGGAAGCGAACTTATCCTTTTAAGGTAAACTGTTGTGATGAAATATGAAATGATGTATGCGGAAAACAGAGGTAGCACATATTAGGGAATTTAGAGATTTTAATATTTTACAGTATATTTTTTATATTAGAATATTTAATTTCATAATTTTCATTATATAATTTCCAAGATTTTATTGGATTTTATTTAGTATTGCAAAATTACAAGAAAAGTTAAAATATTATTAAATTGTGTATATTAAGGATACATTAACAGCTAGCTAAATTAGTTATTTGGACATTTTATTCTAAAAATCTGTAAAATGTCATTTTCATTACTTTTTTAACTTGCACCACAGAATGCCATTACACACAATTTGTAAACTATGATGTGATGGAAATGAAACTGAGAAAAACATGGCAAAAAGTTTTAGTGAGTTTATTTTCTAAAAGTCCACAGGGCCAAAAGTAACACCTAATACAGTGGTTCTCAATCCTGGTCCTGGGGGACCCCTGCTCTGCACATTTTGCATGTCTCCCTTATTTAACACACCTGTTGAGATAATCAGCTCATTAGAAGAGAGATCCATAAACTGAACTAATGAGCTGATGATTTCAATCAGGTTTGTTAAATAAGGGAGACATGCAAAATGTGCAGAGCAGGGGTCCCCCAGGACCAGGATTGAGAACCACTGACCTAATAGAAACACCCACTTATTAATTATAGATCTGTATGTCATGGTTGCCTGTAGGTAAAGCATGTGGAGTAATTGCTTCGGTTCCTAAGAACTTTGCAACTGGCTCAAATTCTGTGACAGAAGATTTCTTACATAAAAGCATGCAAACCTGGCAAGTGCTTGTTCACACATATTATTCACCCTAATACTGCACTGTATTGGCCAATTGTTGAAAATGCTTTGCTGGCATTGTGACAACCTCTCAAGGAACAATCTGTATGTGTAAAAGCACCTAAAATCAAAAATAATGGAACGATAGACTAGGCACTAGGGAATAGAATTTGTTTACATCTCTTTCATGAAGACAGGATTTACCGTTCGCTCCTTATTTTCAAACACTTCGTTGGCCTCCTCAAAGCTGCAGCTCTCCTCGGCACACTCCCTCTCAATGTTGCCTGGCCGAAACTCCTCCAGGAAGCCATTAGCCCGTGGAAAACGTTTGAGGAGAGAGTTTGCAACCTTGCCATCTAGGAACGCTGAGAGATCAGAGAACATCTTTATGTTTTATTGGGGGCAAAAGTGTTTCTCTGTTTGTTCCTGTGTGTGTACAGTTGTGATCAAAAGTATTCAACCCCCCAGAGACTGCAGTACTTTACAAATACAAGCTTTTCTGTAGATCCAGATAGGGCTGGGCGATAAAACGATAACGATATATATCGCGATAGACAAGAGATCGATATCAATAAAAAATGTGTTCGATAAAACGTTCGATATTTTGTATTCTTCGTCGGCCCGCCCAGCCCCCCTTTAACGTTCAGTTCATAGCGCCAGATCACAATAGAAGTTAAGGTTATCTTTCCTACAGAACGGGTCCACGTTGTTGTATTAAACAAACTAAATAGCCTTATGTTATATATCTTATTTACACGACGGCATGTGATTTCTGTCTCTACATGATCGCGCGTTTACGATGTCTCCTCACAGACGGGATCGCGGACTCCATTCATAAAAACGGACTTTACTATAGGGCGGAATGCCGCGGAATTCGTCGATTTTTGGACCAATAAATCAAAAGTTGGTCTGTTAATTAATTCAGATCGCGATATGGACTAGTGTCTGTGAAAACTGAAATGCAAAAGACCGTTTCAATATGAATCCTGCATGTTCCGTTTGCCTCTATATGTATGAATGGAGGAGACGCGTTTTATTTTCACTACACGCATACTGCACACGTGACGCTCCCGCTAATGTTTGGCCTTTGCATCTCACATGAACAGACAAACTCCAATAAATACATCTCCAAAGCTGCTGTGAGTGTCACTTTTTGTCAATTTTACCGTTTCATTAGTGAAACTAGCATCATTCATACTGTATTACACACTGAAACTTCACGGCAACCTGTCAAAATAAAAGTACGGTTTAACATGTAACAGAACAATATTAGTCTTGTATTACTTTGTACAGTATAATGTAGGTGTTTATCCCCCGGTTTCACAGACAGGGCTTAAGCCTAGTCCTAGACTAAAATGTAAGTCTGAGCTGTTTCAACTGAAATAAACTTGCACTGACTGATCTTAAAATATATCAGTGTCTTTTTTTGTTTTAAGATGCACACCACTAATGTTTTTTTTCTAAGCATGTTTGTAAAAATTACATAAATGTCCTAATTGAACTATGACCTAATCCTGGCTTAGTCTAAGCCCTGTCTGTGAAACCAGGCCTTTATGTTCACATTTAAATAATTTACATAAAACAATATATATGATAAAAAATAAAATAAAGAGTCACCACTTAATTGTTGAAAAAATACTATTATTATTAAACCTTTTTTTAACTGAATATAATTTTTCTTCTATGTATTAATTTTAACAGTAAAGCTCCGTTTATTTTTATTTTTAAAAATAAATCAGTGATTTTGCTTTCATTTGATTATCAGAAAAATTTAAACAAGAATTTCTGAAAAAAAAAAAAAGATTGTTCAAAATGTTGAAAGTTTTGGACTTATTTTTTTCACTTAAATAAATATTTTTGTTATTACACAAAGTATAGGCTAAAGTACCGGGAAAGAAGTAATTTTGGCTACTGGCAACCAGCAATCTGTGCAGAAATAAATATTATCAGCCAAGTACTTTGCAACAACCTCTGACCTGTGGTCAAGCCGTACTTCTGGGCCATACATTAGCTTGACCATTCACTTCATCGACAATGAATGGGGTTTGAATTGAGGATTAAGAGATAATTAAGTGTATATTGTGACTTTAGACTTATGTTTACATTTTAATTATTTGAGTTTTCCATGGTTGTTGACATTTCTGTCTTAATAACTGAGGGGATTATGATCAGAGGCAGGTTAAGTTTAAAATAAAAATGCTTGAGTGTAATATATTTTTCTCCTGGTCCTTGTTTTAAATGGGTCATAAAAATATCAATAATTATCGTTATCGACCGATATGAAACACTGATATCGTGATATAGTTTTCAGCCATATCGCCCAGCCCTAGATCCAGAACTCTATATTAAAAAAAGGCATCTGTAACAGATTACTGTCATATTATATGGCAGTATGATAAAGTCAATATATAATATAGGATTTTTTAATAACACAGCTATATCATAATTATTCAACCCCTATTCAACATTGCTGTTTTTTAAGTCACTTATTTTTATGGTAAAAAACAAAATGGTCTTAAACACAATTAAGCTTTTAGAAACTATTAGAAAACAAAATTAACTTGAGCTGTTACACATACAGACAGTTAGCCCATGCATGTGCTGAAGTTTGAGTAACTAATATGACAAAGTCAACAGAGCTCTCACAAAAGCTATAGAGCAGCTATAGAGCGTAAATAATTGCATTACTTTAAAAAGTCTAAGGCTATATGAAGATTTCCAAGATACTGAAAGTTCCTACAGACACAGCTGACAACCTTATTCATTAGTTTAAAGTGTGTTAACCTTTGAGGTTTTTGAAAAAATAAAACTTCAATATCATAAAATGTTTCATCAGAACAACTGAGGAAAAACCTACACCGCAAAGACTTCCAAGATGACCCAATGAAAGGTGGAAAAACATTTCAATGCAGAGTCTAAGATGAACACAAGACAAACATGGCTTTCATGTTGGGGCATCTTGCCTAATGCCAAGAACATAAAATGCTTACTTGAAACTTGAACATGTTAAAATGAATTTAGATAGACCTATGGAGTTCTGGGAGAATATTTTATGGAGTGTTGTGACCAAACTGGAACTTTTTGGACCCATGGATCAGCGGTGTGAAAAAGGCTAAACTTATGAGCAGAAGAACACCATCTCCATCATCAAACATTGAGGTAGACCAGTCCTGTTACGGGGGTGTTTTACTGCATGAAATGAAAATCATGACTGTATGAAGAACATCATGGATTCTTTGAAGTATCAGGCCATTTTGGCAAGAATTGGAGTCAGTCCTCGCTGCAGCCTGTAGCGCGATGACGTAGCTGGATCAGGTCCAATACGTACTGGACCTTGTAACGCGCATGCGCGGTGGTTTGTTTCGCTGATATTTCAATATAAACAGTCACATGAGTGAAAACAGCTTGATCTGACAGCTATGATCAGTTTGTATATTGAATCTAATGTTTAATGTTGTAGTTTCCCCCCCCCCCCATATATGTACATGCCCTGCTGACACTGGGTTCTCCTTCAATTTGCTGATCAATGTAGATCACTGTAGAAAAATGAGTATAGCCATCAGTGATGCGCGGGTTGATCCAAAATGAGCGGGTGCCTGTGGTTACGAGTCATCCAAAAATATTTTTAATGATATTCGGGTCGCGGAAATAATTAATATAGTAATTGTAATAATACTAATTAATAATAATTGAAATAAAGATGCTAATTAAACCTTTGTAATTTATATAGTACTAGACACAATTTTCTATGAAATACATAGACCTACACTTTATTGGCTGAATAACATTTACCTTCTGAATGTTATTATCTGTTGAATAAATGCTGACGCGGGACAAAATGCCCAATTTCCCAACACGTTGAACTGAGCAATGCCGTTGTACCATTTTAATAGGCTACTTTTAGACGCATATAGCTCAGTAATGTCAGCTTTATGTATTTTCTGAGAGGGGGTGGGATTTTTGTTGGGAAAGTCGTACACTTCGATTAGACTGGATAAACACATCCAGCATCTTAATTGTTAACAAAATGGTATTCCTAATAGATGTCTCGAATATTGTATGTTCAATGCTTCTCTTTCTTTTTGGAATTATTAGACACATTTCTTTCAAATGCCTAGGTCTGTTTAATTTCCTTAATTATACAATTTCTAGCACTATTTTTAAACGTTTATTCAAGCAATAATATATAAATTATCTCATGTACATGCTTGTTTAAAACCAGGGATTAAAAACGAATTCCAAGTAAAAACGGTATTTTTCTTTACATTTCCAGAGAGTGAAACGAACGAAATTAAACATTACTTAATAAATTCAAGGCACTATAATTTCCTTATTCATTTGATGCAACTAATAGGGTCTATGTAGCCTATAAAATAATATTATTTTGTCATATTCGTGATTCCTGAATTTATATATGAAAACTTCGTTTTGAAGTGCATTGTTTTGTCTGTATAAGAAAATTTGCTAACCTAGCCTATTAAGTTTATTCTTGATCATTTTTAAAGAGGTTAAAAGTTAAGAAAAAATGAATTAGCTTGTAGTCTATATATATTTAGGGCTATAGGCTAATCTTTTTCTTAACTTTTATTACACTGTAGATCGAAATAAAATAATTCTTGATCATGTAAAGGAAAGACAAAATAAAACAAGAACTTTATTCAATCTGTATTTTTCTTGTAATCAAGAACATTTCTTTTGACAAAATTACCTTATTAATGCCGAATGATGTTTGACAGTGAACGCATCTCCACCGCATATAATCGCTGCTGTCAGTCGCAAATATTAAACATGCGGGTCGGGTCCAATATTTTCTTTTCTGTTTTTTTTTTGTGGTCCGAGTTGCGGACGGGTTAGTTGAAAACGTCGGTTGGGTTCGGGTTGTTTATATACTGACCCGTGCATCACTGATAGCCATTAAAGAAGGAACTCTTACCAGTCAAAATATCATTAAGTACACTCTTTTTTTTTTTTTGACATCTGACAAGATTTATTTATTTTTTTTAATTGGTGCTGTTATTATTTTTCCATTTTCCCTTGAATGTGTACTGGTATTTCAAGTATTTTACATACCTTATTGTATTGTAACTTTAGGATTAAAATGACATAGAGACATATTTTTAAATTGACACATAAAATGACATATTTTTGCTTCCACTTAGCAATAAATATGACCTGAATAAAATGGCTTCATTTTAATATGTTGTACACTCACTGAAAATAATACTTGACAAAGATATTATGCTTTTAATCCATTAAATTTGTTAAAACGCTCTAAACTTTAAAATTGTAACATTTTGCATGTGTGTAGAGAGCATCACATCACAACTTAAGCATCACATTTGTGTAAATTATTATTTATCAATTATTACTTATTAATATTCATCTCTACTAATACAAAGGTTAGAATATCATCACAATATAATATTGTCCCTTTAAACCAGCGCATGCGTCATCGGCAAAACAAACTTGCACGCGCCTAACAACGTCCAGTATCAAAAAAAGATACAATTATCGAATATTTTATCATTATACTACTATTACTACTTGCAAAATTTTATATTTACCGCTGCAAATTCACTCAACAAAATCCTTTATTATTTTTAATAATCAACAGTATATCCAAACTATTTCATTATCCAAAAATCTTAAACTGTCAATTTGTTTCATCTTTTTAATTTATATTGTTAAAGGTTTTGTTTTGTATTTATTTTATTTATTTATTTTTATTGTATTATATACATGTATAATGCTGACATTTTTGTACTTTTGTGCTTTGTACCTTGGCAAAAAAAACAAAACAAAAAACGTCCAGTACGTATTGGACCTGATCCATCTACGTCATCGCGCTGCAGCCTGCAGCGAGGACCTCTTGAAGAATTGTGATGCCTTTGGTGCAAAGACTGAAGCTGATGATCAACTGACTTTCCTGCAGGACAATCATCCCAAACTATACAGGTTCTGGTCATATAATTAGAATATCTTCAAAAAGTAGATTTATTTCACTAATTCCATTCAAGAAGTGAAACTTGTATAATGTATACATTCATTCCACACAGACTGATATATTTCAAGTGTTTATTTCTTTTAATTTTGATGATTATAACTGACAACTAATGAAAACCCCAATTCAGTATCTCAGAAAATTAGAATATTACTTAAGACCAATGCAAAGAAAGGAATTTTAGAAATCTTGGCCAACTGAAAAAATGAACATGAAAAGTATGAGCATGTACAGCACTCAACACTTAGTTGGGGCTCCTTTTGCCTGAATTACTGCAGCAATGCAGCGTGGCATGGAGTCGATCAGTCTGTGGCACTGCTCAGGTGTTATGAGAGCCCAGGCTGCTCTGATAGTGGCCTTCAGCTCTTCTGCATTGTTGGGTCTGGCATATCGCATCTTCCTCTTCACAATACCCCATAGATTTTCTATAGGGTTAAGGTCAGGCGAGTTTGCTGGCCAATTAAGAACAGGTATACCATGGTCCTTAAACCAGGTACTGGTAGCTTTGGCACTGTGTCCAGGTGCCAAGTCCTGTTGGAAAATGAAATCTGAAATCTTGGTCAGCAGCAGGAAGCATGAAGTGCTCTAAAACGTCCTGGTATACAGCTGCGTTGACCTTGGACCTCAGAAAACACAGTGGACCAACACCAGGAGATGACATGGCACCCCAAACCATCACTGATTGTTGAAACTTTACACTGGACCTCAAGCAACGTGAATTCTGTGCCTCTCCTCTCTTCCTCCAGACTCTGGGACTCTGATTTCCAAAGTAAATGCAAAATTTACTTTCATCAGAGAACATAACTTTGGACCACTCAGCAGCAGTCCAGTCCTTTTTGTCTTTAGCCCAGGCGAGATGCTTCTGACGCTGTCTGTTGTTCAAGAGTGGCTTGACACAAGGAATGCGACAGCTGAAACCCATGTCTTGCATATGTCTGTGCGTAGTGGTTCTTGACTCCAGCTGCAGTCCACTCTTTGTGAATCTCCCCCACATTTTTGAATGGGTTTTGTTTCACAATTTTCTTCAGGGTGCGGTTATCCCTATTGCTTGTACACTTTTTTCTACCACATCTTTTCCTTCCCTTTGCCTCTCTATTAATGTTCTTGGACACAGAGCTCTGTGAACAGCCAGCCTCTTTTGCAATGACCTTTTGTGTCTTGCCCTCCTTGTGCAAGGTGTCAATGGTCGTCTTTTGGACAACTGTTAAATCAGCAGTCTTCCCTATGATTGTGTAGCTACAGAACTAGACTGAGAGACCATTTAAAGGCCTTTGCAGGTGTTTTGAGTTAATTAGCTGATTAGAGTGTGGCACCAGGTGTCTTCAATACTGAACCTTTTCACAATATTCTAATTTTCTGAGATACTGAATTGGATACATTTTGGAGGAACCCAAAAACCTTTGACACATCATTTATTGCATCAAGTTTTTTTTGTCATTTAACAAGGTGTGTCAAGCCTGCTGCCCTATTTTTAGATCAGACCTTATGCTAACTTCAGCATTTTAAAATGAAGTTTAAATATGGTCCTTACCTGCTGCCATACTACCACAAGACAACTCAATCTTAAGTATTTTGACCTGGGGAGAAGAAAAGATGAATTTCAAGGGTTGAGAAAAGTTTTCTTATGTACACACTTGTTGTTACTTATCATAACAGTGGCCCTTTTTTGATCAAATGACGGTGCGAAACTGTGAAAATCCCAGGCCACTGGCTTTCCGTACAATATTCTAAATCATGACATAAAAAGGCTGCTTTCTGGAAGCTGATATCTTTACTATATAAATCTATATAATCTCTTGCCTGTCTAATGCTGATGGAGGAGGGAGGAGGGGCGGAGGAGGAGGTTCCCATAGTAACGGAGCGGGTAGATAGAGAGATGTGCGAGCTAAATTTATATCACTCGAGCTTGAGCTCACTCCTTAACGAATTCATTTAATTCGCGAGTTACTATGTCACAAAATATATCAGCCCAACGCAAGTTCACGTTTAATAATCTCTTGAAACCGCATCGAATAAAAAAACAAACGGAGATAACACGAGTAAGAAAAATAAGACATACAAAGCATGTCAAAATGCTAAATACAAAATAGATTTCCTTCTACTTATAAGTGAAAGTGTCTTTAGAAAATATTGACAAAACAATTCAATGTGATTACATTTCCTAAGGCCATTCTTAAAAGCAAACAGCTTTCTTAAAAGCGAATAAAATATTAATAAGAATCAGTTTGACTATAGCAGCTGACAGACTCCTTAGAGGGGCTTTCAGTGTGATTAATGATGTAACAGTTATATTTATAACCGCAGCGATTTTTTCAGCTGCCATAAAGCAAAATAAAATAACGTGTACATTTGGGAGAGGTGAAATAATAATAAAGCCTACCTTCCAGGCTGTTGCAATTGCTAGTCCATTCCATCCCTGTTTCCAGCTAGGGAGCACCCACATGAGTCACGGATGGCGTTTGATTGACATGCGGCTGGACCAATGGGAGTCATGGATTCCCCCTGATTGTCCAATGAAATTCTACTGTCGATTTCGGTCACGCAAAGTCTTGGGAATGGGGAAAAATAAACTGGGTATTGTAGTCTGTTTGTGCACACGTATAACGCTTCTCTGAAACAGTCTCAAGAAACTGTATGTCTACGCTAAGGCGTTAATGTTTTATTTCTATCGTTATAGACGCGGAGTGCCACCAAGTGACATTTTGTTAGAGAAAGAGGATGATAGATTCAGCACAGAGTCAGGGGTCTCTCTCGATGCCACGCCTTGAACTAAAAGACAGCATTACCCACAATGCTGAACCGCTCTTGTTGAACTCTGTCACAGGGTGACAAAACGACTTTTAAACTCACATTTAAATGTAACAACCACATTTTGCTGTACCATCCAAAATGTCTTAATACTGTGTAAACCAACAGTTTGAAATGTACAGTAAATAAAATTGGACAGTCATGAATAGTTAAACTGCTTGCTGTTCTTCAGAAAAATCCTTCAGCTGCCACAAATTCTTTGGTTTTTCAGCAATTTTGTGCATTTCTAATAATGACTGTGATTTTGAGATCTATCTTTTCAAACGGAGGACAAACGAGGGACTCATATGCAACTATTACAGAAGGTTCAAACACTCACTAATGCTTCAGAAGGAAACATGATGCATTAAGAGCCGGGGGTGAAAACTTTTTGAATTTGAAGATCAGGGTAAATTTAACTTATTTTGTCTTCTGGGAAACATGTAAGTATCTTTTGTAGCTTCTAAAGGGCAGTACTAAATGAAGAAAAAAATATATTTAGGCTATATAAAAAAGTGTACACATATTAATTCTGTTCAAAGGTTTACATCCCTGACTCTTAATGCATTGTGTTTCCTTCTGAAGCATCAGTGAGCGTTTGAACCTTTTGTAATAGTTGCATATGAGTTCCTCAGTTGTCCTCAGTGTGAAAAAATGGATCTCAAAATCATACAGTTGATTCAAATACTCAAAAATGCTGAAAAACCAAAGAATCTGTGAGACCTGAAGGATTTTTTTTTTTCTTCTGAAGAACAGCAGGCAGTTTAACTGTTCAGGACAAACAAGGGACTCATGAACAACTATCACAGAAAACAGAGTATTAAGAATCAAGTGTGTAAACTTTTGAACGGGGTCATTTTTAAAGATTCAACTATTATTTTCTCTTGTGGATTATGTAAACATATGTTATGTCTTTTATGTATGTAAATATCTTATTCAAGTCAGTACTAAAACATTGCACTTACATTACATTTAGCTGAACTTTAGCTTATTTACCTAAAGTGAACATTAATATTTTATTTATTTATAATATAGGTTTATTTTAATTTTTTCACAAAATTAGTTTGAGGTCAAACAATAACCCATAGACACACTGCAGTACCGCCATAGGCCCCCTAGAGGTCAGAAACCCCCTGTTGAAAACCCCCGATGTTATGCTGTAATGGATAATGTGCTTCTCAGTTCTAAAGTCACTTTTCCCCATGTGAAAAATATGTGCACATAATTGTATTTCTTAACACAGTTTTAGAATTATTTAATTACTATTCATGTTTTAATAATCTTTTATCATGCTATAAAGAAGTACACTTATTTTTATGTGTTAACTAAAATACTAAAGCACATTTAAAGTACTTTGTACCATAGTGTGTTATTTGATATTACATTTAAAGTTAATATATTTTAAATGTACTAAATTGCAGCTTTGTTAAATGTGTAAATAAAAATACATTTAAATACATGACATTCACATTTAAATTTAAAATAACATAAAATTATGCTTGTCAAAATATTCGTCAATACACTTTAACCACATTTCAAAGACAATAGAGGTTATTATGAAATTACATATAATGATACTTAAGTTCTGCTTACACTACCAGTCAAAAGTTTTTAAACAGTTTTTTAATGTCTTTTAAAGACGTCTCTTCTGCTCACCAAGCCTGCTTTTATTAAATCCAAACCACAGCAAAAACAGTAATATTTTTACTATTAAACTATTTAAAATAATTTGTTTCTATTTGAATATTTTTTAAATATAATTTATTCCTGTGATTTCAAAGCTGAATCATTACTTCAGTCACACAATCCTTCAGAAATCATTTTAATATTCTGATTTGCTGCTCAAAAAACTATGTTAAAAACAGCTAAGTACATTTTTCTGAGTTTTTTTTTTTTTTGATAAATAGAAAGTTCAGAAGAACAGCATTTATCTGAAATAGAAATCTTTTGTAACATTATAAATATCCTTATCATAACTTGTAATCAATTTAAAGCATCCTTGATAAATGAAAGTATTAATTTCTATAATTCATTTCTGACCACTGATCTGTGGATCTTTCTATTCATCAAAGAATCCTGAAAAAAATGTACTCAGCTGTTTTAAACATTGATAATAATAATGTTTCTTGAACAGCAAATCAGCATATTAGAATGATTTCTGAACGATCATGTGACACTGGAGACTGGAGTAATGATGCTCAAAATTCTGCTTTGATCACAGGAAAAAAAATTACATTTTAAAATATATTCAAATAGAAACAGTTATTTTAAATGGTAAAAATATTTCCATTTTTTCTGCACTTTGGATCAAATAAATGCAGGCTTGGTAAGCAGAAGAGACTTTTTTAACAAACATTAAAAATCTTACTGTCCGAAAACGTTTGACTGGTAGTGCATGTCAAAAAAGGCACTCCTAAGTGAATCTAGTTTCATTTAATATACATTTAAACTACAAAGTAAAGAGTCATTTCATGACATTACATTCAGTTCACACTTAAGTACATTCTATAGTACTTAAGTATATTATTGTAATAAGTACTCATTTTTAAGTATGCTAACATATTAATACTTTAGAGGCACCCTTCAGTAGATTTTATAAATGATTTGTCAAGAATTCCCGACAAAGGGAAACTGATGTTTAACTTACATAGTGAACAAACATAGATCGCTGAAGTGTTATCAGAAAACATTCTGACTGTTCTTCGTCTTCTTTTTCTGGCCCATTGGCAGGTATAGCCACTTCAATATCCTCCTTTAAGAAACTTTTCCCCCCCCATACATCTATTCATAGAAATAGCAAAGCCATCAAAGCCATCTCTGCTGACCTGTGACTTAAACAGGAAGAGTCCAATCTTGAAAATCTTACAGTCTTAGGGGGACATTGTCATAGCAGACAGTGTCCTTTATCAAAACCTGGACAAACAACAGAGCCCCTTCTAGTCAACAGATAGGGTCAGAGAACATCAAAGGACTCAAACGAGTTCAAAAAGAGACTTATCAGAAAACACACAAGGTTTGCACTCATTTTAAATATAGATTTTATTTTAAATCAAAAATACAAAAGTAGAAAAATATGCCATAAATACATATATATACACATAAATCATAAGTTAGGGATGGGTAATAGAATACAAATAGAATTTATATATATACAAAAAAAAAAAAAAAAAAAAAAGGTAAGAACCCTGAGATTGCTCTGAAACAACATTTCCCAATGTGGGATTGCATTTTCACTGTTTTTAACAGGAATTAAAATAGTTTCCTGCATAAAACAATCAGTAAAATCAGTCTGGTTGTGCTCTAGATGCTCATGAGAAGCACCACGTCCATGCACTGAATTATTGATGGCACGACTTCCCTAATAGAGCGCGATGTGGCATTATCCAGTGTTGATGTTAAATTCATGAACTTTTCCTCACGGGTGAGGTTGAACATTCAGTTGTAACTGGTGAAGTGACTGTTAAGCTTAAGACACTCCTCAGCATTGCTGTCATCATCTTCATCACTGTCCTCCTCTTCCTCGCTATCTGATTCGTCATAGAAGTTTATGGTGGCCTGCACTGGGAAATTTCTGAGCAGGGCCTCGCCGTCGCTGAAGAGGTAGTCGAAGGATTTCGATCTGGGCCAGTACAGCCTAAAGCGTGAAATAAAGAAATGAAATCGGTAAACACGATGCAAACAGACCAAGTGAATGCATTTTCAACAAAATAAAATAAGCCTTATTTAAAACGGATTAAGGTTTTAGGGCCATGTTATAAAACAAAACCATTGCTCAAGTGAAATTAAATGCTCACTGACCTGACAGGGTGCTGGAAAGACTGCATCTTGCCATCTGTTGTAGTGTTACTGGGCACTTCTGGCCTGGAATAAGGCTGGAAAGAGTGAGAAAAGACGTGTAAGACCACATGCGCGAAACACAACTCAAACAATGCTTCCTGTCCAGTGTTTATGAGGTGATATCACTGCCAGCTTCGTGGGTGTATAACACTCTGGGCAGGATGCAAAAGCTGTGACATGGAGGGTGTCAGGCTAAAGTGTTTGTGGGAAACTGCCTCCAACTCCTTTTCCCAAACCTAAAGGTGTCTGCTTAAATCTTGGCAAGCGATAGCTTGCTCTCTGGGAGCTGTTTTCCCCTACACCTCGTCTCTGGGCACAGACTCAGTGTTCACACTCAGACAGTGGTGCCATATGGCTAAGTGTCTCAGCGCTAGAGCTGCTCTCAGTTTGCCTTTGCGTCACTAAATGGCTTGGTGTCAATGAAACACCTCCACAGTCATACAATCTGCTGCCTAATGCTCACCACATGCCTGTCTGTCACCTTAAAGCTACCTGCTGCTCTAAAAAAAAAATAACAACTTGACATTTTCTCTGCTGAATTACCTGCTTAATCACATTCCTAAACATTAACATTGAAATATTAGGATTACAGTGAAAACTTACACAAGCCAACTTGGTTCTCCGGCATTCAGTTTGTGCATCCTTTCTGGCCGCAAGCCAAGGTCTCCAAAGAGAAGCTGGGCTGTGGATCGAAGACAGTAATATTTTAGATGTGCATCTAACAGGCAACCTCTAATATAGAACAGAACAGAATAAAATAGAATGGAAAGCTCACAATAAAATAGATTAGAATAGAATTCTCACCTGCTAGATTGCTGAATAGTGTTCATTGTGTTCAGAGCAGCGGCAACGCACACAGAATTCATTTCTATTTTAGTCCAAAATAGTCCTCTTTTTTGCTAGATCTCCGAGCGATGGACGTCTTGGATGAGTCGTTATCCTCTGGAGGGACGTGAGTGAGTGAATGAATGAAGGAGAGTCGCTGTCTCGGTTTATATGGAGCTGGAGCTGGAGCTGCAGGGGCGGGGCTGGACGACGGTGCCGATGCCAAATGATCTGAGGTTGTTTTAAGAGGGGGTTTGGTGCTGTTTGCCAAATGATTGGGATAGAGTCTGCCATGGACATTTTGGTGTGAAGACTTCTCCAGTTGTATAAACAGTGCGCCCCAGCGTGAGGGTGAGAAATCTGGTACCGTCAGGTTATTGCAACAACACAGAGGGGCAAACTTGCACACCATCTGCGAGAAAGACAACGGGGGGCGACACAGGAGTAGGGTCATATATAATATAGTTAGCTAGTAATAAGGTTTTCGAATTTCGAGGCTACATTAATTAGGACTAGTGATCAAACTATATATAAAACCAAAAAAGTGTGTCCTATCCTTGCTTATCCTTATGTATTTATACGGAAATGCGACGTTTTTTATTAATTCTGTTTTAGATTTTAAGTTCTGTCCCCTGGGTTCTTGTTCAAATTAAAAAATATGTGTGTAAAAATTAATCAATAAAAACACTGACGTCAACTTATTGAATTGTAGTAGCCTACTTTATTGCTTATTTAGGCTATTACCCATTACTATTTTGATTTTGTTCAGCAAACGACTTCGCAAAACCGTTTGTAGAAATGCTCTATTGTATAAATTCTCTCTTTTTATTAAAATAAACTTCTTTAAGTTCTTTAAGGCTAACGGTAAAACCTTTTATTTAACCAAACTATACCCAGCACAGGCCTATAGGCTATTATTATTTTTAATTTAGCTTGATTGCATAGAGTTTGTTAACATTTAAAATCAATATTTGTCTAATTCAAAGTTAAAAATATATATCTTAAAATAATCTTTTAAAATGTTTAATTTTCTTTGAATGACATACACTACCACATAAATGGTATTTTGAACATAAAGATTTTTTATGTTTTTTTTATCCTCTTCTGCTCACCAAGCCTGCATTTATTTGATCCAAGTACAGCAAAACTGTAACATTTCGAAATATTTGTACTCTTTAAACTGTTTTCTATTTGAATGTGTTTAAAATGTAATTTATTCCTGTGATTTCAAAGCTGCATTTTTAGCATAATTAGTCACGTGATCCATCACAAATTATTCTAATATTGTGATTTGCTGTTAAAAAACATTTATTATTATTATTACTATTATTATAATGTTGAAAACAGCAGTAGTTTTTTTTTTCAGGTTTCTTTGATGAATAGAAGAACAGCATTTATAAATGTCTTTATCATCACTTTTGATCAATTTAAAGCATACTTGCTAAATAAATGTATTAATTTATATAATCCCCCCTCCAAAACTGGAAGTCTTGAAGACACTGGAAGACACTGAAAATGTAGCTTAGATCACAGGAATACATTACCTTTTAAAATATGTTCAAATAGAAAGCAGTTATTTTAAATTGTAAAAATATTTTACAATATTATAAACTTAATGAGCAGAAGAGACTTATTTAAAAAAACATTTAAAAAACAAAACTTTTGACTGCTAGTACCCCTACTTTTATTTTGATTTTCTAATGATCCGTCTCTCTCGTCTATGTCTCCTTTAATAATTGCTTCAAACAACTGATCTGAAAACAGCTCTTAATTTAAACACTTGCAGGAGTCACCAAAGCTTAACAACTAAAGCCGATCCCCGGTCAGTTCGAGCGCGTCTCTCGCTGTTTGTCTAAAAGCACGCGTTCACACTTCAGCCCGTTAAGAAGGGTGCAAAATATCTCACTAAACGAATTTAATGAGGTCCTAATGGGGACTTGATGGACTTCGTCGCTCCATTTGGAGGAGCAAATTTGCGAGACTGCGTCACTCCGACCGCCTGTAGGGCCAGCAAACTGACTAGCGTCAGGCAAAAGGCACAAATGGACAACGCAAGATAGCGGCGAGCAATTGCTTAAACACACAGTCTAGATAACAGATAACGCAATGAATCAATTAAGGGCTGTGTTTTCGTTCACTTTACTAATCTAATTAGATTTAGACGTGACTGGCAAACGTAGTCTTGCTAATAGATGGTAAAAAGTTAATTTCCTGATGACATAGGCCTAGGCCTGTTGTAGATAAACTAGTCTAATCTAATGGGAACAGATTACACCAGTTAAAGTAATTTAAAGAAACAAAGCATAGATAGATAGATAGATAGATAGATAGATAGATAGATAGATAGATAGATAGATAGATAGATAGATAGATAGATAGATAGATGCTAAGAAGCTGAAGCAGAGAGCAGCAGACAGTGAGGGTGGCAATAAGAGGTATGTTGTTTATTCTGTTCATTTGGGAGTGTTCTGGCTTATGGTGGTCTGTCTAGTCCCAGTCTGTTTGAACATTTGCTGATCTCAGAGTCTTGGAAACCCCCTGCCACTAATGGCTCTTAAAAAATCTTCTCCCCCATGGTCAGGAATGTCAGTAATCACCAGCCCGCTGCTCCCCAAGCCTGACCAATGTGTTTTTTTTTAAAGCAAGTCAACACGAATCTTTAATTTAAAATAACAAGTAATGGATTAGTTAGAGCCCGCAGTATATATGGGTTCTCCCCAAGAATTCAGCTAGTGATTTGTTATTTTGTAATTAATTACTGCGGATTCAAATACATTTCTTTTGTCTTTTATTTTTATCAGAGATATGAGCTGATATGTGACTAATACGTGACACTAAAGTGTCCGTTTAAACTGTTTGTTTTAAACTTAATGTCTGTCTGGCTAACAAACAGGGTTAAAAAGGGTTTCTTTTAATGTTCTGATTGATTGGTCCGATTAAGTTATGTTTTTAAAATATTTTAATAATGCAGTGGCCGGCACATAACCTTTCCCTCAAGCCAAGATTGACTTAATCATTTAGATCACAGCACTGGCAAATTCCAAAATACACGTAATGGATTATTTCAGAGGAAATTCCATGGCTTATTCAAATGTTAGCTGATTTCTCACATCTCAGATTTACTAAAAAACACACTGCTGTTGTAAATGCATCCTTTTAAAATGCTTTTCAGCTTTTTGCATATTTAATTTATGTGTGTGAATTACATAATGGTGAAAGTTAATTTAAACTATGAGCAACTAACTGGAAATATTTTATGCATGTAAAAGTAAAAAGAGCATTACTTATATGTGACCCTGGAGCACAAAACCAGTCATAAGGGTCAGCTTTTTGTAACTGAGATTTATACATCATCTGAAAGCTGAAAAAATAAGCTGTTAGGAAAGGACAATATTTGGCCGAGATACAACTATTTGAAAATCTGCAATCTGAGGGTGCAAAAAAATCTAAATATTGAGATAATCGCCTTTAAAGTTGTCCAATTAAAGTTCATAGCAATGCATGTTTCTAATCAAAAATTTAGTTCTGATATATTTACGGTAGAAAATTAACAAAATATCTTCACAGAACATGATCTTTACTTAATATCCTAATGATTTTGGCATAGAAGAAAAGATCATTTTGACCCACAATGTATTGTTAGCTATTGCTACAAATAAATCTGTGCTACTTAAGACTGGTTTTGTAGTTCAGGGTATCATATATACACAAATAGATCAAATAATGCCTTCTTTTTAAATATTTAACTTGCCTTTTTCTGTTTAAATAGTTACTTCACTGGTGCAATGTTACTTCAGTTTCAATCAAACAACACTCTTTGCCTTAAACTATTGCATTAAATGCAGTGTTTGAGCAATTTGTGTTGATTGTTTTCTTAAAACTACAGGAGACCCTCTGTAGGATCAGCCTTCTAGGAGCAAGATTGCTTTGTCAATTAAAACCTTTTTATTATGATAAAACTTAATAATTTTAGTGCAACTATAAACATTTCAGACTATTTGACCTATAACTTTTGACCCCACAACAAATGAAGTAGAGCTGTTTCCTTACCTACTGATGCACGTCTCCTGTCCTGACTAGTGAGGTGAAAAAGAGCAATTTAGAACTGCTAACAAATGTTACCAACATCCTGTGAATAAAATTAGGTAAATGGTCTTTACATTGTCTCACATTCTCACATAAATAAGTTTGAATGGCTCTGCTTAATTGAATCAACATAATGCAAAAATTTATGTATACAGTGCCTTTCAATAATATTGGCACCCTTGGTAAATATGAGCAAAGGTGGGTGTGAAAATAAATCAGCATTGTTTATCCTCTTGAGCTTTCATTCAGAAAATTCACAAAATTCTAACAAATCATTGAAGTAAAACAATGGAAAGTGTGTGGGGGGGGGGGGGATCTTTGTTTTTAATAAATGTTTTTTTCTAGTTCATATTGGCCCCAATTATTGCAACATCCTTAACATCTGGTAAGAGATCAGAGACTATTCCTTCATACGGAATCTCTCCAGATCTCCATGTTGGAGCTTCCTCTCTTCAGTTCACCCCATTTGTTTTGTACAGGGTTCAGGGAGCTGGGAAGGCCATGGCAGAAGCTTCTTTTTATACTCAGTGACATTTTTGTGTTGATTTTGGTGTTTGTTTTGTATCATTGTCCTGATGGAAGATCCATTATAAGATTACAAGATTTCTAACAAAGGCAGTCAGGTTTTTTTTTTTTTTTTTTTTGATGCCATGTATTTGATCAAGAAATCCAGGACCTTCGGCCGAAAAATAGGCCCATAACATTAAAGATCAAGAAGTTTATTTAACCATAGACATGGAGCACTTTTTTATCCCTGTTTGCACGCAACTCATCTGTTTTGCTGCCAAAACACTATTTTTTAGTTTCATTTGACCATATAAACAAGTCCCTTTTGAAGTTCCAGTCGTGTCTGACAACCAAATAAGCTGGAGTTTGTTTTTTGATGAGCGAGGAGGGTTTTTCTTGAAACCCTCCCGGAAAACATGTGGTGATGTAGGAACTGTTTGATATTTCTGACCCCAAGACTCAAATAATCTCTGCAGTTCTCCAGCTGTGATCCTTGCAGATCCTTGGAGGCTACTTAAACTCTCCTCCTCAGTGTGCATTAAGACGATATAGAAACCAGCCGTTTTGTAACTTTAGTTGATTGGAACTTATTAATTATTGCCCTGATGGTGAAAATGGGGATTTTCAATGCTTTAGCTATTTTGCAGCCACTTTCTATTTTGTGAATCTGTATATCAGAACTATATTCTGGCTTTATATAATTTGGCCTTTGTGTTCCTTGAATTTATAATCTTGTGGGACAGGAAGTCATGAATGGACTTCAAGTCACTCTGGTGTGCTGAAAAACTGTAAATCAGAATGTGAATATACTTCTGAGATATTTTACTCATAGAAATTTCTAGGGGTGCCAATAATTATGGCCAACATGCACTGGATAATTTATTTTATTTTATAATATGAGTTTCCCTCCACTTTCAATTGTTTTACTTCAATGAAAGGTTAGATTTGGTTTATTTTTTTTTAATGAAAGATCAAAAAGATAAATGCTGCCTTTGCTCATACTCTATATTGCCAGAAGTATTGGCACGCCCCCTTCTAATGAACAGGTTTGACTACTTAAGTAATTTCCATGAGTACAAATCTTAATATTTAAGCATATAATGATATTCTAGGGAATTGTGTGCTTCTAATTTTATAGCAACAGTTTGGACAGGACCCTTTTTTCTATTCTAACATGACAATGCGTCTGTGTATAAGACAAGGTTAAAAAAGAAATGAATGATTCAGTCAGTGTGAAACTTGACTGGTCTGCATAAAGCCAAATCCTAATCCCAGCTGAACACCTCTGGTGTGACTTTAAATGCAGACCTTGAGCCAAAAACTCATCACCAAACACCAGTGACTTGTACATATGGGCACAGTAATTTTAGACATTTCCAAAACTGTTGCAACAGAGATGGAAATACAATTTTTAAATACATGAATTATGTTTCCATATTTGTTGCCACAGTTTTGGAAGTGCCCTTTTTTCTAAAGAAGGGGGTGTCCCAATACTTTTATCCATATAGTGTGTGTACAAGTCATTGGTGTTTGGTGATGAGTTTTTGGCTCAAGGTCTGCATTTAAAGTCACACCAGAGGTGTTCAGCTGGGATAGATCTTGAAGAGAAAAAGAAAAAGGGTCCTGTCCAAACTGTTGCTATAAAATTAGAACCACACAATTCTCTAGAATATCATTATATGCTTAAACTTTAAGATTTGTACTCGTTAAAATGACTACGTAGTCAAACCTGTTCATTAGAAGGGGGTGTCCCAATACTTTTGGCGGTATAGTGTATTTACCAAAGGTGCCAATATTAGTAGAGGGCACTGTAAATCAAATAAATAAATACTAATTCATTCAACTCAAAGCCAACATAGATATTATATATATCTTTTGGTACAGCTGACCTCTTCTCAGGGTCAGAGTGTCCAGCCTTGTTCATTCCAGTGACCCAGTCATTCTCACGTCTACACAAGCATCACACCTCTGCTCTCATCTGAGGCGGTGTGTGTGGATGACACCAGCTCTCACACCTCAAGAGCACACTTCTCTCACCCTCTCTGCTGCTCCGTCCATGTTCTAGGACCAGCATCAGTGTTCCCACATCAGCACCCACATTCTCACTTCAAGATCTGAACCTCACTGATGCACATTTATCATTCATTTAACAGAATGAAGATGAAGATGAATGAAAGCCAATGTAGCGAATGAAAGAAATGTAATTAGAAAAAACCTCCAATAGAGGGCAGCTCTTTTGCTCAAAAAGATGAACTAAGACTGTTGAAGTCAATTGTGTTTTTACACTGTTAAAAATAAAGGTGCTTTACGATGCCATAGAAGAACGTTTTTAAAGGTAAGAGTAAGAAAAAGGTCAGAAAAAGATGGTTCTTCAAAGAACCTTTGAGTGAATGGTTCTTTGTGAAACCAATAATGGTTCTTCTATGGCATCGCTGTGAAGAACCTTTTAAAACACCTTTATTTTTAAGAGTGTAGGAGTCTTGTCTCTTGTCAAAAAGTAAACATGGTGTGACCCTGACTAAGGTCAATTACATTATTGCTTTGACAGGTAGCCACTGAAAAATGAAATGTTTATGATCTTTCATCACAAGGCTGACCTCTTCTCAGGGTCAGAGTGTCCATAGCTGTTCTTTCTAGTGACCCAGTCATTCTCACGTCTACACATGCATCACACCTCTGCTCTCATCTGAGGCGGTGTGTGTGGATGACACCAGCCCTCACACTTCCACAAGCACACTTCTCTCACCCTCTCTGCTGGTCTGCTCTCTCTACTGGCACCCAGTTACACACACAGTACATGTACCAGAACCTGCATCACTGTTCCCACATCAGCACCTACACACAAATAAACACTGACCCTGCTTTGACCCAGAACAATTTAGGAGCATGGCAGACTTTCTCAAACTCAAATTATTGTGTAGAATACATATATAAAATGATAAATATAATTAGTCACACTTTAGTTTGGAGACCAGTTCTCACAATAAACTATGACTTTTGCCTCAATAAACTAATTTGATGCTTATTAATAGTTAGTAAGGTAGTTGTTATGTACAGTCGTGGCCAAAAGTTTTGAGAATGACACAAATATTAGTTTTCACAAAGTTTGCTGTTAAACTGCTTTTAGATCTTTGTTTCAGTTGTTTCTGTGATGTACTGAAATATAATTACAAGCACTTCATACGTTTCAAAGGCTTTTATCGGCAATTACATGACATTTATGCAAAGAGTCAGTATTTGCAGTGTTGGCCCTTCTTTTTCAGGACCTCTGCAATTCGACTGGGCATGCTCTCAATCAACTTCTGGGCCAAATCCTGACTGATAGCAACCCATTCTTTCATAATCACTTCTTGGAGTTTGTCAGAATTAGTGGGTTTTTGTTTGTCCACCCGCCTCTTGAGGATTGACCACAAGTTCTCAATGGGATTAAGATCTGGGGAGTTTCCAGGCCATGGAACCAAAATTTCAACGTTTTGGTCCCCGAGCCGCTTAGTTATCACTTTTGCCTTATGGAACGGTGCTCCATCGTGCTGGAAAATGCATTGTTCTTCACCAAACTGTTGTTGGATTGTTGGAAGAAGTTGCTGTTGGAGGGTGTTTTAGTATCATTCTTTATTCTTGACTGTGTTTTTGGGCAAAATTGTGAGTGAGCCCACTCCCTTGGATGAGAAGCAACCCCACACATGAATGGTCTCAGGATGCTTTACTGTTGGCATGACACAGGACTGATGGTAGCGCTCACCTTTTCTTCTCCGGACAAGCCTTTTTCCATTTGCCCCAAACAATCGGAAAGAGGCTTCATCGGAGAATATGTCTTTGCCCCAGTCCTCAGCAGTCCATTCGCCATACTTTTTGCAGAAGATCAATCTGTCCCTGATGTTTTTTTTGGAGAGAAGTGGCTTCTTTGCTGCCCTTCTTGACACCAGGCCATCTTCCAAAAGTCTTGGCCTCACTGTGCGTGCAGATGCGCTCACACCTGCCTGCTGCCATTCCTGAGCAAGCTCTGCACTGGTGGCACTCCGATCCCGCAGCTGAATCCTCTTTAGGAGACGATCCTGGCGCTTGCTGGACTTTCTTGTATGCCCTGAAGCCTTCTTAACAAGAATTGAACCTCTTTCCTTGAAGTTCTTGATGATCCTATACATTTTATTTTTGGTGCAATCTTAGTAGCCACAATATCCTTGCCTGTGAAGCCATTTTTATGCAACGCAATGATGGCTGCACGCGTTTCTTTGCAGGTCACCATGGTTAACAATGGAAGAACAATGATTTCAAGCATCACCCTTCTTTTAACATATCAAGTCTGCCATTCTAACCCAATCAGCCTGACATAATGATCTCCAGCCTTGTGCTCGTCAACATTCTCACCTGAGTTAACAAGACGATTACTGAAATGATCTCAGCAGGTCCTTTAATGACAGCAATGAAATGCAGTGGAAAGTTTTTTTCGGGATTAAGTTAATTTTCATGGCAAAGAAGGACTATGCAATTCATCTGATCACTCTTCATAACATTCTGGACTATATGCAAATTGCTATTATAAAAACAACTTTTCCAATTTCCAATATTTATGTAATTCTCAAAACTTTTGGCCACGACTATAGGTATGTGTTAGAGATTAAGGGATCTATAATATGGTTGTGCAGAATAAGGCATTAATAAATACTAATAAACAGCCAGTATGCTAGTTATATGCAGGATAATAAACAACTACATTGCCTTGCAAAAGTATTCATAGCCCTTAATTTTTTTCACATTTTGTTTTGTTGCAGCATTATGTTAAACTGCTTTAAATTAGTTTTTCCCCACATCCATTTACACTTCAAATTTATTAAAAATAAAACACTGAAATAAGTACATTGCATAAGTATTCATACCCTTAACTCAGTACATATTTGAAGCACATTTACAGCCTCAAGTCTTTTTGGGTATGATGTGACAAGCTTTGCACATCTGCATTTGGCAATTATCTGCCATTCTTTGCCTCACTTTTTTACCTCTCAAGCTGTCAGTTTGGATGGGGGCTGGCAGACATTTTCTAGAGTGACTGAATGCTTCAGTGAACCTTCAATGCAGCAGATTTTTTTCTGAACTCTTCCCTAGATCATTGCCTTAACGCAAGTCTGTCACTGAGCTCTACAGGCAGTTATCTTGACCTCAGGACTTGGTTTTTGCTCTGATATGCATTTTCAGCTGTTAGACCTTTTCTGAGAGGTGTGCTTTTCCAAATCATACTCATTCAAATGAATTTGCCACAGTTTAACTCCACTCGAAGTGTAGTAACATCTAGAAGCAATATGAATGCTCCTGAGCTAAATTTTGAGTGTCCCAGAAAAGGGTATGAATACTTATGCCACGGGATCTTTTCAGTTTTTTATTTTTAATAAATTTGCACAAATGTTAAAAACCTATTTTTTGCTTTGCCATTATGGAGTAGGGAGTGTAGATTGATGTGGGAAAAAAGTAATTTAAAGTAGTTTAACATAAGGCAGCAATGTGAAAAACATGAAGGAGTATGAATAATTTTGCAAGGCACTGTAGTTAATAGTGAGAACTGGTCCGTAAACTAAAGTGTTACCATATAACCATATTATAGTTATGGAATTTCAAAAATCATAGTGGTATGTGAATTTATTAGCAGAAATTTTAAAACTTAGTTTGGCTAAAGTTATTATTTCTCATAATTAATCTAATTTACACTCCCAATCAAAGGTTTTTGAACAGTAAGATTTTTAAATGTTTTTAAAGAAGTCTGCACTGCATTTTTTAATCCAAAAGAACAGCAAAAGCAGTAATTTTGTGAAATAATTTTACTATTTAAAATAATTGCTTTCTATTTGAATATATTTTATTGATTAATTTTCAGCATCATTACAGTTTTTAGTGTCACATGATCCTTCAGAAATCATTCTAATATGCTGATTTGCTGTTCAATAAACATTTTATATTATTCTTATCAATATTTAAAACAGTGGAGTACACTTTGTCAGGATTCTTTAATGAATAGAAAGATGCAAAGATCAGCATTTATCTGAAATAAAAAAGCTTTTGTAACATTATACACTATACCATTCAAAAGCTTGGAGATTTTTTTGGGGGAAAGATTTACAGAATTACAGAAATTAATACTTTTATTTAGCAAGGATGCTTTAAATTGATCAAAAGTGATGATAAAGACATTTATAATGTTACAAAAGATTTCTGTTTCAGACAAATTCTGTTTTTCTGAACTTTCTATTTATCAAAGAAACTTGAATCAATTCTACTAAGCTGTTTTCAACATAATAATAATAATAATAATAATAATAATACATTTTTTTGAGCAGCAAATCAGAATATTAGAATGATTTCTGAGGGATCGTGTGGCTGGAGTAATGATTGGAAAAATTCAGCTTTGAAATCACAGGAATAAATTGCGTTAACGCATATAAAAAATTAAATATAGTAAAAATATTTCTAAATTTTACTGTTTTTGCTGTACTGTATAGTATAGTATAGATAGATAGATAGATTTGATTAGTTCCAGAGCTATATATCATCCATCAACCTTTGTGCATTTGCCAGGAATGTAAATCTTTTTCTGTGAATAATTTAGTTTAGATTTTTTTTTTTTTTTGTCAAATTGTAATTATTGTTAAGTTTTTAAGCAGTTATTTGTGAACATACTTTCTTAAAAATGTAGATTCTTTATTGATATCTGCATGTGGTTCCCTGGAGAACCTTAAACATCCATGTTTTTCATTCGGACAAATGGTCTTTATATTCGGAAAAAGGTCTTTAGATTTTTTAAAATGTTTTTCACACTAGAAAGAAAAAGTTATTTTTTAAGAACCATTCACTGAAAGGTTGTTTGAAAGGGAGCTGAAAAGGTTCTTCTATGACACTGCAGCAAAAACCCTCCTGTATTTTTAGGAGTGTAAAATTATAAATCAATTGCTTACTATAGTCCAAGCTCTGGAACGCAATGTAGAAATGCTTATACATTGAATCAATTGATGCTTCTGCCTCAGCTAATTGTAGAAATCCCTAATAAGAGAGTAAGATATATGGTGCAGAGCGAGGTAAACTTATAGATTTTTGTAGCTTAAGTGCGATATCATGATCACATTAATATTTATTATTTCTATTACTGTGTAAATGGTTAACAGACCAACATTGCTTTAAGCAATGACCGTCTAGTGACCCTGCCCACTCATGCGCTTCTCACACCTCTCATCTTATCTAAGGAGGTGTTGAGGTGACACCAGCCCTCACACTGCAGATCACCACCATTCTGCTCACTTTCTGCTCAGACACACATGCCCAGGTCAAGACACGGAGCCAGGGCGGCCATTCCCACATCAGCACCTACATACTCTTGACCTGGACGCTGACCTCACATGTACACATTGCAGCACCCTTTGTTTCAAATATTTTTCTGTTACACATAGCCATGAAAGTTTTTGTTGGCTAGAGTTTAGATAAAAAAACACAATCAAGGATTTTCAGGATTAGGCTGTTCTTGAGTAATAGGGTGTTAAGACCTGACAAATGACTAGATAAGGACAAATAAATGCTGATTAATTAGTGTTTAATTGATACTGCAGTGGCAATCTGTGCTTCTCAAATGGAATCTATCTAAAGTTGAGGTCGAAAGTTTACATACACCGAATCTGTAAAATGTTGATTATTTTACCAAAATAAGAGGGATCATACAAAATGCATGTTATTTTTTATTTAGTACTGAGCTGATAGTTGTTCATGAGTCCCTTGTTTGTCCTGAACAGTTAAACTGCCTGTTATTCTTCAAAAAATCCTTCAGATCCCACAAACTTTTTGGTTTTTCAGCATTTTTGTGTATTTGAACCCTTTCCAACAATGTCTCTATGATTTTGAGATCCATCTTTTCACACTGAGGACAACTGCGGGACTTATATACAACTATTACAGAAGGTTCAACTGCTCACTGATGCTTCAGAAGGAAACACAATGTATTAAGAGCCCGGGGTGTGAAAACTTTTGGAATTTAAAGATCAGTGTAAATTTAACTTATTTTGTCTTCTTGGAAACATGCAAGTATCTTCTGTAGCTTCTGAAGGGCAGTACTAAATGAAAATATATGATATTTAGGCAAAATAAGAAAAACGTACACATCTTCATTCTGTTCAAAAGTTTTCACCCCCGGCTCTTAATGCATTGTGTTTCTTTCTGAGGCATCAGTGAGCATTTGAACCTTCTGTAATAGTTGAATATGGGTCCCTCAGTTGTCCTCAGTGTGAAAAGATGGATCTCAAAATCATAGTCATTGTTGGAAAGGGTTCAAATACACACTACATGCTGAAAAAACAAAGAATTTGTGGGACCTGAAGGATTTTTCTGGACAAACAAGGGTCTCATGAACAACTATCACTTAACAGCTGTGGATCATTCAGGTAACAAAAAAATCCAGCGTATGTAAATTTTTGATCGGGGTCATTTTTGCAAATTCAAAAATGATTTGCTCTTGTGGACTATATATAAACATCTTTTATGTGAATATCTTATTCAGGTCAGTACTAAACAAAAAATAACATGATTTTTTTTATGATCCCTCTTATTTTGTGTTCATGAATTTCTCAGCTAGTGGTTAGTTCATTATGAGTATTACTGATAGTTTTGTGGTGCTTGGAAATAAATACACAAAATATTATAAATTAGGTCATGATAGGGTCAGTGTGTGTCTAGTTCAGAGATGAAGTGTGCAGGTGCTGTTTTGGGAACCTGGTACATGTCAGTTAGTGGAAGAAGAAAAAAAGTGAGGGTGAGAGAAGTGTGGCCATTAAGTTGCGAGGACTGGTGTCATCCACACACACCTCCACAAATGAGCTCAACTGTGACATGGTGAGAACAACAAGGTGATGTGATGGGACATCTTTGGAAACTGATTTATACTCTGTATGATATGGTTTGATATTCGATATGTGACCCTGGACCACAAAACCATAACTGTATTGGTGTGTTAGGGTAGGATTTGGTTAAGATACAACTATTATAAAATCTGGAATTTGAGGGTGCAAAAATAAAAACAAATAAAAATATTGAGAAAATCGCCTTTAAAGTTATCCAAATGAAGTTCTGTGCAATGCATACTACGAATCAAAATTGAAGTTTTGATATATTTACGGTGGAAAATGTACAAAATATGTAAATAGAACATGGTCTTAATATCCTAATGATTTTTGGCATAAAAGAAAAATTGATCATTTTGACCCATTCATGTATTTTTGGCTATTGCTACATATATAACCATGCTACTTATGACTAGTTTTGTGGTCCAGGGTCACATATCTTAGAAAAAGACTAACTTTTGAATTCTGCTACACTTTACACTTGTCATTTCCCAAAGTCATAATTCCTATTCATTTTTTAATACATATTTACCAAATTTTTCATTAGGAAATGCAGCTTCCAAACAAACAGAACTGTCAGATTTACTAACAAACATTTTTATTTAGTATTTGTTATATTTAGTTTCCTCCTATAAAATAGCACAATACAACTTATTTCAGTGTTTATGTCTAGCTTCAGGTCATACGAGTCAAAGTTCTTAGGTGTCGATTTGGGAATAAACGTTTAAGCTCAGACTATCCCGCATTGTGTGTATCTCCACACCTCTGAGCTCATTTGCGGAGGTGTGTGTGGATGGCACCTCTGTAGACACACTCCTCTCACCCTTTCTGCTCCTCCGCTGTCCCTCTGTACTGGCACCTCATCCTCTGGGTCCAAACACAGTATCGGCGTTCCCACTACAGCACCTTCATCTCACCCCTGACCTGAGAGACCTCACTGTGACCCAGTGTAGATACCAGAGTAAATATCAGTCACATTTCATCAGTCATTAATCATTTTAATAACATTTATCAAATTTGAATAAAATTGTTAAAAAAGTTATTTCCTTTGATTTCTAGTTGATTTTATAGTGATCTTTTAGAAAATCTATTGGCCCAAACTGCTAACTAAAAACACATTTAAAAGCACATGAGTATTCAAATCTTAAATGTTTACTAAGATCCTTTTATTATCTATTGAAACCCACAATAATATTTAAAATATCATTCAGGTTAATATATATAAAATCATCATTTATTGGGTACTTTCAATTTGGAGGTGGTCTTCCCAAACTCTAACCTCCAAATTTCAATTTATAATATTATTAATATAATATAAAAGAATATTTTTGATTCTTTTAAAACGTGAAAAAATATTTATTTTACATTTTCTTTGTAAAATATGCAAATTCATGTAAAAAAATAAGTTCCTGCATTTTCATGTCACTACTACAGCGTATGTTTTAGTCCATTGGCTGAGACTGATTTTAAGCCTAAATTTATGATCAGGAAATATTTATGTGTCACTCTCTCTCATAGCTATATGGTGAGTAGATAGGCCTCATCATTTTTAGGTAAATGTGTTCAAAAATATAAAACAAAGTTTTAGTAGTGACATCTTTGTTTTTTTAGGTGTTATACCATAAAATTGTTACTATCAAAACAGTCATGACCGAAACATGACATAATTTTTCGGTAGTGACAAAAAGGAACACAATCGTTTATTTGGGGGTTTTAGTATGCAAATTAAAAGTCTGTAATGTGATGTGGTCGCTATCAAATCATTATTGTCACAACCGAAAATGTGCAGTCACTACTACTGAAACTTAGGATGTTTTGTCAAAAAGATGTTATGATGGATTCAAAATACAACAAATCTCATAAATTACACAAAAACTTAATTACAAATTAAATATTGTTAAAAATTAAATTGTTTTTGATTCACCTCTGAAAATGTATAATTTATCATTTTTTATTTTTATTTTATTTTTATTATATTTTTATAAAATAGCAAAAAAAAAAAAAAAAAAAAAAAAAAAAAAAAATATATATATATATATATATATATATATAAGTCAAGCCCAAAATAATTCATACCGCTGGCAAATTATGATTAAAATGACTTTTATTCAATCAGCAAGTTTTTTTTTGAATGGAAATGACACGGGCTTCTGCCAAAAGATAATAAGACGATGTGCAAGAGGCATCATTGTGAAAAAAAAATTCTCAGCTTTTATTTACATTTTGAACAAAAAGTGGCATGTCCAAAATTATTCATACCCTTTTTAACTGTCAAAGTCTATGGGAAAATCCAAAGTTCTATACCATTCCAAATAGTCCAAACTGTTCTTAAGCATCCTAATTACCCTGATTCATTTGGGAACAGCTGTTTTAATCAACTCAACAGGTGAAAAACAGAAGCTCTCTGCTGTTGGTTTGTGGACAGTCATGGCAAGGACAAAGGAGCTCACTGAGGACCTATGGCCGCGCATTGTGGCTGTTCACAAGTCAGGAAAGGGCTATAAGACCATATCTAAATGTTTTGAAGTTCCAGTGGCTACAGTACAAAGTATTTTTAAAAATACAAGAAGTTCCGCACTGTGAAAAATCTCAGAGGACGTGGTCGGAAGCCAAAAGTGACACCTGTGCTGGCCAGGAGGATAGTGAGAGAGGTAAAAAAAGAATCCAAGGATCACCACCAAGGCCATCCTGATGAATCTGGGCTCTGCTGGTGGCAACATCTCAAGGCAGACAGTCTAACTGTTACGGATTGGTCAGGTTCTGCACCCACATTCACACCCCGATCACAATCACCTGAGTTCTGATCACCACGCACCTGCACTCAATCAGCAACTCACCATAAGAGCACCACACACACAGTCATCATTGTCCGGGCTCGTTTGCACGAAGCGGACTCATTGAGCTTCACTCTTGTGGTCTCAATTCCCTGCTATACTTACCTTCTAACGTACCTACTGATAATTACCTGTGCTCTCGTCCATCCTAGTCGAAGTCTCGTCTCAGTCTCCAGTCAGCGGTGTGTCAGCCGAAAGTCTGTTCATGGATCTCCAGCAGTGTGTGTGTGAGTGTTTCCACCTTCACCGGTCCTCCTCCCGTCGTTCCTGGAAAGGAAAAGATATACTGTCTTCACGAATCCATCTACACATCAAGAAACTCATCCAGAACTGTTCACTTACCCAGTCTTTTCACGCTATCATCATCATCCTGCTCTGCTGTAAATAAACTTATTATCATTATCACTTACCTCAGTCTTCTGGTCTGCTTCCGTAACAGTTAGCCCGGACCAAGACAGCGAACAGCATGAGCACGATGGATCCATTTCAAGAGCTGGTGGACTCACTCCGGAAAGTTTTGTTGGCCAGTCATACCACCATGCCAACTCCAGTTCGTCCCACAGCACCACCGGCACCCAGCACTTCTTCCGACCCCATTCATTCCAGTCCCATGGCCCGACCAGCGCCCTACTCTGGCGGGGCGGAGGAGTGCAGCGGATTTCTGTTACAATGTTCACTTGTATTCACAATGCAACCTGCTCTCTATCCCACAGATGCTTCAAGGATTTCCTTCATTACATCTCTGCTTACCGGACCAGCTCTCAAGTGGGCGGATACCTTATTTCAGCAGGCCGGGCCGGCAACGCAATCGCTCCAAACCTTCATCTCTCATTTCAGGGAAGTTTTCGGAAGTATGACGACTCAAGATTACTCCCTACGTTTTCGTACTCTAGCCGCTGCCAGCGGATGGAATGAGCGGTCTCTACTAACCACTTACCGGCTCGGCCTGGAACCCAATCTCCGGATGCAGTTAGCTGCGTTAGATGATTCGATGGGATTGGAGAAATTCATTCAGCAGTCACTTCGTTGCTCTGACCGGTTGAAATCATATAACGATCAGTCTGTCACTTCTGCACTCCTCCGACCCATGACAACCGCCAGCCCTCCAGAACCAGAACCAATGATCCTGGAATCAGGCAAGATCTCTGCAGCTGAGCGACAGAGAAGGCTGACCCGGGGTCTTTGCATGTACTGTGGGGCTGCGGGACACTTTCGTATAAATTGTCCTCTACGTCCAGCGTCATCCTTGGTGAGTGTCATCCATTTAGATCTGGATAATATGCATCCACTGACCACCAATGTTCAGTTAACCACCCACGTCTCTTGTGTTACAGTCGCAGCCCTCATCGACTCCGGGTCAGCGGGAAACTTTATCTCGGACACCCTCTGTCGCCAGCTCCAGCTGCAGACCCAAGCTTCTACTACCATCTACCAGATTCAACCCATAACCAACAGGATTAACTCACGGACACATATTCACCGAAAGTGTGAACCTGTCATCCTTCAAGTCGGAGTTCTACACCGTGAGGAGATTCAGTTTCTGGTTCTGGAGGTAGCTAATTCGGACATCATTCTGGGGCGCCCGTGGCTGGTAGCTCATGATCCCATCCTCTCTTGGGGCACTGGAGAAATCACCAAGTGGGGAAAAGGATGTATGGACCGCTGTTTCCCAGATCTTCCACGTCCCAACCCTAAAAAGATATCTGTCAACGTCACCTCGATCGAAAGTCCTGTAGAGAAACGGTCAGTCAAGATTCCCTCAGTCTACTCTGAATTCCAGGACGTCTTTTGCCCCAAGACAGCTTCTCAGCTACCGCCACATCGGCCATGGGACTGCGCCATTGACCTTGTTCCGGATGCTCCACTGCCCAGAGGTAATTTCTACCCGTTGTCACTTTCGGAGACCAAGGCAATGGAGGAGTACATAAAGGAAGCTCTCGATCAGGGATATATACGGCCATCAACTTCACCCGCAGCATCCAGTTTCTTCTTCGTCTCTAAGAAGGATGGAGGGCTGCGGCCATGCATTGATTACCGTGTACTCAACCAAGGTACAGTCAAGTTTCGCTACCCCCTTCCTCTCGTCCCTGCAGCCCTCGAACAACTACGCACAGCCAAGGTGTTCACGAAGTTGGACCTCCGCAGCGCGTACAACCTCGTGAGAATACGTGAGGGGGACGAATGGAAGACGGCCTTCGTGACCCCTACTGGCCACTACGAGTACTTGGTCATGCCCTATGGATTGGTCAACGCCCCCTCCGTATTCCAAAACTTCATCCACGAGGTACTCCGGCAGTTCCTGCACCACTTCGTCGTCGTCTATATTGATGATATTCTGATTTACTCCCGGAGTGAGGCCGAACATCGCCTCCACGTTGCGGAGGTCCTTCAACGACTACGAGATCACAACCTGTACCTCAAGGCAGAGAAATGTTCATTCCATTTGTCTTCAGTGCACTTCCTCGGATACATCATAGATCAGGAGGGGGTTCGTATGGATGAGGGGAAGGTGGCAGCAGTAGTGTCCTGGCCAGAACCCACTACCATAAAAGAGCTCCAAAGTTACATTGGTTTTGCCAATTTCTACCGTCGATTCATAAAGAACTACAGCATTATCACTTCTCCACTTACCAGCCTGCTCAAGGGAAAACCACGGACCCTACTTTGGACTCCAGACTCGGCCGCAGCCTTCCAAAACCTCAAGAACGCTTTCACTCAAGCTCCACTCCTGATCCATCCTGACCCTGACCTCCCTTTCGTGGTGGAGGTGGACGCCTCTTCTACCGGCGTGGGAGGTATCCTGTCACAGCACCATGGTACTCCTCCATTGCTGCATCCCTGTGCCTATTATTCCCGGAAGCTCAGCCCAGCGGAGAGGAACTATGACATCGGCAACCGCGAGCTCCTCGCCATTGGTTGGAGGGTGCCAACCATCCGTTCCAAGTCATAACAGATCACAAAAACCTGCAGTACCTGCGAGATGCCAAGAGGCTCTGTACCCGTCAGGCAAGATGGTCCCTGTTCTTTTCTCGTTTTGATTTCACTATAACCTACCGGCCAGGATCCAAGAATGTCCGAGCAGATGCCCTGCCACGTATCCATGATTCCCACGATTCAACTGAAGCACCTTCAACCATACTCCCAAAAGACCTCATCGTCCAACCCATAGAATGGACCAACCCTCCGGCTGTCGCCACTCCAGCACCCAGATCTCCGCCTGGCTGTCCACCAGGTCGTCAGTACATCCCTAGGACCCAACGGGTAGATCTAATCCATTCTACGCATACCTCCCTGGGCACTGGACATCCAGGGGCCAACAGCACTCTCTCGCTGCTGACGGAACGCTTCTGGTGGCCGCACATGGCAAGGGATGTACGGAGGTATGTTCAAGGTTGTAAGGAGTGTGCGATGTCCAAAAGTCCACGTCATCTGCCTGCCTGGAAACTCCATCCCTTGCCTGTGCCGAACCGCCCCTGGTCACACCTGGGAGTTGACTTCATGACCGATCTTCCTCCATCTGACGGTAACACCTGCATCTTTGTCATTGTCGATAGATTCTCAAAGTTCTGCCGCCTAATACCCTTGAAAGGTCTTCCCACAGCTCTGGAATCTGCAGAACTTCTCTTCAATAAAGTCTTCCGGTATTATGGCATTCCAGAAGACATCGTCTCAGATCGCGGACCGCAGTTTATCTCCAGGGTATGAAAGTCATTTCTGAAACTCCTAGGTGTGACCGTCAGCCTCTCCTCTGGATACCACCCTGAGACCAACGGGCAGACGGAGAGGAAGATCCAGGAGGTGGGGCGGTTCCTCCGGACATTCTGTCATGGTCACCAGGACTCCTGGAACCAGTTCCTGGGATGGGCTGAATACGCCCAAAATTCACTGCGGCAACCCACCACAGGACTCACGCCATTCCAGTGCGTGCTAGGCTTCCAACCACCTTTCTTCCCCTGGAATGGCGAACCATCACAGGTGCCCGCAGTGGATTACTGGTTCCGGGAGAGCGAGAGAGTCTGGGACAAGGCTCACCACCATCTTCAAAGGGCAGTGCGCAGAACAAAGACCTCCGCTGACAAGAAGAGGATTCCAGGTCCCACATATGCTCCTGGGCAGAAAGTCTGGCTCTCCACAAGAGATATCCGTCTGCGCCTGCCCTCAAGGAAATTGAGTCCCAGGTTTGTTGGCCCCTTCACCATCGTGGAACAGGTCAACCCCGTCACCTACAGGCTCCAACTACCTCCACAGTACCGTATCCACCCCACATTTCACGTATGCTTGCTTAAACCTTTTCACCCACCTGTCATTCCCTCCACAGAACCTGACCAAGAAGAGGAACCCCCTCCCCCCTTGGTTCTGGAAGAGGGATCCTTCTACTCGGTCCGTGAGATTCTTCTGTCCAGATGTCGTGGTGGCAACTTAGAGTATCTCGTCGACTGGGAAAGCTACGGACCAGAAGAGAGGTCGTGGGTACCCAGAGTCGACAATCTTGATCCAGCCCTCATGGAGGAATTCCACCGTAACCATCCGGAGTGTCCAGCTCCTCGAGGACGAGGTAGACCACCACGACGTCGGAGGCCTCGGCCCTCAGGAGCGGGCCCTGGGGAGGGAGGTAATGTTACGGATTGGTCAGGTTCTGCACCCACAATCACACCCCGATCACAATCACCTGAGTTCTGATCACCACGCACCTGCACTCAATCAGCAACTCACCATAAGAGCACCACACACACAGTCATCATTGTCCGGGCTCGTTTGCACGAAGCGGACTCATTGAGCTTCACTCTTGTGATCTCAATTCCCTGCTATACTTACCTTCTAACGTACCTTCTGATAATTACCTGTGTTCTCGTCCATCCTAGTCGAAGCCTCGTCTCAGTCTCCAGTCAGCGGTGTGTCAGCCGTAAATCTGTTCACGGATCTCCAGCAGTGTGTGTCTGAGTGTTTCCACCTTCACCGGTCCTCCTCCCGTCGTTCCTGGAAAGGAAAAGATATACTGTCTTCACGAATCCATCTACACATCAAGAAACTCATCCAGAACTGTTCACTTACCCGGTCTTTTCACGCTATCATCATCATCCTGCTCTGCTGTAAATAAACTTATTATCATTATCACTTACCTCAGTCTTCTGGTCTGCTTCCGTAACACTAACGGAGCTAAAGATCAGGGTGATAGCAAGGAGACCCTCCAACCTGAAAGAGTTGGAGCTCATTGCTAAAGATGAATGGGCAAAAATACCAGTGGAGACATGCAAAAAGCTGGTCAGGAATTATAGAAAGCTTTTGATTGCTGTAATAGCCAATAAAGGCTTTTCTATTGATTATTGAGAAGGGTATGAATAATTTTGGACATGCCACTTTTTGTTCAAATGTAAATAAAAGATTAGTGATATTTTTTTCCACAGTGATGCCTCTTGTACATCGTCTTATTATCTTCTGGGAGACGCCTGTGTCATTTCTAATAAAAAAAAAAAAAAAAAAAAAACTTGCTGGTTGAATAAAGTAACTTTAAGCCAGAATTTGCCAGGGGTATGAATAATTTTGGGCTTGACTGTATATATGTACGCATAATCTTAATAGATCAATATAACCCAATAATAAATAACAAATAGATTAATAAATTATCATTATACTGTGTTTCGGTAGTGACAAATTTGGGGAGAGGACAAATATTCCAAAACTTTCTGAAAATACAATATAAGAATTAGCTGCAGAATTACTAGAAATGTGTACCTTGCATATTACACACAAACAATTTCTTTACAACCTTAAAACATTATAAATTAAAGCTACAAAGTTAAAGTGTGCAAAGTCATTTTGGTGGTATAAGTTGATAAACATATCCTGTCACATGAATCTATTGTTTTTGCTGGTGAGAGAAGTGTGGCCATTAAGGTGTGAGGACTGGTGTCATCCACACACACCTCCACAAATGAGCTCAACAGTGACATGGTGAGAACAACAAGGTGATGTGATGGGACATCTTTGGAAACTGACTTATACTCTGTATGATATGGTTTGATATTCGATATGTGACCACAAACCAGTCATAAGAGGCAGTTTTCTTAAATTGAGATCTATATATCATCTGAAAACTGAATAAATAAGCTTTATATGTATGGTTTGTTAGGGCAGTATTTGGTTGAGATACAACTATTTGAAAATCTGAGGGTGAGGGTGCAAAAAAAAAAAATATATATATATATATATTGATATTGTTTTGATATATTTACGGTAGGAAATGTACAAAATATATTCATGGAACATGATCTTAATACCCTAATGATTCATACCCTAATGGGTCACATATTTTGGAAAAAAAGACTTAATTTTGCTACATATTACTCTTTTTCCCAAAGTCATAATTAATATTCATTTTTAATACATATTTACCAAATTATTCATTGGAAATGCAGCTTCCAAACAAACAGAACTGTCAGATTTACTAACAAACATTTTATTAGTATTTCTTATATTAAGTTTCCTCCTATAAAATAACACAATACAACTTATTTCAGTGTTTATGTCTAGCTTCAGGTCATACGAGTCAAAGTTCTTAGGTGTTGATTTGGGAATAAACGTTTAAGCTCAGACTATCCCGCATTGTGTGTATCTCCACACCTCTGAGCTCATTTGCGGAGGTGTGTGTGGATGGCACCTCTGTAGACACACTCCTCTCACCCTTTCTGCTCCTCCGCTGTCCCTCTGTACTGGCACCTCATCCTCTGGGTCCAAACACAGTATCGGCGTTCCCACTACAGCACCTTCATCTCACCCCTGACCTGAGAGACCTCACTGTGACCCAGTGTAGATACCAGAGTAAATATCAGTCACATTTCATCAATCATTAATCATTTTAATAACATTTATCAAATTTGACTAATATTGTTTAAAAAGTAATTTCATTTGATTTCTAGATTATTTTTTAGAGAACTTTTAGAAAAAAAGTATATGAAAAAAAATGTATATGGGCCATTCTACAGAACTGGTCTAAACTGCTGTCCCACAACTAAAAAACAGTAAGCCTAATATCATTAAAATCATCATTTATTGGGTACTTTCAATTTGGAGGTGGCTTTCCCGAACCCTAACCCCTAAATTTCAACTTATAATAATAATAATATAATATAAAAGGATCTTTTTGATTTTTGATATATTTTCTTTGTAAATTATCAAACTTTATGTAAAAAAATATGTCCCGGATTTTCATGTCACTACCAAAACAACGTATGTTTAAGTCCATTGGCTGAGACTGATTTCAACTACAAACCTAAATTTATGATCAGGAAATATTTATGTGTCACTCTCTCTCATAGCTATATGGTGAGTAGATAGGCCTCATCATTTTTCCCCAATATAGTTAATTTTACCTTCAGTGCAGTATGTTACAACCTTAAAACATTATAAATTAAAGCTACAAAGTTATAATGTGCATTTTGGTAATTTTGGTGGTTTAAGTGAACAAATATATCCTGTCACATGAATCTATTGTTTTGCTGGTTCGTGGTTGACCCTTCCAGTAAGAGGCTGGATTACTGGTATAATCTCATTACAGTGAGGTGATTTAACTGAGATTGAGGCAAGGGTTCTGTTGAAACCGGCTCAAACTGTATCTGTACACACTTACACACACATGCACTGTTCTGTGATGTGATATTTCTACCACGGTAAACACTTTTTGTTGATTTGATGAAATAACCAACCAGGTACGTTTAAGTATGTTTGTTACACTGCATTTTCTGCGTATTAATGTGTAATTATTTGTTGTCTATTTAATAAAAATGTGTTTTATAGCAAATCAGACAGAAGAATGAATCAATGAATCTCCTTGTCCTGTGGCAAATAGTTGGTCTGTGACAGGATTGGCTTATACTTTTAATAAATTATGCAATAATGTTATGTATTAATTGTGACCCTGGACCACAAAACCAGTCTTAAGTCGCTGAGGTATATTTGTAGCAATAGCCAAAAATACATATCATGGGTCAAAATTTTTGATTTTTCTTTTATGCCAAAAATTAGGAAATTAAGTAAAGATCATGTTCAATGAAGATTTTTAGTAAAATTCCTACTGTAAATATATCAAAATGTAATTTTTGATTTGTAAAATGCATTGTTAAGAACCTAATTTGGACAACTTTAAAGGTGATTTTCTCAGTATTTAGATTTTTTTGCACCCTCAGATTCCTGATTTTCAAATAGATGTATCTCGGCCAAATATTGTCCTATCCTAACAAACCATACATCAATAGAAAGCTTATTTACTGAGCTTTCGTGTGATGTATAAATCTCAGTTTTGTAAAATTTAACCTTATGACTGGTTTTGTGGTCCATGGTCACAATTAATAAAAATACACTATTGTGTTTTCATTTGTTTTAAAAGAACACATTTTCTGTGAACTGTTTAGCTTTAAATGTATTTCTTATATACTTTACTTTTTTTTTTTTCAATTTTGTTTGCAAGAGTTCCGTCATCGAATTTGATTGGTCGTCAGCAGAGCCGTTAAAAACACATTATGATCGAGTCATTATTGAATCATTCTGAATCAAACCATTCGTTTACTGATTCAGCAACAATGCTAGCATGATGGACTGATTCTGCTAGTCATATGATTCTGCTGTGGTTTGTTTTGAAAAATTTTCGTTGGTTGACATAAATAGACAAGGTATCTGGCAATATTAGGATTAAAATTTACGTTAATCAATATCGACTTCTTGTTTATTAAAGGTGCCATAGAATGGATTGAGAGAATATTTTAAATTGTTCTCTGATATCTACATAGAAGATATATGGCATAGGAAAGGGCAAAACATCTCCAGAAATGGTTTTACAGGTCCATTTACAACCTACGATTTGCCCCTAGAATGAAATGCTCTGTTATTTGGAAGCTTCATGAATATTAATGAGCTCTGCTCTGATTGGCTGTTTCACAGAGCTCAATAGCTGGCACATGGATAAAAATATATTTTTAATTAGGAGCTCTAGCGGCTTTTATTATGCGGTTTGTTGAATCTGCCATTTTGAATCGCGGATATTTTAGTGTGATTACTGTGATCGCATGTGCTCTGTGTAAAGTTACAATGCAGAGGGAGTTCTTCCTACCACACAAGTTGAGCTGCTCCTCAGTGATTCTCAAAATCTGTAAATCATTCGCCATCATCAAGGCAGTTAACTCTCCATCATTTACCATCATAAGCGCAGTCATCTCTCTGTTTATGTGGTAAGTGAAATCCTACTTATTGCAATGTAACAGGCTAGCGCTAGCATTAAGCTAACTGTGTCCCTTCAGTGGATTGCCTTGTTTAACTGATGTGCTGATGTTAGTGATGATTGGCGATGCAAATGTTGGAGGCATAACTATTAACAATCTCGGGGATGTTTCCTAACAGTCTGTTATGTTGGAATTGACCTATTTTTCGGTGGTCTTTTGCAAATACTAGATTTATATAATAAGGAGGAAACGATGGTATTTGAGACTCATGGTATGTTATGTCCATGTACTGAACTGTTATTATTTAACTATGCCAGGGTAAATTCAGATTTCCAATTCTATGGCACCTTTAAACTGTTGTATGTTCGCACCATTTGTTATTTGTGCTTTTGAAAGCTAAATTGGTCGTCGTCGTCCTGCGCCCTCATATGGCAAGCCGTTTTAGCCTAAAATATTCTAAGCGTTACTCTCGTAATTGCATTTTTACTAGTAACAATTCAATTACAGAGCTCTATAATTCAATTCTTACTAGTAATAATTCCAATTAGAAAGCTCCATAATTAATTTTTTACTAGTAACAATTCCATTTAGAGAGCTCTACAAATTAATTTTTACTAGTCATATGTCTCCATTGACTTCCATTCATTTTTAATTACAGAGCTCTACAATTTAATTATTACTAGTAACAATTACAATTAGAGAGCTCTCTAAATCAATTTTTACTAGTAATAATTCCAATTACAGAGCTCTCTAATTCCATTTTTACTAAGGTTAGGACACGTTTTTTCATGCTTTCTGAAATCGAAACCAGGGGCATTTTTAGTTTAATGGTCGAAATGTAATTGATATTTTTTTATGTAATTTGCACTTTTGAAAGCTAAATTGGTCGTTGTCGTGCTGCGCCCTCATATGGCAAGCCATTTTTGCCTAGAATATACTAAGCGTTACTCATCGTAATTGCATTTTTACTAGTAACAATTCAATTAGAGAGCTCTATCATTCAATTTTTACTAGTAACAATTCCAATTACAGAACTTTTTAATTCAATTTTTACTAGTAACAATTCCAATTAAAGAGCTCTACAAATTAATTTTTACTAGTCATATGTCTCTATTGACTTCCATTCATTTTTAATTACAGAGCTCTACAATTGAATTATTACTAGTAACAATTACAATTAGAGAGCTCTGTAATTAAAAATGAATGAAAGTCAATGGAAATATCTGACTAGTAAAAATTTATTTGTAGAGCTCTCTAATTGGAATTGTTACTAGTAAAAATTGATTTAAAGAGCTCTCTAATTGGCATTGTTATTAGTAGGAACTGGATTATAGAGCTCTCTAATTGAACTGTTACTTGTAAAAATGCCTTTACGACGAGTAACGCTTAGTATAGTTTAGGCTAAAACGGCTTGCCATACCCTCATGCTCTATGCTGAAACACAGCACTCCTACTTGTTTGATATTAAATATATAGCTACGACATTCATACAGTTTCTGGGCTACATAAATACATAAAGTACAATATAATATAATATTATGAAAACGTGTCATAGTAGTGTATGTATTTAGCATTTTATAAATCACAAAACATCTAATAACATTTGAGTCATTTGTACATCCTAAAAAAGCAAATAACACTCACTGGCTGTGATTGACGCTGTCCTTTCCCACAGTGGCCTTGTTTTTGCGACGAACACTGAAAAGGTCAGTTTTGGGGTGAGTAACGAGTAAATCTTTAACTTCTCTTTTCTAGAGGTGCCTATGTGTACATGGACAGGGTCAGCTCCTAATATCTACAGAGCAACAGAGATGGTAGGAGCACAAATAGTAGGACTGTGGGAGCACAAGAACGACTGGAAACATCTCGCTCATTAACATATGTAGTGTAAGTACACTTGTGCCTCATGTGAAAAAGAATTATACTTTAGTATACTTTTTTTGGAAAGGACTACTTTTTATGAAAATATAGTTTAAAATAATATGCTTAAGTGTGAATTTAGTGTAATATTTTTACAGTTAGTTAATGTGATTTATTAAATGTATTTAAATTTGAACTTTTTAGACTTAAGTAGAACTAAAGTACATTGTTATGCCTAATTTTATCATTTGTGCACTTCCAAATGTACTGACAGGAGTTTATAATAAACTAAAATGTACTTTAATATCATTTCTATTGAAACTTATGTGTTTTATATTCAAACATACAGTTGAAGTCAAAAGTTTACATACACCTTGGAGATTCTGCAAACTGTTAATTATTTGACCAAAATAAGAGGGATCATACAAAATGCATGTTAATGCAAGAGAAAATAATAATAAAAAAAAAAAAAAATTACATTCGCTTGATTATTAATACTGTGTTGTTATCTGAATGATCCACAGCTGTGTTTTTTTGTTTAGTGATAGTTGTTCACGAGTCCCTTGTTTGACCTGAAGAGTTAAACTGCCCACTGTTCTTCGGAAAAATTATTCAGGTCTTACATAAACTTTTGAAAATGTTTTTTTCATTTAGTACTACCCTTCAGAAACTACAGAAGATACGTACATGTTTCCCAGAAGAGAAAATAAGCCAACATTTAAGGGAAAATTCAGCTTATTTGGCTCTTAATGCAGTGTGTTTCCTTCTGAAGCATCTGTGAGTCTTTGAACCTTCTGTACTAGTTGCATATGAGTCCCTCAGTTGTCCTCAGTGTGAAAAGATGGATCTCAAAATTGATCGAAAGTGTACAAATACACAAAAATGGTGAAAAACCAATGAATTTGTGAGTATTAAAGGATTTTTCTGAACAACAGCGGGCAGTTTAAGCTAACAACTATCACTAAACAAAAAAACAGCTGTGGATCATTCAAGTAACAACACAGTATTAATAATCAAGCGTATGTAAACTTTTGAACTGGGCCATTTTTATAAAGTCAACTATTATTTTTTCTTGTGGACTATATGTAAATGTCTTTTGTGTAAATGTGAAATATCTCATTCAGCTCAGTACTAAATAAAAAATAACATGCATTTTGTATGATCCCTCCTATTTTGATCAAATAATTAACATTTTGCAGATTCTGCAAGGTGTATGTAAACTTTTGACCTCAAATGTATTTGTATTTGAAATTCAGCTGTATTCATGTATTAACTTTAAATGTAATATCAGTGTGTTAACAAATGTGACCCTGTACCACAAAACCAGTTATAAGGGTAATTTTTTTTTAAATTGAGATTTATACATCATCTGAAAGCTGAATAAATAAGCTTTTCTTTGATGTATAGTTAGTTAGGATAGGACAATATTTTAATCTGGAATCTGAAATCTAAATATTGAGAAAATCTCAATATATTGACATATATATAGTATGCATAATATACATAATATGACTATTAAAAAAATTAAGTTTTGATATATTTACAGAAGGAATTTTATAAAATACTGTAATGGAACATGATCTTTACTTAATATCCTAATGATTTTTGGCATAAAAGAAAAATCGATAATTTTGACCCATACAATGCATTTTTGGATATTGCGACAAATATACCCATACTACTTATAACTGGTTTTGTGGTCCAGGGTGACATTTAATGATAGAGGTGTTCTCTCTTTAAGTACGTCTAAGTGGCATTTGATTCATTAATATATTATCAGCAAGTAGTTTTTAAAAAATATACTTTTAATATTTGAAATACACTACAAGTGCACCTTCAATACACTTTCTTCACAAAGTAAGTGATAGAAATAGATTTACTGGGCTAAAGTGTGTATTATTTTCCTTTACAGTAATCAAGTTTTTTTGGCTTTCGGAGAACACGTTTGTCTTGTGTGCGACATGGCGACAGCAGCGCTGGAGTTGATGGGTTTCTTTTTTGGCCTTTTTGGCATGCTTGGGACCCTTGTAGCCACTCTTCTGCCATACTGGGCAACGTCGGCACACATCGGCCCCAACATCGTGACGGCGGTAGTCACCATGAAAGGTTTATGGATGGAGTGCGTCTACCAGAGCACCGGAGCCTTCCAATGTGAGACCTACAACACCCTTCTGGGGCTCACCACTGATCTACAAGCAGCCAGAGCCATGATGGTCATCTCCTCCATCTTTTCCGTCATGGCCATCGCGGTGTCCACCATCGGCATGCAGTGCACCGTCTGCATGGATGGCTCTTCGTTCAAAAGCAAGGTGGCTGGGGTAGGCGGTTCCCTCTTCCTCCTGGCAGGGCTCTTGTCATTGATCCCTGTGTCTTGGAAGACCCATGAGTTGGTGCAGAGCTTCTACATGCAGAACATTCCATCCAGTCTTAAGTTTGAGATAGGTGACTGCCTATACGTGGGCTTGGCTTCTTCGCTTTTGTCCATGCTAGGCGGAGGGCTGTTGAGTGCATCCTATTGTGACGATATGGAGGGTAGCAGGGGAACCAGACGCCATTACCCCTACCCTGACCGCACCGGACCTCGTGGAACATCCCATTTGATGGCCTACCATCCAGCCACGCAACATTCAAACACAAACCCCAAACTTGCCAACAAGAACCAAACCCTGAACAGCCATACAAGCACTGATACCCACTCCACTGCGCCAGCTCAGGATTCCAGGAAAGCGGCTCGGCAGAACACAGCGGCTGGTTATGACGTTACGGGCTACGTCTGAGGATTTGTGCTAGTCATTCTCTACTAATTTTTCCTAAAAGCACTGAAGTGATTAATGCTTGGACTGTTGAAAGACTCTTATAATAGACGGGGTGTTGGATTAAGGCACAAGAGGCATAGACAAAGAGCAAATGCGTTTGGTTTCTCTTCTCAACAAACATTGCTGTTCTTTTTTTGAAAGTTCAAAAAATAATATGGATAGACAGAATCAAATGTATATGCAAAGCTAATATTTGATGTAGACTTTTTAGCTGTCAACCTTTTTAAGTGCACTTAAAAACTGGTTTTGTATTTTGTAGCATTTTGCAATGTTATTTTTTAAGACTGTTTTATTAATATTGTTTTAATTTGTTTATTACAGTGATCAAATTTTTATGCGCTCAGTTTGAGCACTTGAATGATTATGTTCACTTTCTAAATAAAGATTTGAGTTGTTTATTAGTCTTTGGCCCTGAACTCTTTCCATAAAGCGCTTCTATTTTTGTTCTGCTCAGCAGATACAGTAAACATCTCTTAATAGGCAGGTCAGCGAGGCTAGCAGCCTCAGAAGCACTATTATAAATATGTGATGATTTGGATAATTATCTAAGCACCTGTATATTAGAGTAAAAACATAGAAGGATGCATTTTGAACAAGACAGTAAAATAAGTAAAAAGATGTCAAATAAATAAATATTACAGAACCTAACCTAAGAGAACATTACAATAGTGAGACAAACATAAGAGAGTACACTACCAGTCAAAAGATTTATGTTTTTTAAGTTTTCTGCTCACTAAGCCTGCATTTATTGTTTCAAAACACAGCAAAAACAGTCCAATTTTGAAATGTTTTTACTATTTAGAATAACTGCTTTCTATTTGAATATATTTTAAATTTTAATTTATTCCTGTGATTTTAAAGATGGATTTCCTTCAGTAATTTTTCTAATATTCTGATTTGCAGCTCGAAAACATGTATTATTATGATTATTATTATATTTTGAAAACGTCTGGGATTTCTTTCAGGTTTCTTTAATGAATAGAAAGTTCAGAAGAACAGCATTTATCTGAAATAGAACCCTTTTGTAACGTTATACATTTGAAGGCATCCTTGCCTAATAAAAGTATTAATTTCTATATTTTTTTTTCCCCAAAAAAGACTCAAAGACTTTGAATCTTAGTGTATAGTGTAACAAAAGCTTTTTATTTCAGATAAATGCTGATCTTTGGATCTTTCTAAAGAAAAATGTAATCAGCTGTTTTAAATATTGGTAATAGGCTGTATGCACGGCGGTGAATGACGTACTTCCGGTGGAATATAAGGATGCTGGATTACTTCCGTTCCGGCGCGATTGTAGAGTGCTGTGTACTATTTTTTCTAATAACTTGTATTGTCTTCTATACTACGGTAACGTTAGTCACAAAAACAGACTCCACTCATATTGTTGATGCTTATTTGCTTTATTATATTAAATAAACATATAAAATGACATCTAAACGTATGAAAGTATCTTTTCAAAGACGGGAGGACAGCCCCTCTAGCCACCACTGCTGTGTGCCGCAGTGTACAGCATCTGCTAAATTTAACACTTTTCTAAGTTTCCGCACGTTTCCTAAAGAATGTGTGATTATAAAACCAACTTTGCCGCCTTGTATCTCCATTACCACTGTTTCAGCTATAATTAGCAGTGATAATGCAGTGCTATTCATCTGTCGTAGAACTGCATGACATTTTTTATTCTTATTATTTTGTACAATAATCATCCATACTAGCTAAGATAACAGCTGTGGTTATCCAAGCTGAACAGTGGTAACGTTAGAAAAGTAAAAACTGAACTGGACTGAACATGTCCAACAGAACTTTGAACGTCACTTTTAAGCTACTCTACTCTCAGTTGGTGTGGAGTCTCTGCTTTCCTCATAGAGCGGTAGCAGTGAGCTTTCACCGAGATCTCATTTGTGGCCCTGATTTTACCTGACACTTTCAGACAAAATTACAAACACGCCTGCTGCTGGACGAATCGTAAAAAAATAATAGCAGTTCAGTTCAGGCGGTTCAGGTTAGCTGAATTTACCTTCATAATTGCACAGATACGAAGACACATAAAACTTGAAACCTTTCTCAAGTTTGCTCTGTGGCGTTGTACTGCACATCAGTGATTGTACATTTGGGCAACTCTTGCAAACACCGAGTAAAATTCGTCAACTCTGCCATAATCGCGTTTTTCTCCGCTTCAAACCTCTCCAACCGGAAACGGAATAGCAGCCTTGCGTCAAACGCGGAAGTACGCGTGCATAGAGCCTATAATGATAATAATAAATGTTTCTTGAACAGCAAATCAGTGTATTGATTTCTGAAGGATCATGTGACACTGAAGCAGTGTTGTTTTTGACAACCATCTTAGATTTAGTCTAATGGTGCGTTCACACCGGACGCGACTGGTGCGGAAAAAACACGCTATTCGCGCGTAATTGAACGCTTGAACATTTGAGTTTACTCGCGTCATTCGCGCGTGACATTTTCTTCACAACAGACGCGAATTCGCGTCAAGGGAGGGGCTTCTGCCACTCGTCAGCGGGAAAGTATTTGTAAAATAGGTGAATGAGCTCAATTTGCCAGCTTTAGCTTGCTTGTAGTCTCAATATGTATGTATATGTAGGTCAAATTGAGTAAAGAGCGTTTTTTAAAACTAACCAGATTGTCCGACCTCTTCACTCACTTTATTCCTAGCAAGATCCCTTTTATTCCTGTTTCTACAAAAGTCCAAAGATGTATCGTACAGCTCCGAGGAACCACAGACAGCAACGGTGATTTTGTCCGCCATTGTTGTTTCGGATTTCTGCCTCCGTCACTACTAGAGCAAGCTCCTGATTGGTTAACGCGGCGCGGATTTTCGCCAAAGTTCAGATTTTTGAACTCGCGCGTTTCGCGCGGCAATCGCTTGAAACGCTCAATGCGCGCCGCGCCATTCGCGTGTTTCGCGCCGCCTCATTCGCGCCGCTGGATGGCTATTCGCGTCTTTGCATTGACTTAACATGTAAATCACTCGCGCTTGCCGCTTCATTCGCGTCCGGTGTGAACGCACCTGTCTTTTGGACTAAAATGCTTATTAGTTTTAGTCAAATTTTAGTCACTTCTATATGTGATAGTTTTAGTCCAATTTTAGTCGACGAAAAGTCAAAAAGGTTTTAGTCTAGTTTTAGTCAAAAAAGAGGAAAAAGTAGTCTTTTAACAAATTAATGTAGGTCAGTAAGTATTTTGCTGTTGGGTAGTGTCACTTTTAAGTTCTGAAAATAGCAGATCTATAGTTCAACACAATGTGAGCTTCCGGATCGACTATTTTCACCAATAATTACAATAATGAAGGAATGTTTTAAAACATAAAAGACAAACAAGGATGGAATGCTAAAACGGCTTGCCATACTAGTATGGCAAAGAGTATTTAATGCTAAAACGGCTTGCCATAGCGGCAGATACGTTTTAGGTTTTGATCGGCATGCACAATAAGCAGAAATGTCATGCATTTTAAACGTCTGACAGACCACCCACTAACATTTTCGTCTATTCTCGTCTCGTCAACGAAAACTCACACACGTCTTGTCATGTTTTAGTCATCAACGAGCCATTTTTATCTCGTCATCGTCTCGTTATCGTCATGAAAAAAAGTGGCGTCAACGAAATGATGTCGTCATCGCCATCGTTGACGAAAACAACACTGCACTGAAGACTGGAGTAATGACGCTGAAAATTTAGCTTTGATCACAGGAATAAAATTTCAAATATATTTAAATAAAAAGCAGTTATTTCAAATAGCAAAAATATTTCACAATATTACTGCTTTTGCTGTATTTTGGATGAAATAAATGCAGGCTTGGTGAGCAGATGACTACTTAAAAAAAAAAAAAAAAACTACAAAATCTTACTGTGCCAAAACTTTTAACTGGAAGTATATTGTTACAATTAATATTTTCTAAATTATATATATATATATATATATATATATTTTTTTAATTTTTTTTTCAGTATACATACAGAGGGTTTTTATTTATAAGTAATTAATAATTCTTTGTTTTTTTCAAGAAAATACAACTTCTGTCTTTCTACATAAAAAATGTATAAATAATGTATTACTTGCTATTTTTTTGTAATTAATTGTGAAATTTACTACCAATTTCAGAATGAAAACTGTTACGACAAAATTATTTTCAAGTAATAGCTAATAATTAATACTTTTTAAATACTGCATTTATACTGGTTTGTATTTTTTTTTCTACTAAAGTACACTATGATAGAAAATAGGAAGAGGGAACTATAAGAACCAATCTATTCATTAAGCATGAAATGGACTTTGGGGATTGCTTTTTATGAATGTGTAAAGAGAGATAAAAGAGTATAGTGCTTTTTTTTATCATTTAATGATTCTTTTTTAAATTTGCATGATTAGGGCAGCCCCTGCTATTTCTACTAAAGTATTTGTTATATTAATGAAAACAGTGCATATTTGTTATTTTTGCTTTAATAAGACCTCCAAAATGTCCTCATATATAGACATTTTGTTCTGGCAATCACACATTCAAAACAATATGTTGTGTAACTTGATTATGTTGAGGCGATGCTATCATTTAAACAAATGATTTACAGTAAAGGCACTTGAAGCACTTCAGTTGAAACTCGACTGCATTGATTTTAACTTGATTTGAACTGTGGGAAAGAGAGAGTAGCAAACATCACACTGAAATGTAATTGGCTCTTTTGGACATGTAGGGTTCATTGACTTCGATCACAACCTTGTATACATTTTAGAATATCAGAGGTGAACGATTACAGCAGCTGTTGCTTGTGATTGTAGAATCATCTTGGAATATATTTTAGAATAATTATGTTTGTAATACTAATGTTTTCCCATCAAGTTTGTTAAAGTAGACAGCGTGTTTGCCGTCTTCTACTAAGTAATGGAGAAATGCTGACATCTGTTGGTGAACAGTAGAATTACATTTACCTTATGAGGCTTGTTTTGAGAACAAGACTGTTAAGAGATTCACGTGACTTTATTAGCAAATAAATAGCATATAAAAATCAATCATTTACAATGTTTTTTTTATTTAAAAAATATTTACAAATATTAAATGCCTATTAAATACAGTTAGGCAGGTTTCTCGTTGCAGGATGGTTCGGGGTTTTGGGAGCTACAGAGGGTTCATCAGTCTGTGCATCTGCTTCTTTACTTCTCTCTCTGCCAAACTCAATGATCAGTGGCTTTTCAAGCAACTTGTAGCCATTTAACAAGTCTAGAGCTGCTTGGGCACTTTTGATGTCTGTGAAACACAAAAAGGAAGTAAATCCAGTTATATAACAGCGGTATTTAAGTGCCCTCTTAATTGAGCCCTGGACAATACTTTTTTTTGGAAAAGATAGAAATTACTATTTGGGCAGCCGCAGTACTTTGTAAAAGAAAAAGTCGTATGTGTGACATAGAAATAACTGTATTTGTTGCATACTTGCTTTCTGGAGTGTCTGAGCACAAGTATCAATCTATTTTGGTGCTCACTGTGTTTCTGCAACTTTTGTTAAAATAACTGTGTCAACTGTAGCTCTAGTAGCACTTTACTGCAAAGAGAAGCAATGTGCTTGGAGCAGAAAGGGTTTTAAAGGGATACTTCGTTCAAGAATGAAAATTCTGTCATTATTCACCCTCATGTTGTTCCAAACCTGTAAGACCTTCATTCATCTTTGGAACACAAATTAGACCAAGACCTTTCTGACCCAGAATAGACAGCTATCTTATTTGTGACCCTGGACCACAAAACCAGTCATAAGGTTAAATTTTACAAAACTGAGATGTATATATAATATGAAAGCTCAGTAAATAAGCTTTCTATTGATGTATGGTTTGTTAGAATAGGACACTATTTGGCCGAGATACATCTATTTGAAAATCTGAAATCTGAGGGTGCAAAAAAATCTAAATCCTGAGAAAATCACCTTTAAAGTTGTCCAAATTAGGTTCTTAACAATGCATATTACTAATCAAAAATTACATTTTGATACATTTACAGTAGGAATTTTACAAAAAATCTTCATGGAACATGATCTTTACTTAATTTCCTAATGATTTTTAGCATAAAAGAAAAATCAATAATTTTGACCCATGCAATGTATTTTTGGCTATTGCTACAAATATACCCCAGCGACCTAAGACTGGTTTTGTGGTCCAGGGTCACAATGTGTGTTCCGAAGATGAATTAAGGTCTTATAGGTTTGGAACGACATGAGGGTGAGAAATTAATGACAGAATTTTCATTCTCTTTAATGAAGCACGTTTGGCTCTAGATAAAAAAACAAATAGGATTGTGGTGTGTACAGATCTGTTGTTTTGATGTGTTATTCACTTTAAACTGTAGAAATGGTAAAAATGGTGCTAGCAATAACCAAGCCAGGGTCCAGAACTGGACAACAACCTGCTATTTTAAGGACCCCTGTTATATTATATAACACTAAATTCACAAAGTGAATTTAAAGGGATAGTTCACCCAAAAATGTAAATTGGATGTTTATCTGCTTACCCCCAGGGCATCCAAGATGTAGGTGACTTTGTTTCTTCAGTAGAACACAAACAAAGATTTTTAACTCAAACCGTTGCAGTCTGTCAGTCATATAATGGCAGTCAATGGTTACCAAATCTTTAAGAATAAAAAAAAACATACATAGACAAAACCAAATTAAACGTGACGATACATTGAGGTGTTAAGATACAAAATGATCGGTCTGTGCAAAAAACTGAACAGTATTTATATCATTATTTACCTGTAATTCATAGCAACGTTCAACTGTCCTGAGTGCGTTCACAACAACCGGCATGTGACACGACAATGTGATCTGCCATAGTAGATGCATGCGCGCAAGTGATCTGTCTGTATATTGGCCTCTCAAAGTGGTAATTACTTGTGCTTATCCTGATTCTGGCAACCGATTATGAACTAAAAGATTACGTTTCCTTGTGCGAACTCACCTAGGAGTGTTGACTTTTCACCGACTACATTGCCAAAGCACGTTGACGCATCGAGCGTTGTGAACGGGCTCCATGCAGCTGAACGTTTCGTCGGATCAGAGGTAAATAATGATATAAATACTGTTCAGTTTCTTGCACAGACCGATCGCTTTGTCTCTCAAGACCTCAAAGTATCGTCACGAGCCGCAGGGTTTAATTTGGTTTTGTTTGTGTATTTTTTTTTACTCTTAAACATTTGGTGTCCATTGACTGCTATTATATGACTGACAGACTGCAACGGTTTGAGTTAAAAATCTTTGTTTGTGTTCTACTGAAGAAACAAAGTCACCTACATCTTGGATACCCTTCTGGTAAGCAGATAAACATCCAATTTTCATTTTTGGATGAACTATCCCTTTAAGCCCTGTATGGTGGTTTGTTATGGGGGATAATAATGTATAACTTTTGTAAAGCCTTTATCTTACCAGGAAATGTAATGAAAGCTTGGCCCTTGAGTCGGCCAGTCAGCAATCGGTATAGAATGGGCTGTGTGTCGTCTTTCTGAAACCTCGAAAAGAGAGAAACTAGCTGAGCCAGTGATGCTCGTGGACTCATGTTCTTCACACACAGGACCTACAAACACAAGAGAGAGAGAGAGAAATGTATTCTGATGTCTGAAGTATCTTCACAGCATCTTAACAGTTATGGGTCAAAAATGTGCATACACCTTGCAGAATCTGCAAAATGTTAATTATTTTACTAAAATAAGAACGATCATACAAAATGCTTGTCATTTTTTATTTAGTACTGACCTGAATAAGATATTTCACATAAAAGACGTTTACATATTGTCTACAAAAAGTAATAGTTGAATTTATAAAAATTACCCCTTTCAAAAGTTTACATACACTTGATTTTTAATACTGTGTTGTTACTTGAATTATCCAGAGCTGTGTTTTTTTTTGTTTAGTGATAGTTGTTCATGAGTTCCTTGTTTGTCCTGAACAGTTAAACTGCCTGCTGTTCTTCAGAAAAATCCTTTAGTCCCACAAACTCTTTGTTCTTTTTCGAAGGACATCTGAGGCACTCATAACAAAAGGAAAAGGAAACACACTGCATTAAGAGGCGGGGCTTGAGAACTTTTTATATTTGAAGATCAGGGAATGTAACTTAAATGTAACTTATTTTGTTACAGTACTAAATTAACAAAATAAGAAAAATATACACATCTTGATTTTTTTTTTAAGTTTACACCCCTGTCTCTTACATTGTGCTCTGGAGCATCAGTGAGCGTTTGAACCTTCTGTAAAAGTTGCATATGAGTTCAAATACACCAAAATGCTGAAAAACCAAAGAATTTGTGAGACCTGAAGGATTTTTCAGTTTCACTGTTCAGGACAAACAAAAGACTCATAAACAACTATCACTAAACAAAAAAACAAAACAAAAAAACCACAGCTGTGGATCATTCAGGTAACAACACAGTATTAACAATCAAGGGGGTGTAAACTTTTGAACCGGGTAATTTTTATAAATTCAACTATTATTTTCTCTTGTAAATGTGTAAATATGTAAATGTCTTTCATGTGAAATATCTTATTCAGGTCAGTACTAAATAAAAAACAACATGCATTTTGTATAATCGCTCTTATTTTGGTAAAATAATTAACTTTTGACCTCAACTGTATGACCATTCAAAAATTTGGTCCAATAAGAAATACTGTTCTTTTAAAGGGTTACGAAACCCCCCTGTTTCAGCACTGGCTACTCTCACCACAGTTTTGAAAAATGCTGCAGAAGTGGGCGTGGCGCGCTCACAGCGCTGCGTGGAGTAGAGGGGAGATCGGGGAGAGAGACCACACAGACAACTTTGGGTTCAGACAGTTTCATTTCGCTCCCCACGAGTTTAAAACACAAATAAATGTGCATTCTTTTGCACTATGCATCGAAAACCTATATATGAACACACTGTTGAACCACTAATAACTGTTAAGGCTTATTTTGGCGCGTTTATATAAGCCTTTTGATGGGTTGCGTCAAAGAAAAACCGCTTACACTTACTTTGTGAATGAATCGTGTGTGCCGGACTCCTTCACTCATGAACGTTCCTCTCAGTTAATGTAAGCGATCTCAGAGCCATAGAGAAACAAACGGCTCTGGGCGATCTCATAGACTGAGACTGAAGCGCCTGCCACAGCAAATCAGCAAGCGCTGTCGTGGATAATTAAGCGAATCGACTTCGCATAGGATAAGAACACGCAGCGACATGGATATTTACGAGACACCGACGCGTCATCGATGTACTATAGTCCATCGCCACGTCACAAAAGCTGACGTCAGGACAATGTAGATTTTAAACCCGGAAGATGAAAATAGCGCAAAAAAGCTCAAAATTAACCAGTTATCTCTAACAATTAATATTAGCAGATGCCAACGTTGCTTTCTATGATGTGCAACACAAACACTTCTGCTAAAATCTCAGAAAAAGTTGCCTGGGGTTTCATAACCCTTTAAACTTTCAGTTCTTTAAAGAATTTGGAAAAATGAAAAGAAAAGAAAAGAAATGTAGTTTCTACAAAATATTAGGCAGCTTTCAACATAAGAATTTTTTCTTGAGCACCAAATCAGCATATTAGAATGATTTCTGAAGGATCATGTGACACTGAACACTGGAGGAATGATGCTGAAAAGGCTTTGCATCACAGAAATAAAGCACATTTTAAAATAGAAAAGTTATTTTAAACTTTAACAATATTTCACAATATGACTGTTTAACTGTATTTTTGATCAAATAAACGAGAAGAATAGTTTATGTATAATAAGGCACGACACAATATAATATAACCCAACTTCTAATTAGTGTATTATATTATAAAGATATCTTACTAATGCATTATTTATTTTGTAGCATTCCTAAAGCAGTTATGTTGCTGTTGTCCACACTTACATTAGACGGCGTTCCTCTCTGGTAGTTCTTAAATCGAGGAATATTCCGTATGCCCTCTTCTGTCTCCCGATTGTTCTTGATCTCTTCATCTGAAATTTCCTCTATCCTTCCACTTACTGTAACAGGCCCATCATGCCCTTGGGCAGCAGCTGCACTTAGTGTGCCGATGGACTGGCTTAATGTCACTTTCATAGGTATAACACTTTTTTCTTGAGACTGTGGTTGGCTGGCAGTGTCTGACACAGAGCTTGGTTCTGAGGTTTGGCTGGAGTCATGGACTGTTGGAGTCTGCGATTGGTCTGTTTTAGAGCTTGGTGATTTGCACTGGATATAAGTATCAATTTTTGGTTGAGGCAAGCAATCTTTGTTTTTGTTCTGGTCTTCAAGAAAGTCTTTACAGAAATGGTCCATTGCGTTGGTGGATGTCGCCCCCTGCTGGCAAACTGGTGACTCTTCATCTGTGGGTAGAAAAGCCATCAAAGTTTCAAACAGGAACGAAAAGTGCCTAAAGGGAAAATTACCTAGAATTACAGTATTCTCTTAACCTCTATGGTAAAGGGCAGTGAGGAAGCTGCAGCGGTCGCTGCCTTGAAAAATAGCCTTTTCAATTTCCATCTCCCTACGGGAAAGTGGCCGACTGTTTGAGAAACGCTGAGGACGGGACAGCAGCTCCGCATGTGCTGCCATTTTATCCCGGATGCCCTGCAGGCGCTCATTCCTCACCTCAGGTGCCACACAAACCCCTCTGTCCTGAGAAAATTACAAATTGGGTCATATTGCATTGAGTGACTTACAGATGACATTCTCAACCCTTCGTAATTCACAATCCTTCATTCAAAACCTCATTTACATTTAGAATATGTCATGCTAAACTTAAAGGAGTAGTCAACTTTCAGAACAAAAATGTACAGATAATGTACTCACCCCCTTGTCATCCAAGATGTTCATGTCTTTCTTTCTTCAGTCGTGAAGAAATTATGCTTTTGGAGGAAAACATTTCAGGATTTCTCTCCATATAGTGGATATGTATGGTACCCCCAAGTTTGAACTTCCAAAATGCAGTTTAAATGCAGTTTCAAAGGGCTCTAAATGATCTCAGTCAAGGAAGAAGGGTCTTATCAATTTTCAAAACAAATTGACAATCGAAAAACTCCCATCTATTTTTCGTCTTTAACTTCTACATCGCTGTTTTACCTTTTTTTGTAAAGGGCGTTTGATCTTGTTTGTATGTTTACTTTGTGAACACTAGGTCGGTACTTTTGCAGCAATGTAGGATGATTTTGAAGTTGGGGAAGAAAACGAGATGGGAGTTTTTTGACATATCCTAACTGTATAGACACGAATCACACCGACTATGTGAGCGTTTTGCAGAGACGAAACAAGACGAGCATTTGATGTTAAAAGTATATAAACTGTCAATTTGTTAAAAAAAAAAAATGATCGTTTCGCTAGATAAGTCCCTTCTTCCTCAGCTGGGATCATTTAAAGCCCTCTGAAGCTGAGTTTTAACTGCATTTTGGAAGTTCAAACTTGGGGGCACCATACATATCCATTATATGGAGAGAAATCCTGAAATGTTTTCCTCAAAAACCATAATTTCTCTTTGACTGTAGAAGAAAGACATTTTTGTTCTGGAAGTGAACTAGTCCTTTAAGATCCAAATTAAGATAAGTGTGATCAGACCTTCAAAGAGCTTTCTGGTTGATCCCTGCATCTCCACAGCTCTATTTCAGCATCTGTAAGACCCAGCTCTCTCAAAGCGGCCAGTTCCTGATCCCCATCCTGCAAGGCCTGGAACTGGGACAGACTCCTCACACCAGCTGCCTGTTCCCCAAAAGGCTTGTATACTGCTGCTGGAGCAAAGCATTTCTTCTTAGCGACACACCTATGACAAATAAATACGAAAATATGTGAATATATACACTTGAACAGTATGGCTTTTAATGTTTTTTTTTTTTTTTTAAAGTGTCTTTTACTCACCAAGCCTGCATTTATTTGATCCAAAGTACGGCAAAAACAGTAAAATGTATTTATTTATTTGACCATTTATTCATTACTCCAGTCACATTATCCTTCAGAAATCATTCTAATATTCTGTTTTGCTGCTCAAAAAAAAAACAATAATTTCTATGATTAAAAGACATTTATCTAAAACAGAAATCTTTTGTAACATTGTAAAAGTCTTTATCATCACTTTTGATCAATTTAAAGCATCCTTGCTAAATAAAAGTTAGGCACATCAACCATAACTCCTTCAAAAACAGCCAGAAACTTTGGAGTTGTAATTAATGATCATCTGACTTTCTCAGACCACATTTCTAAAACTGCCCGGTCCTGCAGATCTGCTTTATTGAACATCAGGAAGATCAGGCCCTTTCTTTTGGAACATGCTTCACAACTCAATGTTCAATCTCTTGTTCTGTTCAGGCTGGACTATTGCAACACTCTTTTGGCAGGTCTTCTAGCCAGTTCTATCAAACCTTTACAAGTAATCCAGACTGCAGCTGCAAGATTAATTTTTAATGAGCCGAAAAGAATGCACGTCACACCTCTCGTCGTCAATTTGCACTGGCTACCAATAGCTGCCAGCACAGAATTCAAGGCATTAATGTTTGCCTACAAAACCACCACTGGCTCATTACTTCAGACTTATGTGCTCTCTAGAAGCTTGCGTTCTGCAAGTGAGCGGCGCATTATTGTGCCATACCAAAGAGACACAAAATCACTTTCACAGACTTTTACATTAAATGTACCCTTCTTGGTGGAATGACCTGCCCAACTCAATCTGAACAGCTGAGTCCTTAGCCAATCAGCATATTAGAATGATTTCTGAAGAATCATGTAACACTGTAGACTGGAGTAATGTTGCTTTGATCACAGGAATAAAATACATTTTAAATGTACAGTTATATAGTTTTAGGAGTTCATTTTTAGTCTATCTCCTATCCTAAAAAAGTCTGTCTGGCAAAGACGGACTAAAAATTAACTCCCAAAACGTACTGCCAGATTCTGGAAGATAAATTCTTCAAGTGGTACAAGATAATGTGACGCTGGTCATTCAAAAACAGTATTCACGTGTTTTACAACACTTCAGCATGTTACTCTTATAAAGTGAGGATCATTTTTTAGGATTTTTTACCCATGCAAAGGCAAAGAACCTGACACATTCCACTTCTGGAGACTCCAGGTGTATTGCAGTTCTGGAAAATAGTGCCACTGCAGAATAAATAGTTCCTGACTGTTTCAAACCTAATTCTTAACCTTAATTCTTCATTTTTTTTTTTTTTGCAGTTACATGTGTCTTTTCTTCTCTACCTGTTTTTTTTTTGACCATGCAGACCCAGTGAGCATTTCACTGTCCAATGGTCATGCCTCAACTTTGCAAATTCTAGTATTGCATTAGAATTGCATCCTTCTCATGGGCATTTCATATTTTTTTTTAATTTTCAGTCTGAGTTAAATTTGACTCATTGTATCTGTAAAAGAAAACATGCCTAATAATTACGCACATCTGAATATAAGGAGTTTTTCACTTCCAGCCTTCATGGACAATTATATATCACTTATAAATGATTACATACAAAATAAATAATAGTTATTAAGATTGATGTGGCTTGGAATTGGTAAAATGTGCTTGGTAAAAAAAATATGACCAGAATATCAACATGCCTAATAATTATGCACACACTGTGTATGCACAATAAACAATAATTATTTAAACATATTAATAAACAAATATTAACCAGTTTACATAAAAAACATAATTCCATTATTTCATACAACAACCAACACACACCAACATCTAACCAGGGATCATCAAATCTGGACCTCGAGATCCATTTTCCTGCAGAGTTTAGCTCTTACCCTAATCAAACACACCTGAGCATGCTAATCAAGGTCTTCAGGATCATTAGAGAATAACAGGTAGGTGAGTGTGATCAGGGTTGGAGCTAAACTCTGCTGTGCATTGGACCTCCAGGGTAAGATTTGGGGAACCCTGATCTAAACCAACTTACTGAAATGTGTGTGCACCAGATAAAAATTAATTAAAAATCCATCACAATTCTTGGTAATAGTTAACTGACCGGTCAATGTTTACATCTGTATCTAGTTGCTGTAGCAGCAGATTGTGTAGTTGTCTTTGGCCCTCTGTTTCTTGTTCTTCAGGGATGGGCACATCATTGCAGGCATGACGAGTAATCCTGGAAAAAAATAAAATAAAATCTGTTTTTCACATTTTCATCCAAAATACAATTAACTTTAAATTCTTTCCTCCCCAAATGCATCCATATTTTCATTTGCTTTTGTTAATTCTTTGTCAATTTAATTTATCCAGCCAGCATTAATTAAAGACATCATACTAATTTCTGGTGTTTTCTTGCAATCACTGCACTCTTGTGTTCATAAGGTATAGTAAATGTCCAATACAAAACCAGTCATTTTAATTAAGAACTGAGAATCATCATACACCAGTTAAATAAATAAGCTTTCCATTGATGTATGGTTTATTAGGATAGGACCCTATTTGGCCGAGATATAACTTTTTAAATATCTGAAATCTAAGGGTGCAAAAAAAGTTTAATAAATAAATTAAAAATTGAGAAAATTAACTGAAAAGTTGCCCAAATTAAGTTTTTAGCAATGCATATTGCTAATCAACATTTAAGTTTTGCTATATTCACGGTTGAAAATGTACAAAACATCTTCATGGAACATGATCTTTACTTGATATCCTAATGATTTTTGGCATAAAAGAAAAATCTGTAATTTTGACCCAGACAATGTATTTTTGGCTATTGCTACAAATATACCTGTGCTACTTAAGACTGGTTTTGTGGTCCAGGGTCACATTCAACATTAAATCATTACATATAGGTAGAAAAAAAAAAACGTCAGGCACGTTTAACCACATTGCGCAAATGTGAGCGTTTGTCTTCATCGATAAACCTTCACAGCTACATCGTAATCAGCTGGTGATGTGATTAGCTTCATAAACACGAGACATCAGCTCTTTTTATATGAAACTGAAGAAATACGTCTCCCCATATCAGAATGCAGTCTTAGTTTAATATGCAAGTAGTTTCAGATTAAAATCAAACATTAAAACACCTTCCAATGCTGCCTTACCGCTTCATGTTTACACTATAACCGCACTTCCTGTTTTGAACAGGAAGAACGCTTCGGCTTCAGGATCATGGGAGATGTAGTTCAACTGAAAGGACAAGCGAAGCGTCTAACTGCTTTGCAATTAGCGTAACTATAACATTTAAGACTTTATATGCGGTAATAAACTGAGAAGGTCGTTCAAGTTATATTGAGTTTAAACTTTATTAGTTGATTGTCAGTTCTCAAACAAAAATACATCAGCCTCACCAAACACAACTCTTTAGTTTTACAAACACAGAAACTAAGGTAAACATTTTAGGATTTAAAGAGACAATTTTACAACAAAACAAGACTTCCCTTGCGGTTTCAGTCTTTTCCAAAGAGAAATTGTTACTGTACCTTATGTTTTGTCTGATTAGGTCTCTTTACTGAATGGAAAATTGATTTGCTGGAGAAAAGTATGGTTGTTACCACAGAAATATCATCTTAGAAATACAATTAAAGAAGTACTTATAAGCTCATTCACAGATTTTATCAAGCAAATTATTATTTACAAAAAATTGAAAAAGCAATAAATTTCAATTATTATTATTATTATTACTTATTTTAGCACTGTACATACTCAAGTTACAATATGGTGTAAGATCCAAAAATTTATTAGCGAAAATATCCAGTGTTTAAGACCTTGTTCAATCTTATGGGAAAATGTCTCTGGCTTTAATACTGACTATCCTGACCAAGAGGAACAGTACTTTTACTTAATTAACTTACTTATTCTATTGACCACATTTCACATTCATAAGTGTAAATTTAATAATATTTTTTTTTTATGGATATGTTGACTGAAAGATGTATTTATATCGACAGTATTTGAGACTCTGAATAAGAAAGCTTTAAGGGGAGACACTATTTTTTTCATGCACCTGTCAAGTTTGAGATTTTGGGCTTTTTGGTGTTTCATAAAGTTTTTTTTTTTTTCAGACTAGTGGAAAGAAAACACCCAAAAAACAATGTTAAGTGTTTCTTTTATAGCACTTTATCTATTTATGTCAACAGATTTAAATTATAATCCATATTTTTAAAGGCCATTTTCTCAAAAAAAGCCAGAAATCTCCACTTCAGTAGCTCTTATACACACCAAACATTTAATTTTTATTCCTGTCTATATTCTGAAGGTTTTTACAGAGGGATTTGTTCATATATAATTTGCTTGATTTTATGCAACATTTTATTCCCCCCAAAATGGTAAAAAAATACATTATTTTCTGTCTGTTCTAAATCTTTTCTTAATTATAGAGTGACAAAATGAGATGCCGAAAATCCTCTCTGTAAAAACATTTGACTCTAACATGTCAAAAAAATAAATAAAATTAAACAAGAATTTTGAAACTAACTTCATCCAGTGTTTATTTTTGTACTAAGAATGTATGCAAATTAGCACACATTTCATTAAATATTGCCTCATTTGCATATTTAAACCTAACATTTTAGAAAAACTGTAATAGAAAAAATGCTTGCAATTATCGATGTAATCAATTAACCGGGTAAGTAAGCTGATAACTATTTGTATTTTTTTTTTACCCTATTCACCTGCAGTGTCTCACCTTAAGAACTTTTAAAGTTTTTTATACTTTCCTCCCCCTGGAAACTTTTTTTGTTATTTATCTTTCTATATTTTCCTTTTCTTGTTTGTGATAACATGTTATTGCTCTTTGAATAATAAATGAATAAAACATGTCACCCTAGCAGCCCCATTTATGAAAACTAAGCTGCCAAAACAGGTCACCCAGAAACTGTCGTGGTATTGACGTCACAGCCATGAGCTAATTAACATATGATCGCCCACATTTATGGCCTGCCCAGTCATGGAGAAACTATAAGAAGGTTAATGTTATTTCTGAGGATCAGAAGAACGCAGTATTATTGTCTTTTATTTCTAGATGTGGGGGAAATCCATCAAACGCTGTGTCTTTCCAGGTTGTAGGATCGAGCCTGTGTCTCTGCACAGCCTCCCAAAGGATCCCAGCATCAGAAACGAATGGCTGAAGTTTCTCTATACCGACGTTCCTGATCGTTTCAGTCCCACATTAACAGTCTGTTCAGCGCATTTCAGTCCGGACTCGTTTGTGAACTTGTCACAATTTAATGCAGGCTATGCAAGTAAACTCTTACTGAAAGAAGGGAGAGTGCCGACTATATTTGACCCGACGCCACACCCGCAATCTGTAAGTAAAACGGCTTACTTTTTTTACACGTAAAAAAGTTGGCTGATGATAATAGGTGTAATTTGCATACAGAAACCGCACACTGTAAGGCTCTTTGCTCCTTATCACTTCATGTTTCCCATTGCACTGTTAACTTCCGGTTTCAATAGGAAGTGAGTGTAGGTGAAACGGATTTTGGGAAACGTAGTTAACGGTAAAACATTTGAGATGACAGTTTTAAATCTGACCTAGTTATCATCACTATATCGAACCTGTTAATTACTTTTAAATGTATGCCTATATAAATAAATATAATATTTTATATATTAATGTTGCTCAAATTCACAAAAATAGCTTTTAAAGGACAATAAAGTCCTACAATGTTATGAGTTTGCTTCTTGGCTTTTTTTTGTGCCCTTAAGCACTGTGCCTGACTCATTAATAAATAAATGTAATCACATCTTGATATTGACATCACAGCCAAGACAATATTAACATATGACCGTCCATATATGTTATTTGTGGGGGATGTTTATCAAACATTGTGCTATTCCCAGCTGTAGGATAGCATCTGCATCTCTGTATTGCCTTCCAAAGGATCCCAAGCTGTATGGAGGCTTCAGTTTAGGTTGAAAGGATTATGGGAAATGTAGTTTTAATCGGGAAAATACAGTGCCTTGCGAAATTATTCATACCCCTTAATTTTTTCACATTTTGTTATGTTGCTGCCTTATGTTAAACTACTTTAAATTACTTTTTTTCCCCACATCAATCTACACTCCCTACTCCATAATGGCAAAGCAAAAAATAGGTTTTTAACATTTGCGAAAATTTATTCAAAATAAAAAACTGAAAAGATCCCGTTGCCTAAGTATTCGTACCCTTTTCTGGGACACTCGAAATTTAGCTCAGGAGCATTCATTTTGCTTTTAGATGTTACTACACTTCGAGTGGAGTTAAACTGTGGCAAATTCATTTGAATGAGTATGATTTAGAAAGGCACACACCTCTCAGAAAAGGTCTAACAGCTGAAAATGCATATCAGAGCAAAAACCAAGATGACTGCCTGTAGAGCTCAGTGACAGAATTAAGGCAGTGATCTTTATGTATTGTTTTAGTTTAACTTTATCTTTTACTTATACTGTTTGAAAACTATGACTGCCAGTGGAATAAAATAATTATTGTTAATCTCCTCAATTCCACAGATGCAGACTAAAACTGTAACCACATCAAGTTCAGCGAGTGTTCATTTTTTTTTTTTTTCTTTCAAATATCCTTAAATGGTCCATTGGACCCCAGATTGAAAACTCTTGCTATACAACGTGTCATCAGTCGGCCATTTTGGTGGCACTGAATGCAAACAATGCCACTGAACTGAACGAAACTCAGATATTTTGATGATTATTGCTGTTGAAAATGGTCAATTACTGTCATGTTTTGGGCTGTACTAATCAGCTGGACCAAACGTTATAACAAATCAAGGGAAAGTGTGCAAAAAACTGAATCAGGATTTTCAGGGCAAGAATCTTGACAACATTCGTGTTTGTTCTTATAATTTCTGGCCAGGTAGATTAAACATTAGGCTAATATCTTAATTAAATGCAGAATATGTAAGATTTTTTTTTATTAAAAAACCACTAGAACAGTGTTATATAATTTCCTGACTTGTGTACTTACATTTAGGGTTGTCACGATACCATAAAAATGACTTACGATACTATACCAGCTGAAGTATCACAATACCAAGTAGTATCACGATACCATGCAGTATTCTGTTAATTTAAAATTCAATTCTACAAAATGAATAAATTCATAAATAAAAAGATGTAAATGAAAACAGGCAAGATTTTTCTCTTCATTAATGTGAATGAATGACTGGCTATTGTTATCCATGAAATCATGTAAACAAAACTCATCTGAGCATTGCACAGAAGCTTCATGAAGTGACATTTAGATGTGGTATTTATACATTTAGACTCTACTTATAATTACATAATGTTATAAGATTAATATTTTAAATACAAAACTCTGAATATAGAAATATGTTGGAAAAGAATGTAATGTGATGGGAAACTTAAAACAGCTACCAGGTGGCAGCAATGTTCATGATCGAATCATTCAAACGATTCTTTCAAAACGTCTGAATCATTCAGGAGTGAATCAAATGACTCGTTTTTATGAATGGCTTAGTGAATCAGTGATTCGCCCAAACCAACGCGAATTCAGATTCGAACACAGAAACGAAACAAAAACATCTTGCTTGGGTCATATTGCTGAACTGTCACGAGCATTTTTGCTGCCATCTTAAAATTTCCAAGTAAGCAGGTTGTATATTAAAACGTATTCATTTATAATGTTAAAATACACACACACACACACACATATATATATAATGATTGATAAGAACCAAGTGCAAAACCACCATGTTAATGAATGGAATTGCATTCGTGATTGCAAAGATGTTTACAGAAACGAATTATTACACTTGTTCTAAAGTGGGCAAATAAATAAAAATACGAAAATTCTTTCTAGTAAAATATTTTCATGTTTAATAATTGATTCTTGGGCTGCTATTTTTTAAATAACATCAGACGGTCTGAATCACGCCCTCTCTTCTGAAACTGCAGCGTGAACAACGACGTGCGCGTGCAGCTGCTCATTTCAACTGAACTGAAGCGTCGGGAAACACTGAATAGCACATAAAGCGTATACACAGCCTGTACTACACAAAGCACAGCAGAAAGACATTTTGGCAATCAACTTAATGTTTCTGCTGGCGTGCATGAACGTTTTAAACCGTGTTCCTGCCGTGCAGACAACATATATTAAGGTGCTACCGTATGGACGATACTACCGTTTCAAAAATGCAATGGCACCGCGAGTATTTGTAAGCTTTAGTATCGCGATACTACCGTAGTACCGGTATACCGTGCAACCCTACTTACATTATCCCAAATGTTTAGAAGAATGTTTAGAAAGAAATAAGCAATTTTAACTAGCGTAACGGACCATGTCATTGCGCCACCTGGGGGGTGTTCCATAAACCAAGTTTACCAAATAAGTCAGGCTTATTTCAGTTAGTCTGACTTATTTTGAGCCAAATCAAGTGACAATAAATCAGACTAACTGAAATAAGCCTGACTTATTTGGAACACCCCCCAGGATATGATGTCATCCACTTTCAAGTTTTTATTTTGTAGAAACCCTGTATGTTATGCATTTTATTAGACAGGTGGCGAACGCACAGAGTAGCATTATAACAGAACTTTTGTTTTATCTATGATAAAACAGTGCTGCTCTTCCTACATATGCATAAGCTGTGTATCATGGTCATCCTTCATTAGCAATCGCTCATTTTGCTTCGTACCACAGTGACCTTAAAGGTCATCGCTCACTGAGTACGAAATTTCACATTGTCAGAATTTTTTTGGACATAAAATAAATACAAATTATACGATAAATATGAGTAGTTTACACACTGCCTCCGAAACTTTCGTCTGTCATAAATCGGATCAGGTTCGATTTTCTGCGTTTTCTCATCCGTAAAAAGCATTTTGATAGGAAAGGATGACGAATGTGAGAAAACCGAAAAAACGCATATAAATTTCGGACTCAGTGTGCAATGACCTTTAGTCTTTAATACATTAGCTCATCCATCCATTAGCTCATCTCCCATTATTCCACACTCTTTCATGGACTCACCAAATTTGCCTTTGGTTCTTTGTTTGTTTTGAAAATGCGCCCTCTAGCAGCAAAAACTAACATATTGTACATATTGTGCCTATTAATTTTTAGTTTATCAAAATATTGCTCCCTTTCCTGCTTACTAAGTCCTTCTCTATATGATTTAGCATCTTCCACACATTTTGTCAGGAGTTTAGACAGCATAAATTAGCAGAACAACGTATTCAGTAGTACATGAACTGTGCAATCCATGCTGTTGTTGACACGTGAGTATCGCCAATATATCTGACCAAATGTCAGCCACTTTACCACTAAAAGTACCACTAAAAAAGAATAAATATAAAAATATATATTTTTAATGAGGCTCTAAATAAAGTCTTTGTATGCTTTAGGTTACTTTAAAGGCATTTTTGGTTTCCAAGCCATAGCTAAGTAACATTCTACACTCAGTTACATGTCACAAGTCGAGGCAAACAATGAAAACACATATGGGGCATCATCTCTAGCTCCTGCAAAAAGACCACAATAGTTGAGCAGCTCCGAACATCCGGTGCAACTTGACGTCATTAGGTTAGGTGACACAGGGTGCGATGATGTTGATTCTGAGGTTCTATTATCATGGTGGCGCGTTGGGCGCCGCTGCTGGTTCGGGCTGCACACGCACACAGCGGCTGTGATTGACACAGTGAAGGGGTGGGGACGCAGGGTGGGGTCAGCAGCAGGGAGAGGCGGAGGAGAGACTCACAGCTCGAGCCCAACCCTGAAACACGGCAACAAACACACAGTGAAAGACGACCGGGGCGACGGAAAGAGGGTTTATTTCTCGACGCCGGGGATATGATTTCTGTGATCCGCCGAGGCAACGAGCGCACCTTTCTCCTCTAATACTGAGGTGGAAAAACTGACATCGAGCTCACTGTTATTCAAATATCACCCCGCCCGATCCGATCGACCCCCCCTCCACTCCACCCCTTCACCGCCGCTTAGATACCGAGATGCACACGGAGACTCGGAACAAAAAAGTAAGTCCGTTTATCGTTCGCTATCGACTCATTTGCAACATAGCCAGCGGCTTTGGACGGCTGTCGCTGTCCGGTTTCCATTCTGCAGGACTCCGCCTGAGTTCCTCATCTATGAGCAGATACCCGGTTTCGCTTTACTCGCCGTTAACCGTAATGAGCCGATAATATCTGAGCTGCTGGGTGATTACTTCACTCCTGTGCATGCGGCTCTGAGCCCGTGCTTATCCGAAAGCCTCCTAACGATAACGCTGGTGCATTTGAAATACTTGTGCAACTTGTGACAAAGTCAGTGTGTGGCACATCTGTCAGAGTCGTCGCTTATCTGCAGTGCTGTTTTAAAGCGGCGAAGGCAGGAAGGAAGCGCGCCGAATGCAGTTCGCTGGAGAGACACCATCTTAGCTGCTTTCTTAAAGGGGCAGCAGCCTTACATTTGCATGGGATGAGAAAATCTGTTATGTTGTCGCTGCCCTATAATGCTGTTTAGTATTGGCTTTGTCATCACCTTTCAGCTGTTAAAGGGCTAAGTATCAGCATTGTCTAATAAGAGACTGCAGCTGGTTGCACTCAGTTAGGACTGTAGGCTACTGAAAACTGTCATGAACATCCCATGATGCCAAGTAAGGAGGGGGTCACATTTGTAATGTGTTAAATTGGGTTTCAGTTGTTTTTGTTGCACAAAAGTATGTACTAGAACTTTTAATGGGTTACACTGATAGGAAGATATCTAAAGATGTGCAGGTATGTTTGGTCAGCTTGTCAGTGTCACAAAATATGTTTTGCAATTTGATTGGTCCTTTGGTTGTCTTTCAGAAAATGGTTTACAGAATGAATGGTCAGTTACTCAGAATATATATATGTGACCCTGGACCGCAAAACCAGTCTTAAGTAGCATGGGTATATTTGTAGCAATTGCCGACAATACATAGTAGTCAAAATTATCGATTTTTCTTTTATGCCAAAAATCATTAGGATGTTAAGTAAAGGTCAAGGTTTTAACAAGGTTAAAAACAGTTAAGAAGTTAGTTTTTGATTGATAATATGCATTGCTAGGACTTCATTTGGACAACTTTAAAGGCAATTTTCTCAATATTTAGATTGTCAAATAGCTGATCTCGGCCAAATATTGTCCTATCCTATAAACCATACTTCAATGGAAAGCTTATTTATTCAGTCTTATGACTGGTTTTGTGGTCCAGGGTCACACACACACACACACACACACACACACACAGCCGTATACTACACACAGCCGTTGTTTACCGACGAGCTGCGCACATTCACACTGATAATGAACATTGATTTGCGCAGCTCGTCGGTAAACAACGGCTGTGTGTAGTATATATGGCTCAACGTGAAATCACGCACCTGATGGCATTTACCGCTGATTACAGAACCGGCTTTACTGACAAAACGCGCAAGCATGATCGGCCGATTCGTATCGGTGCATCCCTAATACTTTTACAAATGGATTTGAGAATTAGAAACTAAGATGTACACAGAATTATTGAATATTCGCAAAAGATGTAAAAATAGTCAGCTTATGGGATACTGTCATCTCAATAATAGCCAAATCATTTGCAAATGATTGGCCTGCCTAATATATCGATCCAACATCCAGCTTATTACATACGATTAAAATGGCCAAATATTTTTCAGGTTTTTTTTCAGACACATTTTTTAAGATATTAAACTTAGTCAGGATACATCATATTTAATTTTTCACAGGAATGAAAACAAGGCTGTAAGGCATAGACGTACAGTGCATTCAATGGATTGTACTGTTTTTAAACACTATACTGTTTGTTTAGCTGCTGAAACGTGTTTCTATTCCGCACAGCCTCATTTCACCCGCATTAAATTCGGTGTAAATTCAGCTAACTGAGGTCTATTGCATCTCTACCGCTGTGAAGCTACCTGTTAGACCTAATTAATGTAATTGTACACCACCTTTATACTTTATACATAATATGGCATATTCTTCAGCTAAACTCATTCTTGGGAGCAGAGTCTCCTCCATGAGTTGTTATTGACGGAGTCAGGGAGGTGAGTGGACTGAGGCATTATCATTGGAGGAACAGAGAGTGCTCTGGGTGTGCCAAACAGCTGGTAATCATTAACATCTATGGACAAACTTTGGTCAAAGTGGTTAAACACTCGGCTACCCTCTGCAGGTCTCATCCTTTGGGGTTTGTCAGGGGGACATTGCTTCAGGAGGGTGTTATAGGTTGAGGCATCCATTGGCAAAGTAATGAAGCCAACGAGCTGGGGGTGATGTGAAGTGCATCTGTTTTTAGGAGTTGAGACAGTTAGGGACTGCCACTGTCCTAGAGCACAGTTATTTTTAGGAGAAGGGTGCAGTCGGCCCTGGGTGTGACTGAGGTTGTGTTTTTGCAGGGTGGCAGCGGTGCACGCCTAGCAGTTCCACTCACTCCCTGTCTTAAATTGCCTCTTGTGTTATTGACTGCATTTTAAGTGTCACACCCTTAACCTGTCCTGAAGCTTAGCTCTAAACGTGCAACATAAATTAGTCAGTGTTCTGTTTTGTATAAACTTGATTCTGTATCAAATGAAGTAGGACACTTCCTCATTAGATATTTGAGGTAAGTCAACAATATGGTGTGACGCCTCAACATCACATGCTTTGTTGACCATTGCCCTCGCTTAAAAGCTCATTTTCTTTACTCTTTTCTCAAGAATGTTAACCATAGGAAGTTAGAGAGGCTACTACTGTGCCACTGACACCTTTAGGCCTTCTGAATACAGTGTGTGAATACACATAAAGGTGGTACAGTCCAGCTTGTCTTTTATGACCTTGTATTAGTGGATCATAAAAGACTCTCACAATTAAGTCAGGTGTTAAATCCCTTTATATTCTTACACCCTATGGCCTGGGGTCAACATTACACCTGTAGATCTGAAGTTTTTCCTGTTGTTCATTGGACAGACTTGGGAATCAGACTTTGTTTCTACTTCTGCCTGCATGGGATCCACAGTTGTGTCACTTTTTAAACAAATGTTGAGCATATACATCCATTCTTCCAACTATACTGCATTTGATAGCATGCACACAATTTCATCCTTGTCCAGTGTCTGCTCTATTTCTCTCCAGAAGTTATAAGCGATAAATTTGTCTTTTTAAGAGTTGCATGTGTCTCTTAACCCCCTCACACAAGCTCCCATCAATGTGGGCATCTGTGGTTGTTGCATTTCCAGTAGTTTGTTGTTGTTGTTTTGTCATCTCCATTTCTTTTCTGAGTGCTGAAAAACAGGCCCGGCCACTTGTTGGCAACTTGTGGACTAATTAGTTCCAAAAAAAAATGTAGGTGTTCTTGTGCTGATGATGAAATCTGCATCTTGTCCACAACACACTTTGGGCTTAATTGACAAGCTTTAACAGATGCATTCACATTTTTCTGCATGTGTTAGCCTTTCTGAACAGTATTATAAGAAGAGGCTAAATTCTTTACCATGCTGAAGGGGTTTTATGAGGTTTTCAAGCTTTTTTTATATTCTTGAGAAAAGGAAATGGTATATTCTCGAGGAAACTGCAAATGAATCAGCCCTCTACGCCATCTGTAGAAATGACAGTTCACTAAATGCAATAACCCAGGCCTAGCTTGAGCTCTGAGAAATGACAATTTTAGGACCATTGCCTTCAATATTACCATCTGCCCCTTCACTTCCGTTCTGTTTCTTGTCATCTCAGTTTTTGATACGTCTATATTTTATACTAATATCCACCATTTTTAGTTCACTGACTGAGCACATGGTTCTGAAAGGCCTCAGTATTAAGTTAGTGAGCAAATTAGACAAATTTGAGGTAATGTTTTTGGTCCTCCAGTTTTAACATTGCGTTTAAGCAAAGTTCACAACCCATTTTACATCTGTTACGTGACATATTTCCAGGATATTTAGTGAGAAAAAAAGTGGTGAATCATGAAGTATGAGAAATAAGAGGGTTTGATCTAGGGATGGGTGATATGGACTTAAATTTATCACAATAATTTCTGGTATTAATTGCGATAACGATAGTAATGACGACAATTCATGGGAATCCTGTTTCTTTAGAGAAACATATTATCTTGCCTTTTTTACCCAAAATATGGTGTTGCGAGCATTGCTGAGTACACATGTAATGTAGTGACTGTTTAATTCATACTGGAAGCTGAAGGGCGCCCTTGCGCATAAACTACTACTGAAGACACTCCAGGAAATCCCTAATATGGACAAAGGTATCCAGTTATCACTGTAGCTGAATAAAATGCAGATAGAGAAATTTTAACTGAGGAAACTTGAAGACAATAAACATACGATTGCTACAATATATGGTTTATCTGTGTTCTTCAAGCAATCTTGGGTATTTTTATAAGGTTAAAGTATATAATGCAATGCTAAATCTATATAGCCTTTATAATACTATAAAATAGTATAATTTCTGCCACATTCTGTGATATGAAACCATGTTTGATTTTTAAAAGGTTATTTTAAACACTCGACTATGTTATGAAGTTATTCTGGAGAAAAAGCATTCAGTAAATAATATATAAGGGACTGACACGGAAGACAAGAAATTGAATAAAGGCGGTATTTTTGTTTTCTTTGCACACAAAGTAGTCTGGTAGCTTCATAACAGTCAGGTTAAACCAGGTTATAAGCAATTAAAAAAAAAAAAAAGTAAGAGTTATGTCAGGGCTTGACAATCGATAGTCTGGGGCCAACGTGAAAGCCTTGTTAATTTAACAATGATTAATCTATATTCAATTTGTACAGTTGAGTTGATGCACCGATAGGCTTGCCACGATAGACGGTGTTACCGGTTTTAAGACGCAACACCGGTGACATCACTTTTCCACCGTGACACCGTCCCCACATTTTTTTGTGCCTATTCGTTTTTTTATTAAATATTTATTTGAATTAAATGGAAAATATAATTATAAATAATTTAAGACGAGGGCATGCACTATAATTAAAAACTGAACATAGCTACAATGCGTCATATTTCATTTTTTTTATTACATGAGGAGAACGAGAGGAGTCGAATTTACAGAAAGAGAATGGCGGATGATTTAGTGTCAAAACGCAATGCAAAAGCGCCTGTTTGGCAATAAAGAGCTCTTTTCCTCGCTTTTAAATAGCTTACAAATGCGTGCGTATTATGCTTTCACTTTCAGTTTTGCCGGTATTGGCAATTCGGCGTCAATTGTTTGAATGGACGACAACGAAACTACAAAAAAAAAACTTTGAACCCAAAATATTGCCAAACGGGCGCTTTTGCATAGCGTTTTGATCGTCCGCCATTCTCTTTCTGTAAATTCGACTCCTCTCGTTCTCCTCACGTGATAAATGAAATATGACGCATTGTAGCTATGTTCAGTTTTTAATTATAGTGCATGCTCTCGTCTTCGTTCCTAGGAAACCCCCACCCCCACGGTGATACCGGTATTACCGGTGTTGTCACATGTCAATTAACCGGTGGGGAAATTTCCTCATCGTCACAACCCTATGCACTGATCAACCGGACATATTTCAACCAATCTCTGTTCCAGACTTGCACACAAACTGCATGCAATCATTTTTCGAAATGTCAAGCGTGCAGAACTTTTACAAACTTTTTAAAAATCCGAGACGCTGAAGATGAACGCAAAGAGAAAAAAAATATTGTAGCTATCAGGCAGAACAAGATCACTATTCACAATGCGTCAAATGTTGGAAATATTATCCTAAGTGTTAAAATGGGGGTTTATATGAATGTATCTCTGAGGGAAACTGACTGTTTTAGAAATGTTTACATGGCGTTTTCTTTTCATTGCCTCTGTATAATGCATTTAATGTAGCATTCATAAGCACTGCGCTGCTTTGTTTACGACGGTAACCAAGGAAACTTAATATCACTGTTATCAAAGCCTATAGAATACCCAAGACGTGTCACTCGTATAGTTTTGAATGGGGAAAATGCAATGCTCATTATAGCCGCGAAGCCCCGCCTTCTTAATGAAAGAGCTAATCGTTGATTAGTAAAGTCATTAGAAGTCCCACTTGCTATAAAAACAGTCAGCATTCTGAGACGTTCTTTTAGCGCTATTGCAGCACAAGGAACCATATTTATGAGACGGCTCTTGTCAGATTTCATTGGTGATTTAAAATATGAAATTTAATCGTAAGCATAATTACGGTTGCTGAACATTTGGGGCATCCCTATAAATAAGCGATTCCAATTTTGATACCACCCCCAAGAAGGGCCAAATAATATTATTTGAATAACTTATTAATGTTAAGTTAAATTGTGCTTTGTTCATCTACTAGAACGTTAAAAATGTTCAGTGTTAAGTAACAAAAAATTGTTGTTTTGTAATTGATTGTTTTCTTTGAAAAGCAAGACAAAACTGTAAAAAGCAAATATTGGTTATTTAATTAATGCAAAAGTGAAAAAAATTGGCAAAATGCATGGGGGGGAAAAACCATGTTCGATAATCGGCTTTCAGCCTTTGACCCACTGTGTAATTTTGTTTGGCTTCGGCCAAGAAATTTCATTTCTGAGCTTCCCTTCTTATTTATTGAAATAAAAGATTACAGGGGTCAGAAACAATGATAACAGCAACTTTTTTTTTTTTTGACCATGTAATATACTCATTTTTTTTGGTTTCTCCACCCAATGTAAAAAATGCAATAAAAAATACAGGTATCTGTAATTTTGTAATCTGCAAGTATGAAAAATGGAAGTATCGGTATCGTCCTCATTTTGGATAAATTGGCATTGATGCATCCCTAGAATTAAATAAGCCAAATTGTCATTTCATGTCACTTTGAAATAAAAAGGAGTTCAAGGACAAAGACTTTTTAGGGTGCTTCTTTTTCTTTAGAGGTTATGTATGTTCCTTGTGGCGGAAGAAATGAATGTACTATACCTCAGATACAATCAAGGTCTTTTTTTACTTTGAGAGCTGCCTGAGGAGGATTCGGTTGTCCGAGAGAGGAGAGGAAGTGAGGCACCAGCGTACTGGCTGGAGGGAAAATTAGACTTGTAAGTGAGAGGTTAAAGGGGACATGCAACGTTATGTGGATTAGCTCCCAGACCTAAAGGAAGTAAGCCAAGTTAGAGGTGAGGTTTTGGATGAGCGGGGGCTCTGGGGGCTGTTTGTGTGTGTGGTACGGGACTGCAAGGATATTGTCCATGTCTCCCCAGATTAGAGGCGATGTGACAGAATGACCCCCTACCATTGCGGCACAATCATTAACCAGGGAAAGAATCCCGTCCCCATAGCAACCCCTGCAGTTCTGCCAAACTGTCTGCGATGAAAAAGAGGGAGCGGGGGTGGGGTGCTCAGGGTGGGGAGGGTGTGTCTCAATGTGTGTGTGTGTGTGTGTGTGTGTGTGTGTGACTATTGATGTTGGAAACAGCATGCAAGCCATTGCTCAGAATGTGAAAATTAAGTGATTTGGAAAACTAGTGTCGAACCTTTGTTCCTGTAGCCCCCTCTAAACGTATGCAAATGCTGGACATTTGCATTAGTCTTTTACAGTAGCTTAATTATAAGGAGCGAGGCATAAAACCTGCACATTCTTCTAGGGAAGTACAGACTATGCACTCAGGTATCTTCTTTGGGAATTGCAGCTTGCCCCTGTGCCTTTAAAGTTGACATCACCAGCTCTCTCTTGCTGTTTTTCTCTCGGCGCAGCTCTGCAGCAGAGATGAGCTGGCTTTCAAAAAGAGAGAAACTTCTTCCTTCCTGTCTTGGGTGCTCATCTGCTTCACGGACATTGAATAGCTTGAGACACTGAGGTTTGCATCACATTAGCAAAGCTGCGTTTCAGTTAAGCATCATGTGAAGAAACATAATTTCTGCTGGACAGACCTTTTCTTTTTTGAGGAAAGGAGCTGGAGGTAAAGGAATGAGCATGTTAGGACTATTGTGTGTGTGTGAGTGTGTGAGTGTGTGTTTTAGGGTGGGGAGGGCTATGGGAAGTAGCAGCAGAGTTTGCGTCAGAAGGGTGTGGTGAGATAAGGCCAAGTTCACTGCTATGGTGACTGTGCCAACCATAAAGAGAAAGTCCTATGTGTGCGTTTGTTTCAATTTATTTGCAGCCAATGTACACTCCCAAGCATCACTGTAGGTGTTCTTAAAGAAACAGTACATCCAAAAATGGCGATTATGTCATTGTTTACTCTTCCTCAGGTTGTTTTTAAGGGGAACACAAAAGAAGAATTCTGAAGAGCTTTCATTTTATTGTGACCATCCCTGTCAAGCTTCAGAAACGAGCCAAAAGGAAATCTTAAAGGAACACTCCACTTTTTTTGGAAATAGGCTCATTCTCCAACTCCCCCCGAGTTAATAAGTTGAGTTTTACCGTTTGGAAATCCATTCAGCCGTTCTCCGGTTCTGGCGATATCACTTTTAGCATAGCTTAGCATAGATCATTGAATCCTATTAGACCAATAGCATCACATTCAAAAATAACCAATGAGTTTCGGTATTTGTCTTATTTAAAACTTGACTCTTCTGCAGTTATATCATGTACTAAGACCGGCGGAAAATGTAAAGCTGTGATTTTCTAGGCCGATAAGATTAGAAACTACATTCCCATTCCGGTGTAATAGTCAAGGAAGTTTGCTGCCGTAATATGGACGCAGCAGGTGCAGTAATATCACATTAAATGTAAGTAAAGTGTCTACTTTTAGGTTTCAAATAAGTATTTGGAGAATAAAATGTCAAAATTTGGTTGAAATAATTTGACATTGTCATTCAATGTTACAATATTCCATTTCATTCCAATTCAAACAACATGCGTATTCTGACTTGTACATATTAAAAGATATAAAAGAATAAGGGGTCATATTAAATTTTATTGTTTAGATGAGTAAAAAAATCTTACTGACAAATGGGCAAAACCTAGGATAGTGGCAAATTTTAAAAACATAGAATTACAACTAATTAGCATTTGGGCTGAAAGTAAGTAAGTTGTCTTTAAATATAATACATTAATTTTTGTTGTAAATATGCCTGATAAGATTTACACTGAATGACATTTTAGTGGGTGTCTTCTGTAAATTAGGGAAAAATGTATGATATTTATTTTTTGCTCAGAAAAACAAAAATGCGATTACATTTATTTTTTGGAAAAATAACAACAATGTAAAATACTATTACTCATATTGTTTTTATGTTTAAATCAATTTCGTCTTTGACCCATTGGTACCAAGGGTGCTTTAATCAGGATTGTTTTTATTTATTTTTTTGCAGGTTTTTTTTTTATCATGTAGGCTAATATTATTTATAGGCATGCTCTGGTCATTTTCCCCCATATATATATATATATATATATATATATATATATATATATATATATATATATATATAACACATTTTAAAATAATATATTGAAATAAAAATGGTTATTTTAAATTATGATAACATTTTATAATATTAGAGTTTTACTGAATTTTGACCAAATAAGGTATTATGTATAAACAAGCCTTGAATAGCATTAGTATATTTGTAGCAATAGCCAAAAATACATTGCATGGGTCAAAATGATTGATTTTTCTTTTATGCCAAAAATCATTAGGATGTAAAGTAAAGATCATGCTCCGTTAAGATTTTTTTGTTGTTAATTTCCTACTGTAAATATATCAAAACTTATTTTTTTATAAGTAATATGCATTGCAAAGAACTTCATTTGGACAACTTTAAAGGCAATTTTCTCAATATTTAGATTTTTTATTTTGCACCCTCAGATTCCAGATTTTCATTTTAAATTGTTGAATCTCTGCCAAATATTGTCCTACCCAATTTCAAAAAATTGTATCCTATGACTGGTTTTGTGGTCTTGGGTCACACATTATATTTAGACAAATAGCCTTATAAGAAAAGGAACGATTATCAGCAGATAGTGATTGGAACCTGGTTGATCGGAGCAACTCTAGTCAACTCTAGCGAAACCTCATTGACATCCATCTGTGCCATGTTTGACTTGAGAGCTACTCTGGAGATGTTCAGGCTTTGATTTGTGTGATGAACAAACTAGAATTCATCAAAATGACTTAAACACTTCATGTGTCATGTAAGATTGCTAAGTATTAACTTATAGCAGAACTTAAATTTTCCTGAGAACAATTCCTTGAAATGAATTGTTTAAGTGTTGAATTAGAGTGGGTTGTCCTTCTTTCAGACCCTTTTCAAACCATTTGTAGGCCGTGTCTCCTGCTAAAGCCGTTGAGTTGGCCTTGACTTATTCAGGTGATTCTTATATTGGTCTCAACTCTCACCTCGAAAACTCCTACGTTTCTCTTTTCGCTGCTTGCTTTTTCTCATTTCATCCCCCAGCAGACTCTTCTGAGGCAGGGCCCTTCTTGTTGCACACAGCCCTTTTGTTCCACCAAGACTTGTGTGTGTGAGGGTGACACGACGCTGTCTCACACGTCTCGCTGAAGAGGAAGGGTGGAGTTGTAGGCAGCCAAGAGAAGAGGCTTCGCTCAAGGCCAGTCTCTAAGTCTCTGCTTTGGTTTGATGCAGTGCTGAATCTAAAGACTTTGTATTTTTGTAAAAGGAACTGGATTTTGCATTGTCTGCACTACAAAATTCTGCTGAATGGATTTAAGTGTACATCATTTTATTTTACAGCAGTGACATTTACCGTAGTTTGGTGAATTTTCGCAGGCGAAATCTAGTCATTTTAGTATCAATTAGAGGTGTACTGATACACATATTCGTATTGAACTGTTCTTGAACCAAGGCTTTCAGTTCGGTACGCATTACAAACCAAACGATTCGTTGAACTAATCCTATTACATTTGGAAAATAAAAGTGCTTAAAGTGGGTGAAATATAATGTTCTCAGTGGCCCTATGCTCAACAAGTCAGCCCAAACGATGTAACAGGCAACGTGACGTCTGCCTCTCCCACCGAAAAAAACACACTACTCTAGTAGGGTTGTGACGGTGAGGTAGTTCCTTAGAGTTTTCTCTCTTTTCCTCACTTTTATTTGCTTTTAAAGGATTAGTACACCTCCAGAACAAAAATGTACAGATGATGTACTATAAACTCATCTACATTGAGTTAAATTAACTTTACTCAAGTAGGGTGACCATACGTCCTATTTTCCCCCGGACATGTCCTCTTTTTGGACTTAAGAAAATGCCTCCTGCTAGGATTCCCTAAATTGGCCAAAATGTCCGGGATTCGGGTTTTGCTTTCTACAGTCGCCATTCATTGTGTGCATTTTTGTATCAAAGCCTTGCGCGGGACTGTTTTCTTAATTCCGCTCCCGCAAACATTCTAATATTGAATAGAATTTTCGCACATCACAGAGTCGCTATCAATATGCAGAGTATTTAAATCGCTCTGGGTGCAGCTCGTGTTGGATGTACGGTTGCCAAATCCACATTTTTTTCCACGGAATTGGGCTAATTTAAAACTGTTGGGGCGGACTGATTTTTCTTTCTTGGGTTAAAAGTTTGAAATATTGCGTAAATTGTGTTTGACTGAAATGCTTGTACACTGTAAAAGGTTTTCACCAGATTCAACTTCAGCAGCTGCCTTATTTTTTTTTAAGTTAAATCAGTTTAAAACTACAAGTCATTTTAACTTATTACAATAAAAATGAGTTGATATAATTCGTTGAGTTTAAATGACTTAAGTTGATTTAACTTAAAATCTTAAGGCAGCTGCTAAACTTAAGTTTTTAAGTTGAAACTGGTGAAAACTTTTTACAGTGTAGATATTAGTTTTGTGAAGGATGACCACTGTGCTAGGAAGCTTTTTAGCCGTGTTTATGATTAATCTGCATAACGGTGAATGGAATGGAAATGACATATTTCTGGAACACAGTTTTGGAAATGTCCTACGTCCTCTTTTTGGAAAACTAAAATATGGTCACCCTATCTAAAGTCTAAAGTATTTTTAAAGCAGGTGCTTTTGTATTTGGTTTCGAAACGAAATCTCTTACGTGATAAATGAAATCAGACTCCTGCCGCTGATCTGAGATGCGACTGTTGTTTGGCACAAAATTTCAAAGAAATTTCTTTGGCCTTTCTTTCTTTTTGCTGTATCGAAACTGTACCGAACCGTGAGACCACTGTGTCGTGTCGTGTCGAACCGAACCATGAATTTTGTGAACTGTTACACCCCTAGTATCAATCCATGCGATCAGAAATTTCATTTGACTGCAACATGTTTTCCCACACAGATTTTGCGACTGGTTCAAATCTGTCATTGTGCCACATTGAAAACAGCTTGGTTTAAAAGTGACTTTTATGTGAGCTGTGCATCATACATCACTACCCTATTGAAATAGACAACAGGCCTTTTTTGCCTGCAAAACTCTATATTTCCCAAAATTTCACTGATGTGACACCACGTTTAGTGTGCAGTGATTTATGATTCTTTTTGACAAAATCTAGACTAATATCAAAGTGCTACGGTAGTACCATCTGAAACTATTACTGGTAGCACAGCAGAACTTCCTAAGGGCATAGTGCTTTAAAGAGAGAAGCCTGACACACAGGGTGGTCTTTGGCCAAAGGGAGGGCTTGTACCTTTAAGAGGCTAACGGAAAGAACCAGAGGGTAGGACAGAGTCCTTGCACCACAGCCTGTGCTCTGTGTGTGTCACCAAACCCTCTACATGCTCATCCCCCTCACACACCCCATGCAGCTGTGACCTTACATGTGTATCCTCCCCTTCTGCCTCTTTTCTCTTTTCCTTTCTTTCTCTCTCTCTCTCACACACTCTTTTTCTTTCTCCTCTTTTGCTTTTGGACCGATGAGTTGATTACATGGAGGGATGCGGTGACAGCACTGGCTGGTACACAGAACAAGACGTGCCCCAGGCCCCAACAAACTGCATTAAAATTACACTGTTCTGACATATTTAAACAGCAGCGGCAAACATGTACACGTACACACGGATCCGCACATGCATACGCAACCAGAGACCTTATTTTCTTGACAAAGAGTAGTATCCCCCCCCAAGTCTTGGAGAGGCTGTCTTCTTCCATGAACACTAAAGGAACATCTCATTTGTTTTCGTAGTTGGTCCTCGAACACCTTATTTGGCAGTGCATGGAGTTCGCACTGGAGCAGCTCTGAGAAAAGCAATGACAAAGTAAGTTTACTTGTCAGTCAGTTACTCCCTTAGAGGTTGGTTCACTTCACCCTCAAACCACAACTTATTTTACAGCTTATAAGAATTAGATCAAATAGACTTGTCAAAAATGACAACTGCTCCGAGTTTTTACATGTAGGAAGAGCTTGCTTCCTAAAAAAACAAAGATGGGTGCTTAGATACTGTTACTTTACATAAAGATGACAGTGGAGAAATGTCTAAAGCTACAAGACCAAAAGCGAGCACAGAAAACTATTCACAGAAACATTTTGAACAGCTTCAAAAGCACAGTTTACCTTTCAGGATGGAACAAATTGTAGAGTTCTTTCTATTTTATATATAAAATAGCTTTTAGCTTATGTATCCTATGCTTATGTCCCTGTTGAAAAAAACAGCATATGCTGGTTAGGTAGGTTTTGATGCTGGTAGCCTATGCTGGTTTAAGCTGGTCCTTTGCTGGTTTATACTGGTCCTTGACCAGCTAAGGACCAGCATAAACCAGCTAAAACCAGCATCCCAGCATCAAAATCTATGCTGGTTTTTCAACAGGGCTATGTGTTTTGCTACTTTCTATTGCTAATTTTATTGGACAGAAATTGGTATACTCTTCTGAGTGCTACATGAGCCATCATTATTTTAATGCATAGATACCTTCATTCCGCAAATCTAAAAAAGAATGTGCTGAATTCTGCAGAATAGTTTTACCATAAATAGTTGATAACTTCATATATTGGTCAAACAGTATGGTCCTGTCTTGGGTCTTAGGGTGTGGTCACATTCTCTGTTGTTTGGCAGATGTTCTCCAGGGAAATACAGTCATTTCAATAGGAATGCACACAATCTGGGAAAGAAATTCATGAGAATTACATTCAGAATTTATGTTGATGTCGATGAGAACATTCTTCGTTTAAACCAGAAAATCATATACCACTAACTTTGCTCGCTGAATGCGAAAGTGTGTCAGATCAGTTAGCCAAGCAGCTTACCTGACATCCTTTAGAAAAGCTAAATGCAAAAAAGCACTGTCAGTGAAAGTGTGCAAACTAATGATTGACATAAAACCTGCAAACTAGTGCAAATGTGCATCAACATGTAAATTATGCAAAAACAAAAAAGTATGAAGAAGCAAACGAGATTTTCGCCTACTAATTCAGATTAGGTAAAATGTTAGCCAGGATTCTTCACACTGAGGTAAGCACGAGTCGGATCCTTGGAGACAAGATCTCACATCACTATTGTTCCTTTGTATTCTCAAGCTTTGCTATGCACCATGTCACAAAATCTGATCCCAAGTCAGTTTCTGTTGTCATATTTTTTGTTTTTACTCTGAGATGAGAAGGAAGCTGATCTATCTGTTTTTCCTTATTTGGCGTTATGGGCCATTGTGCTACTCTGTAGACCAATGTGTGTGTGAATGTTTATGTGCAGAGTGCTCCCTAGGCTAATACAACCCAGTACCCTGCTATTTATTTATTTTGTGGGCCTTCAGATGATACTTAAAGAGTAGGCTATATGGTATTTTAAAGTGTCCTAATATAAGTCCCCTACAATTGGCTTAAATGCATTTAAGGTCAGAAAACATTGTAATTTTCTCAGAATATACATTTAATATTCGAGTCAGTTCTTAATGATTTCAAAACAATTTGGTCAACGCAGTTCTAAGCTTAAGGCCAGTAAACCCCTCCCTTCCATAAGCCTACTCTGTTCTGATTGGTCAGCTGGTCAAGTCTGTTGTGAGATTATTAAGTATTAATCATACTTACAGGTTGTGGTTGGGAGACGCTTGTTGGTCCAAATAAAGAAGTTACAGACTTATTTTTAATGGACAAGCGTTTAGCGAATCCCGTGTTGGACTCACCAAAATTGAAGAGTAAACAGTACACGGTAAAATAACGAGCACACAACAAAAGGTTTGAATTGTATTGCTGTGGAAAAATAATTTGTAACCACTGATTCTTTACATCATCATCATCATCATCATCTTTTGGCAATGAAAACAAAACAAACTTGCTTTCACAGCTCAGAACACAGCGTCTTCTTGACGCACTAATTAATATTAGGCTAATATGTTACCTAGTGATGTATATCGGTAATAGGCAGAAGATTCGAAAATATGACAACTCATTAAAGCGGTTCAGAGTTGACTCTTTCGAGAAGCAAAATCTTTATTTATCGTGCACTTTTTTGATTACCAACTTTGCAGACTGTGTACATTGAAGGATAGCTATGTTACAAACTGCAAAACAATTAAAACATGAGTTAGTGTAGTTAGGTAACATCAAGATTGAAATTTTAAGTTAATTTATTGACCCCTCAATGTGCAAGGTCTGATTGGGTGAGTATCTACAATAACACTGGAATACAATCTTAAGAGATACCCATTTTTCTTGATGGAAAAAGGAGTCTTGGATTGTCTGTCAGAACAATTTTGGACACAGAGTCAACACATCTCCTCTCAAACTTGGAATGGTTCCCTCCCACCTCCATTTGCTTCAATGATCCAATGAAAGGACAAGGTCCTAGATTGGGGCAGCTCCTGCACTTTGGAATTTGGGCAAAGGTTTTACTTGTGTACTTACAGCGGTCAGAGAAACTAGCTACACAACAGCAGGGGAGGTGGAGAGGCCCTGCCTTTCCTCCCCGCTGCTAGGAAAACTGTCCCACACTGCTCAGAGAACAGCCCACACCTCCCCTGCCCCCTCTGCAAGAACTTCTCCCGCACCCTCTCAAACACTCCTCCTAGGGGGGTCCAGTTGGGCCTAGCCGTGGTATGAAGCACGAGCCAGCGTCCAATCTCGGGTTACATGATTGTGCAACAAGCGGCTTTGAACACCCTTTCGGCCCTTCAGAGCTGAAGTCCTACTTCCTTCTCAGGGCCTCACGCATTATGAGTTTAGCCCCTTCTGGTCCTAGTGAGTCCCCGAGTAACATTCTCAAAGGTTCAACAAGGTTTTGCTGACCTTAGTTGTCTCAGGTTTGAAAAAACTGGGATTCAAGTCTGGGAAGCCCCTGATGAAGTGCCCAAGAGATATTATGTGTCATGGCATTAGGGCTGGGTTTGTAGTGCTTCTGTTTCTGCAACAAATGCAATGGTCAATAAATCTGCCGTGGCTTCCTTTCTTCTTTGGCATCGCACTAGTTGGTTTATATCATGTGGATTGTAGGTACCTCTTTTCCCAACCAAGATTTGGTATCTCTTAAAATGCCAAACACGTTGAGGATTGTTCGTTTCTAATAGAATTTCTACCAAAGTATAACTCTTTAAAAAAGAAGGGATGGACAGAAGGGTGTGCGTGGTGAGCTATGCAGTCCCAGACGGCCACTCTACCCACGCCGCACTGGGGCGGGGACTGGTTGCCACGGGGGCTTGGGAGCGACTGAGTGAGAGAGAACGCCATGACCCAGATTGTAATGGTTCTCTCTTCCTCTCCCCCTCCACCCCCAATCGTTCCCTCTCTTCTTCACATCTTCCCCAGTCTTTCGTTTTCGACTCTCTGCTATCCTCTCTACTTTGTGCTTTCCTCTCTCTAATCCTTGATGTTCCCTCTCTCAGTAATGAGAACCCCCCCCCTCTCCATAACTTCCTGCTGGGGCATAGAGGGACTGGGGTCACACCCACCCCACCCTCTTTTATTCCTGGAACTACCCACAGCACAAGCTCCCAGGGGAGCCTCTACACACACATATATATACGCACACATACTCTGGTAATGCTTCCTCAACGATATACATCATCATCTCTCCAAAGGATTTGCCAGTAGGCGAATACTACTCTCAATCATTGAAGTGCTTGCATACTTCCATATTGCCGGAGCCAGCCTTGTGTGCATAACTTGCAGACAGAGTCCAAAAGTCACTTTCTGGCAGCTGTGGGTGTATTAGGAACTTAGTAACTTACCTGCCTTGAAACTGTATTTAGCATTATACTTATAAATTAAAAGATGATATTTACAGTTGAAGTAAAATGTTAATTATTTTACCAAAATAAGAGGGGTCATCTAAAATGCATGTTATTTTTTATTTAGTACTGACCTGAATGAGATATTTCACATAAAAGGTATTCACATGCAATCTACAAGAGAAAAGAATAGTGAAAATAAAAGTGACCCTGTTCAAAAGTTTACATACACTTGATTCCTAATACAGAAGGTTCAAACGCTCACTGATGCTTTAAGAACCAGGGGTGTAAACTTTTGAACAGAATGAAGATGTGTACTTTTTCTTTATTTTGCCTAAATATAATATTTTTTTTCCTTTAGTTCTATTTACCATGATCTTCAAAAAGTTTTCACCCCCACCCTTAATACATAATGTTTTCCTCTGAAGCATCGGTGAGCGTTTGAACCTTCTGTAATAGTTGCGTATGAGCATATTTGCATATATTTTTCTGAAGAACAGTGGACAGTTTAACTGTTCAGGACAAACAAGGGACTCATGAATAACTATCACTAAACAAACAAACAAAAAAACACAGCTGTGGATCATTCAGTTAACAACACAGTATTAGAAATCAAGTGTATGTATACTTTTGAACAGGGTCATTTTTTTATTTTTTATAAATTCAACTATTACTTTCTCTTGTGGACTATATGTTAACATCTTTTATGTGAAATATCTTATTCAGGTCAGTGCTAAATTAAAAACATAACATGCATTTTGTATGATCCATGATATTTTGGTCAAATAAATTGCATTTTGCAGATTCTACAAGGTGTATGTAAACTTTTGATGTTTTTTCTTGAATATTTGAGACCATTCAATATTTGCCATTCATTGTGAATATCAAGTCTAGCTGCAGCTAAAACAGAAACATAAGCACGCATTATATTTTCATCTTGGTGGCTCTATGCAATGAATTTTCTACAGTTCTGTTGCCAATTAGAGTTTGAAAGTTAAAGAAAAACTCTGAGGCATCATAGGTAAACTGATAACATTTCCAGGACAAAGGTCTTCAGCCTTTTTCAGGACTCCTTAATGGATGGGAAGACGTGTGGTGTAAGATCCTATCCCCCCTGCAGAGACCCATCCCCCGATTTCATTGGCTTAGAGAACTTTTTATGGATAAACTATTCAGTGGCAATTAGAAATTATGCATGTCGTTTTAATATTGAAAATATTTCCATTTCTTTGTGGTTCTCGTTTACTTGCATCAAAAGGTGTCAGACTATCATTCTTGGCATTTGTCTTAAATGTGGCAGTTCCAATTAAAGTTCCTGGCCTTTTTGTGAGTACCACAGTTGTGTTTACTCACCAAAGCCACTTGGTTCTGCTGACATTTAGTTTTGTATGAAGCGTTGGGTAACACTAGTGTTTACCAGCCATCTCAGACAACATTAGCTATCAAAAGGAATGCATATATGTTTGTTCACAGTGCATGTGTTCACCGTGTGTCCGTGCCAGGTTGGGAGGAGGGGCACATTGAGGGCGGCCACACCCCAGCTTATGGGGGGCCACACCTCTTTGTGGAATCTACTGCAGCTGGGTCACATGACCCCCACTCCCACCCCCATGCCTAAGCATTACCACATTTCTCCCTCTCTCTCTCTCTCTCTCTCTCTCCACTAATACTGCTGCTCTTCTCTATGAGACTGGCCTCTCTCCTGCTATTCGGTCTTAAAGAATTGGGTGTGACTCTGCTCTGCTCAAAGAGGGAGGCGACGCAGGATTGCTGACTACTCCTCCCTGCTGGTTCACTATTTCTCTCCTCTTGTCTTTCTCCAGCTGGTCAGTCTTTAGAACCATCTTTTTCCTCTTTAACCTTCTGTTTTGTACACCTTAGTTTCTAAAGGTACCGTAGATGTAATATCTAAAATATCTTTAGTACTCTTTTTTGCTTTTCTCTTCTTTGATGTCTTCCAATTTCTGTGATTCTCTCTCCATCTTCAAACATCCCCCAACATTTGATTGACCTGTACTTGGTTTCCACTCATCATCTCTTTTGTTTCCTCCTCCCCCAACTAACTTGAGCTTAAGAGAGACTAACTGTCTTCTGACTCTTCTCACATTTGTCTGGTGAGGATCATTAACTCTCTCTCTCTCTCTGTGGCCTCATACTAACTTTTCTTTCAAATTCAATTTTGAACGAACTTAAATTGTAGATTTCTCAAATCTGCTTGGCGGTTAGGATTCTGTTGGTAAAACTACAACTTGACGCTCTGATTAGCTCTTAAGTGTTCTCTGTTTCTCCTTCACAGTGTCAGACGAGTCCGAAGAAATCCACTGCAGCCACCTCTGAGCCTGTTGAGGAGATGCCATCCATACAAATCAAGTCGGAGCCAGAGGAGGTGGAGTGTATGGTGGTGAGAGAGCTTTTGTAATGTGGCATATGTGTGTGTGGGGGTTGAACTTCGTAGTGGGATGGAGAGTATGAAGCTTGAAGTTATTGGAAAGGGGTGTGGTTGTAGTGTCTCGAAAATGAAGTCAGTGGACCTCAGGATTCCTCTAGACTGGGTGAACTTGGGTCTTCACTTTTTAGATGAAGCCAGGGCATATCTAAATGTTCAGGCAAAATGTATTCTACAAATGCATGTAATAGTAGTTGACTTGATCTTTTCTTTCCATATAATGTGAATTGTCAAAAAAGAAAAAAAAAACTAGGGTGGGGATTTCTTTGATACATTGGTTGTTGATTGGATGGAGGGAGGTGTGAATGTGAGCTTGCAGTTGATTGAAGGAAAGCAAGGGGGGTTTATGTAAATTAAACGACTCTAGAAGTCCAGGATACACTCTTAAAAATAAAGGTTCTTTATTGGCATCAATGGTTCCATGAAGCACCTTGAACATCCATGGAATCTTTCAAATGCAGAAAAGGTTCTTTATATTTTTTAAATGTTCTTCAAAATGGTTCTTATAAGAACTGTGCACTGAAAGGTTCTTTGGGGAGCCAAAAATGGTTCTTCTATGGCATCACTGCAAAAACACCCTTTAGGAACCTTTATTTTTAAGAGTGTACGTACGTTTTTTTTTTTGTTTTTGTTTTTTTGTTTTTTTTACCAGAAGATCAAGTTGTGACATTTTAATTCAAACATTTAGACATTTTAAAGGTCCACTGAAGTGCTTTGAAACACGCAGGCTTATTCAATGTGTTGACGTAATTTCAACTGAAACAGGAAGACAGGGCGGGACATATCCAGCAGCCCCGCCTCCCTTTTTAAATAGCCAATAGCGTTTCATTTATATCACCGATTTGACAGCGCATGACAAGCCACAGTCTCATCCATATCGTATTATTTATATATAAAATATCAATTTGTGTAGAAATAAAATGTGTCCGATATGTTTTGTGGTCCGCATTAATTTTGCTCCGTGTTATTCTCTCTCTGGCCCCAATGGAAAGCATATTTACACTGTATGAATTAGAGATCGACCGATATGGGGTTTTCTATAACCGATGCCGATGCCGATGTTTAGAGGTCAGGGTCAGCCGATGGCCGATATGTGCTGCCGATTTTTAGGGCCGATTTTTAGGGCCGATATCTTGAAGTTCTCCCCTTTATTTGCATGCTAAAATGTCAATCTAAAAAGGATGCACATAATTTCTAAACTTTACATCATGAACAATGAACACAATGAACCATCTTGATTTTGTGCACTGCACAGTATTATTATAAAAGATTTAACCAAAGTTAACCAAACAAATCAAACTGACCAAGTATTAAATATATAAAACAGATAATATAAAAACTGTCAATAATTTACATAAAAGTTTAAGAGCTGAGATTAATGTTAAACTTTAAGGCCCGGTTTCACAGACAGGGTTTAGGTTAAACCAGGATTAGGCCATTGTTCAATTAGGACATTTATGTAGTTTTTAGAAATATTCCTTAGGTAAAAACATTACTGTTGTGCATCTTGAGACAAAACAAAAAATCTGACATATTTTAAGATCAGTCAGTGCAAGTTTCTTTCAGCTGAAACAGCTCAGACTTACATTTTAGTCTAGGACTAGGCTTAAGCCTTGTCTGTGAAACCGGGGGTAAATGATTTATACACGTAACTGAGAGGACCTGCCAGCAGATGGCGGCAAGACACTGATTTAATTAGTGAATCATATCATTCATTTGATTCGTTTGAGCAGCTGATTCATTCCTGAATAAAGCAAATGACTCTCTTTATGAATGAGAAATTGAATAATTTCACTAGATTCGTTTAAAAACGCACGTTCATTCATAAACGAAACACCGCTGTTTAAATGGAGATGCACAGCGGCTCAGTTGTGACTTGTTTCAGAATACTTTTGACGACAAAAGAGAGCAAAATCTTATTTTTCACGATGAAATAAAGCAAAATCAGGCAATAGTGTAATCCGCCTGCCACCCACCCGCACTTATATTTTTCTCAGATTTAGCAAACCGCATGATGATATGATGAATGGATGGTTCATTTTAACAGCTGATCTTCACATCGCTGCAGACTTACAGTGTATATACAGGGCTCTAGACTAACTTTTTGCACTGGTTGCACTGGTGCGCCTAACTTTTTTTCTTAGGTGCACTAGCACAAAAGTTAGGTGCACCCAAATTTTCAACCGCATCACATTTAACACCACAGTTTTACTAGGCTTGCCACGATAGATGGTGTTGACGGTGTTACCGGTTTTAAGACGCAACACCGGTGACATCTCTTTTCCACCGTGACACCCTCCCCACATTTTTTTTTTTTTTTAAAGTATGCCTATTCGTTTTTTTTATTAAATATTTATTTGAATTAAATGGAAAATATAATTATAAATTTACTTAAGACGAGAGCATGCACTATAATTAAAAACTGAACATAGCTACAATGCGTCATATTAAATTTTTTTTATTACGTGAGGAGAACGAGGAGTCGAATTTACAGAAAGAGAATGGCGGATGATTTAGTGTCAAAACGCAGTGCAAAAGCGCCTGTTTGGCAATAAAGAGCTCTTTTCCTCGTTTGTTCTGCTTTTAAATAGCTTATACAGCTCATAACAGTTTTGCCGGTATTGGCAATTCGGCGTCAATTGTTTGAATGGACGACAACGAAACTACTAAAAAAAAAACTTTGAACCCAAAATATTGCCAAACGGGCGCTTTTGCATAGCATTTTGACACTAAATCGTCCGCCATTCTCTTTCTGTAAATTCGACTCCTCTCGTTCCCCTCACGTGATAAATGAAATATGACGCATTGTAGCTATGTTCAGTTTTTAATTATAGTGCATGCTCTCGTCTTCGTTCCTAGGAAATTTCCTCATCGTCACAACCCTAAGTTTTACAAGTTCACTTTTTTTTACTTTTTTATTTTATTTATTTTTTAATCCCTGTCCATATAAGCAATATTGACTTGTAAATGATTAACTAACAATCTGGTCAATATAAAGTTCTTTATTTGAAGCATATTTTTTCCCCAGTACTTTACCCTACTTTGTGTAATAACGAAAACATTTCAGTGAAAAAATAAGTCCAAAACTCTCTATTTTAACATTTTGAACAATAAGGCTTTAAAATTGTTATTTTATTTTTATTTTTCGAAATTCTTGTTTTAATTTTTCTCATAATCAAATGAAAGCATAAACATGTATTTATTTTTAATCAAATGAAAAATAAACCTTTTTAATTTTTGGCAAACATATATATGATTTATAAATAGGAATATATAAACACCTATATTATACTGTACAAAAGTAATACAGGACTAATATTGTTCTGTTTCATGTTAAACCGTACTTTTATTTTGACAGGTTGCCGTGAACTTCCTGTGTGTACAGTATGATATGTTCCTTCCATAGACTGTAAAAAATATGGACGTAGTGTCCGTGACGTCACCCGTAGGATTCTGAAGCACTATTTTGAAGCCTGTTGTGGGCGGGATTCGGCCGTCGCCATCTTGGAATCGCGTCACCGCGCGTCACTCCCGGATAATCAAAAATGGGCAAAAAGGCGGGACGTGGGTGGAGCTGGTTGCTGAAACCACGCCCGCCTAGCGCGACAGTGGTGACAGCAGCGGCAATCCCCCTGTCACTCAAATGGCCACGCCCTTAATTATGCTGAACTTTAAGGCTTAATATAAATTAAATGGATGAGTTATAAAAAAATTCATCCCCCTCACAGTTGACATGAAGGGCAAAACTAGCTATATAGACCAAAACCATTTTTTGAACCAGGCTGTAAACATACTTTTTTCTGCTGTAAAGTTGGGCATTTTAACATGGGGAGTCAATGGGACTGACTCTCTTTTGCAGCCAGCCTTTAGCGGCCAGTCGATGAATTGCATTTTAAGACACTTCCGTGTTGGTTTCAATAGAGAGAGCGGGAGGTTGCCCCTTGGTTCCTTCTCAAATGAAACGGTAAAAGTGACACAGTAGGTTTGGAGATTGAGTTTATCTGTTCATGTGAGATGCAAATGCCAAAAATTAGCGGGAGCGTCACGCGTGCTCCACCATTAATACATAGAGGCAAACGGAACATGCAGGATTCATTTTAAACGGTCTTTTTGCCTTTCAGTTTTCATAGACACTAGTCCATATCGCGATTTGAATGAAGTGACAGACCAACTTTTGATTTATCAATCCAGAAATCGACGTATTACGTGGCATTCCGCGCCATAGTAAATTCGTTTTTTTATGAATGGAGTCCGCGATCCAGTCCGTGTTTTTGCGGAGGAGGTATTGTAAACGCTTGACAATGCAGAGACAGCCTGACTGCATCACATGCATTTTCAAACGTACACACACGTACAGGAATATCTGGACCACTGCCAATCAGAGGGGGGGCGGGATCCGTCCTTCATCTCTGATTGGTTTAGACCACGATATGGGTCTAATGTGTGTCTGTTGTTGAGCAACAGGGAGACTTTAAGAGTGACGGAGTTTCGTTTTTTCCCCCTCGAACGGCTGGTCGCACCGGTGCAACCTTTGATTTTTTTTAGTCGCACCATTGAGAAATTAGGTCGCACATGCGACCAAATTGGTCGCACTCTAGAGCCCTGATATATAGGCTTAATCACTCGTGCTTTTAAGCCAAATCTGTGCTGAAAAAAATAACTTTTACTTACATCTGGACGTGACCATAGTTATAAACTCGCAGTATCTGAGGTGACGTAGAGGACGGCGCGGTCAGGTGCAATCATCAAAATATATTTAAAAGGAAGCTGGCGCCACGGTCCTGACCACATAACTCAGGTTTAGATTTTAGAAAATGTAGTTAATGTTTACATCATTATTGATTTATCTCATCCACGCGCGACCCACCCACAAGTTATACGAATGCATTTTTTATTACCCGACCCAACCCGCGGATATAACCTCCTTCCGTGCATCGCTGTCTCTGAGTGGGGCGGAGTAATCACAACGCTGCATTGTTTGTGAGAGCCGCAGCGTTCTCCACCCCACGCGTGAAATTCTCTGACTCCAATACAGGAAAAAAAAAACAGAATTTATAACATTGGGGCTAATATGTTAGCAAACAAGCTGCTGATCATTTTAGACTACAGTCTTTAAACTTAACTGCAAGTAAGCAAACCTTTAACCAGCTGTAGCATTATGCCAGTTACCGACGGTTCTATGCTTTCTTTCACTAAGTGAAAGCAAAACTTCATAGTTTACTAGTAATATATAGTACATATATGGCCATGGGACTTTGAAATATCAGAATTTAATCCCTACCTTGATCTCTCAGAAATGTTATTGAATCTTACAAAAGTTTTGGCTTGGGGTCCTTCACAGTGATATACCGCACCAATAACACGGGGCTGCCCGCAGACGTGCCTGACTTTAAATCGGCGCTACTAAACACGGATATCGGCCGATGCCGATATATTAAAAAATGGCAAATATCGGCGCGATATATCGGCCGGACGATATATCGGTCGACCTCTAGTATGAATCATTCCTTATCGCCTATATAGTGCACTACATACCATTTACCAGGGCTGGGTAAAAAATATCGATTCTCCGATTTTAATCGATCTTCAGTTTAACGCAACGATATCGATTCGGGAAATCCCCGAATCGATTCTTAATGCGCATGCTTCACGTAAGAGGATATGAATATTCACCTCTCGTCCTGAAGGTGTCACTAGTGTTCCTGCTCAGAGTTTTCTCAACCGCTGGTGATCTAATCACAGCGCAAAGGAGCTGCCTTAGATCAGATCAGAACATGTTGATCAGCTGCTTTTTTTGCAGAAAAATCTGGTGATCAAAAATGATTAGGCTGTAGTTAAGAACTGTTAGTTTTATGGACAGTTAGAATGTTTTGTATACGCAGACAAGGGCTTTATGATGGGCCTGTTTTGAATTTAGAAAAATGTTTTATTTCTTAAACATGTTTGAAGTTCTTAATAGATTTCACTGTTGCACATTTACAGTCTTTTTATTTTTTTTTACAGTAATGTGCATTTTGCAGTTTGTTTACATGGTGTACAATGGATGCACATATTTATGATTTCTTGTTAAAGTGTTCATTCAAAATAAAAGTTGTTTAAAATAAACAACTGTGTGCACCCTATTATTAATGTAGATGTGTATTTCAGTAATAAACTTAAGTAGGAGAGTTTCAGTTACCAGCATTTATATCAAAATATGGATCCCATGTCTGCAAAACTAACATTTTAAATGAAATATTGATAGCTAATCGATATCGAATCGAAATCGAAATCGAATCGAATCGAAACCATAAAAATAAGAATCGAATCGAATTGCCAAATTGGTCACAATACCCAGCCCTACCATTTACCATACAGAAAATACAAATTCTGTGAACAAGTGACCGATTTCAGCCGCAGCTTCAGCATCTCTTAATAGTGTAGGAGGCGTGATGTGTCGGATTTTAGAGAGCATTTGAGTGGACAGAATGTTTGATGAGAAGCGCAGGGTGCAGGGTGATGCCATCAAAATCGTTGATCCATATTGGTGGAAGTTATAGGCTGTAAGTTTTGAATGCTTATATCTTCTAAATGTAAATTTTGTCATTGTTTTGGAGCACACTTGCTTACAGAAAACTTTAACGCTTCATAATATATTCATACTAAAAGCCCCAAAAAAAATCACGAAATGTTGATTTTTATAGGGACAAATAGAATAAAATAGAATTTTGTGTTTTCAGTCCATATCTGCTTTTAGACATCCTTTGCTGACATGCATTGAAAATTTTGATTTCTTCTAGGAAAAAATCTTGATGACAAATGTTGTACTACACATTTGTTTCATCCAATCAAATGCGTTCTAAAATAAATTTTGTGTGATGTTTACTTTCTGCCATAAACCTTGCAAACTAACAAATTCTGTAACTTATAAACTTTCCTCACAGACCGATACAAACCCACGCACCCCAACTTCTGGAAATGTAGCCAAATCAAACCAAGTCAGCCAATCAAACTGAAGTTTGTTTTTGAAAAGGACTTCCTTTTTTGCGTTCAACATGCAGCAGATATGCAACCCATATGCATCTAAAACCAGCAAAGAGCAAAATAATTTCTTTGAAGACAGCTCCACTAATCAGTATCAATTGGAACTTGGAAATAGAATTTTTTTCCATTACTAAATATACAAGACGACATGAAGAATGTGATCATTAACAGGCAATTCCCTCTGCCGGATGGTATCTTACAGCCTGAAGTTCCCATAAGGAGTCATAACATAATATTTTATGTATTAATATTACTCGTCTTTCCCCATCACTTTGTTGGGGTATCTTTTTGTACCTTTCCTTTTCTGTCCTTCAATCTTTCCTTCTAAGTCTCGCCAAGGCCCTAATAGGATATATCGAGGGAGGCTTCCGTTCTGCTGTAGTCATGGCAACGAGGCTCTGGCGGGAGTGGGAACGACTGTGATGTAGCCTCCCCACACCCCTCTGCCTGAACACACACACACTGACACACCACCCCACCCCCTCACAACACTCCCACTCCCTTACTATACACTCCTAAAGCCGTAAGACACACACGGAACACCGCGTACCTGCAGGGTTTCACACATGCTCGCATCCACAAACAACCATACATGCCCAACATGCTCTCACTCTGGAGCTAACGGGAAAATTTAGGCACAAAGATGTGCTCCACACCCTTTTATTTTCATCCTCTTCACACACGCACACAGCCTTCTCTGTGTCTAATGTGCTTTTACTCAGACGGGCGCTTCATAGAGAGTCAACTCTGTGTTTATTATAGAACAGCTTTGCCACTGGTCAAAAATCTGTAGAAAGATCCACTGGGGGAAAAGACGAAAGCAGCTGCTGCCAGTTTGGGGAAAAAGTACCTTGGAGCTGCCGTTAAGATCTGTTGTCTATTTCACCTGCGCAATCTGATACGGCAGGAGGCAGTTGTGAAAAGGAAGTTAGGGGCTCGCTGACGGTTGCCAGGTATTTCACAGTTGTGCACTCCAATGCAATTCAGTTTATTGGGTAGGTCTTCGCAGACCGTAACCTAGTAGGTCGATGAGGCCCAGGGTGGGTAGCTGGCGAATTGTTTGTGGGAGAGGCTACATGGCACTCCCTTTCAAATGCTAGGCAGGGCCGCAAACTCCGTTGCTAATATCACCCTCAGCAAGTGCCATTTCCTTCCACTCCTATATTTTATCATCCGTATCTGTACACCACACCCTGCAGAATCCTAAACGACTAAAGCCTTGACTAAACAACATGCAACCTGAAGCTTTCAGAAACTCTTGAGCTTGAGTTTTGGGTAGTTTTCGCATCAAACCTGAATCCAGGCTGCTTGCTGACATTGAGTGGACATATCTGGAATGGGACAAGTGAGTTATTAGGGGTGGAGGTTGTTTATGAACCTGGGGTCACACTGGGGTCTTTGTCAGTGATTGTAGACTTTCTCGTGTCATCATTCTGACAGTTTAAAGGTGGACTGGAGAGACAAAACAAATGGGCTTTTATTTATGTTTCTGATGTAATCAGACAGAAGTCTTACCGCTTTAGGTCTTTTAAGCAGCATGTGCCAAATGTTCATTTCCAGCATAGTGAGCAGAGCTCCAGACAACCGGACTGACATTTGGCTGTGAGGATGTTAAAGGAGTAGTTCACTTTCAGAACAAAAAATTACAGATAATGTACTCATCAAAGATGTTCATGCCTCAAGAAATTGTTTTTTGAAGACAACATTTCAGGAATTTTCTCCATATAGTGGACTTCAATGGTGGCCGTGAGTTTGAATGTCCAAAATGCAGTTTAAATGGAGCTTTAAAGGGCTCTAAACGATCCCAGCTGAGAAATAAGGGTCTTATTTAGCAAAATGATCAGTCATTTTTAAAACAAAAAAAAAATTCTATACGTTTTAACCTCAAATGCTTGTCTTGTCTAGCTCTGTGATGTACATGTGTACTCTGTGTATTCCTGGTCGATACAGTTAGGGTATGTCAAAAAACTCCCGTCTCATTTTCTCCTCCAACTTTAAAAACCATACTACATCACTGCAGAAGTAACAACCCAGTGTTTACAAAGTAAACGAGCAAAGAAGATAAAGCAGCCTTACAAATAAAGTTAAAACAGCGATGTAGGACGATTTTGAAGTTGGTGGAGAAAATTAGATGGCAGTTTTTCAACCTACCCTAAAATTGTATTGACTCGGATTACACAGAGTATGCATGCGCATGGCAGAACTCGACAAGACGAGCATTTGAGATTAAAAAGTATATACATTTTTTTTTTTAAATGGCTGATAAAATGCTAGATAAGACCCTTATTCCTCGGCTGGGATCGTTTAGAGCCCTTTGAAGCCGCATTGAAACGGCAATTTCAGACTTCAAACTTGCAAACACCCTAGAAGTCGAGATAATTTCTGAAATGTTTTCATCAAAAAACAATTTCTTTACAACTAAAGAACAAAGTCAGTTACATCTTGGATGACAATGGGTGGGTACATTATTTGTAGATTTTTGTTCTGGAAGTGAACTACTCATTTAAGAACACTAGTACTTGAAGTCTACATGATATTGAATGTGTTAGTAGTTAGTGTATAGCATAGTGCAAAACCATCATCCTATCTTTGAAAGTTGAACTTTAGTAGCAGAAGTAGCCCTTACCTTCTGCTGTTTTAGTAAGCTGTAAAAACAATTGTCATTAATGCGTACAACTTCATTATCTAAGACAGGAATGCAGATGTCTGTTGTAATTAATTAGTAACCTGATTTATAACAAAGCTTTTTCATCTCTCAGTACTGTGGTGGAATGTAAACTTAATGAACTCTCACGGGGATATTATTAATGGCCAATTTCCCTGTTAATGGTCGCCGGTAAGGTCAGCAGAGAGTCGTACTACCATCAGTCCATCATTTCTAACATTGTTAAAACGAAAGGATTTTTCACCGGAAACTCTAGTTCTAGTTTCTTTCTCTCACTCTCTCAATTTGTTCTGCATTTCTACACAGTGAGAAATGGGGAGCGGTTCTCTCTGCGTTGCCAACCTTTACCATTAGTAGTTGCTCTTCTGTCTTCGCTCATATGTTTATGCCAATTGTTTCTTACTTGGACTGATCTGTTCACTTTGTATGTTTACGTACACTTGATAAGTTAATTGCTGGCTTTGATTGGATTGTCTGTGTTTTACCTGTGTGTGTTTGTACTGCAGTAGTTGGCTTTGTAAAGTGGGAGGAGCAATGGCAGACACAGTGGGTGTGGCAGCAGGCTGTACTTAACATAAATAAAACTTACCAAAAAAAAAGTCTCAAAAGTGGGGAGTAAAGTGTCCAAAATGAACCGGGGAGCTGGTGTCCTGTCAATGAAGACACGATGGCAGGTGGTGTCGACTGTCGAGGGAGTTCAGCCCAGGTAAAGGGAGCCTGACGGCAGCTTTGTATGCTCCCAGTCCTTCCTCGCTTTCCTCCTGGACTTGTGAGGACACCAGTGTGCATACATGAGGAAAACTGACCAGTCTCTCGAGGAGAGGTGTGCTCTGCATTTAATAGCTGTGGTGACAAAGCTACATTTATTTCAGGTGTGCCTCATCACTTGCCACCAGTTCTGGATGTTACTGTGCCTGTCCTCCTTCACACACCCACTTCTGTCAGGAACATGATAAAGGGTGGCGATTTAAAGGCTGGGGTGCGATAATAATAAAGGGGAGGCAGCTGTTCGGTCACAATTGTTAATTATAATGAAATAATTTTGTTTTGACACGTCATGCAACACTATGTCACAGTGTGACCTGTAGGTTACTGTTGCTGCGACTTGGGCTTTTAGTATGGAGTGTGCAACTGTTCATCTATAGACATGGCTTATCCACTCTTAGCCAAGGTCATGAAATATATATATATATATATGACCCTGGACCACAAAACCAGTCATAAGGGTCAATTTTTTGAGATTTATACATGAATAAATGAGCTTTCATTTGATGTATGGTTTGTTAGGATAGGACAATATTTGGCTGAAATACAACTATTTGAATATCTGGAATCTGAGAGTGCAAAAACAATCGATATATTGAGAAAATCACCTTTAAAGTTGTTCAGATGAAGTTCTTAGCAATGCATATTACTATTCAAAAATTAAGTTTTAATATATTTACGGTAGGAAATTTACTAATTATCTTCATGGAACATGATCTATACTTAATATCCTAATGATTTTTGGCATAAAAGAAAAATCAATAATTTTGACCCATACTTAAGACTGGTTTTGTGGTCCAGGGTCACATATGAACATTTTGGAAGCTGGATTTACAACAAAAATAACTGTATTGGATTGTATACAGTTTCTATGGTACCAAAAATCCTGGTATTAATAATTGTAATTAATTTAAAGATTTTGGTCATATAGGTATTATTATTACACTGGAGACCTAAGCAAACGTCTGTAAAGTTGTATGTTTAATTTAGAAAAAAAGCCAATCACTGGCGACTTTGGTGTTGATTTTGAGAAGAAACCTTAATTTTTTTTAGTTTGTTTCTCGCAATTAGTTTGTTTTGTTTGTGTCTAGTTAACGCGACCCCTACGTATAGTAGGACCCTAGGAAATTATTATTTTTTTAGTTATTATTTTTTCCCAAATTCTGTTTAATTTTTTCCTGTCTTAATGGTTAAATTAAATTTTATTAAATAAAAAGCATGTCTAATTAATAGAAATCACGAAACTTCCACAATTAAATCAGCTGTTTATTAAATGTTTAACAAAAATGACAATTTTAAGGCTTTTTCTTTCTTTCTTTTTTCTCAAATGTAATTTTCCATTAATTGTCTGGATTCCATTTTAATGCTTTCATTAAATTGTAATAATCAATTAATTGATTAAAAATAGATATTTTTATTATTTTATTTACTACTTATAGTCCAGGAATACTGTGTTTCTGCAAAGTAAACTGGTAAATAATTTTTCTTATACATATTCCTTAAATAATGTTTTAATAATAATATTTTTTGTAGTAGTAGTAATACTATCATTGCATTAAGTAATATTACTTGTTACAGTTTCTTTAAGTTAAACCAAACTTTTATTTTGACGGGTTGCTGTGAAGACCTTGTATGATATAACGATAGTTTTTCTCACAAGAAACTGTGAAAGTGACTTTAAGAGGAGTTCTAGAGATTATGTGTTCATGTACTTGTATATTGAGGCGACAGAGGCTTAAATTGTAGTAAACAAAACAGCGCATCTGCACCATTCATTCACACAGAGACAGAACATGCAGGATTCATATTTAAATAGTATTTTTGCAGCTTAATATTCACAGACGCTAGTCATATTGCGTTTTGATTCAAATGTACTGACCTACTTTTGATTTATCCTTTCAAAATTAGGTAAATTCCATAACATTTTTACGTTATACAGTAAATTCCATTTTAATGACTGGATCTCGCAATTCTGTTTGCGTTTTCCACATTGCGGAAATCATAGGGCCCTAGTATAGCTAATACGAATGTTGTCGTAAAAGATCTCACAGATCAAACGCAATTGGTTTTGATAATGACAACCACAAGGCTTGTCCTTCTCACCACAGTTACTTGCTGCCGCAGGCCTAGACAGTTTCCTACAACTGCTAATAGATATTGAACACACTCAATTAACATCCCACACAGCACGCTAGTGATAATTGGGTCACTTATCGATGCCGTTCTCCCGACTCCAACGCTACATCTTTACGTGATTTCTTTGAGTTTGAGCAATGGAAAACAACTCAAGATGATGAGAAAGGTGGAGTGGATGAAGGGTGGGGATGCAGAGAGAGTGAGGTGGCAGGGTGGAGAACCGTAGAGAGACTGAGAAGAGAGGTGGGCGGGATCGCGAGAGAGAGGGAAAGTGAGTCAGCTGATATACCTCCCAGTTTCCATGACAACCGGAGGCCTTTCCCACCCACTCTTCCCTTATTCTCTGTGTTTCGCTCCCACCCCGGCCCACTCGCTCTCGTTTTCCTTCACTCGTTTAATCCTAACACCTCCAGTTACACAACTCTGCTGCATAACCTCTGTCTGTACCTGTCTTGACTTTTTGTTGTTTTTTTTCAATGCTTGACGTCATGAGAATTTGCCGTGCTTACGTTTTTGATGATGTCATTTAAGCATGTGAATTGGAAAGTTCAGCTTCAAGCTGAAAGATGTCATTACAACAAAATCCGTATTACCTTAATATTAATGCAGGCATTACTATTACTAATTTAAAAAATGATTGTGATTTTAATAGCAAAAGGCTGTAAAAATGCTACAGTAAAAACCTATTAATTGGTTAAGCCTTATGAAAGTTAACCATTGTTTAGCTTCAAATAAACCCCCCCAAAAACACATGTAAACCATGGTAACCACAATTTAACCATGGTCTTGCTACACTAACTAAAGTTTAACCATGGTATTTGTAGTAAAACTATGGTTATGCAAAATGGTGATCAATGCGCCAAAAAACATGGTTACTATAGTTTTACTAAAATAAAACCATGGTTAATTTTCGTAAGGGAACGGTAACTTACTGTATATTTTACATTGCAATTTTGCGATAAAATACTGTATTTGGAAGTGAAAAAGAGTGAAAAATCATAAAAAATAGACGTTGCAAGAATTCCCTGTTTCATTTCACATTTAATTTTTTAATGTTGAAATAAGTGTTTCTTCTTATATTTTTCTTATCAGTTATGTTCATTAAGGTTGTATGATACATCTAATTTTGTTAAATTATTGTTTATTGCATTATTTCAGTATCGTGTGTTACCATGATGGTGTTTAGTGTTTTTGTGAATGACACAGCACACCTTTTATATATTTATATATTAGTGTTTTTTTTCTCAGCTTTTGGAAAAGCTGCTTGTAGGGTAAAATTCTGGCAACCATAGCTGCCAGTTTTTAACTGTAAATTTTATGGATTTTTTTTTTTTTTTAAAGTGTTTAATTGGATTAGAGATCGACCGATATGGGTTTTTCTATAACCGATGCCGATGTTATAAAAAACAGATAATATAAAAAAAACTGTCAATCATTTACATAAAAGTTTTAGGGCTGAGATTAATGTTGAGATTAATGTTTTAAATATACAATTTTGAATACAGAAATATTAAATGATTTATATAACTGAAAGGATCTGCCAGCAGGTGGCGGCAAAACACTGATTTAATTACTGAATCATATCATTCATTTGATTCGTTCGAATAGCTAATTCATTCCTGAATAAAGCGAGTGACTTTATGTATGGAAAATTGAATCATTTCACTAGATTTGTTAAAAAACGCACGTTCATTCATAAACGAAACAACGCTGTTTAAATGGAGATGCACAGCGGCTCAGTTGTGATTTGTTTCAGACTACTTTTGACGACAAAAGAGAGCAAAATCTTACTTTAGACGACGAAATAAAACAAAATCAGGCAATAGTGTAATCCGACCGTCAAAAAACAAGTGAATAAACAACAATAAGATAAAATGCCAATTCAAGATGTTGACTGCCACCATTGAAAAAAATATTTTATTTAAAAATATTAACAATTTTAAAAAAAAATTTAATTGGTGCCTACAGCTAGCAAGATGTGAAGGAAAAAAACATTTTTGAATCCATTTACATCTTTAAAAATTTCCATAGACTTACATTGAAAAAGAACTAGATCCAACAACTGCAAAGCAATGTGCTAAAAAGCACCCAGAACACTTTATCAACCACATAGCAACACCCTGGCAACCACCCACAACATCCTAGCATCAAGCTTATGAGTTTTGCACAGAAAGGGCAGCACAAGTTTAACATTTTAAGTTCAGTGTTCCCTTGCCGATGCTGAAAACACACCAACCACTCTGTTTGCATGAAGTGTCATTCAGGAATTATTTTCAAACTTTTCATTTGTTTTATTACCTCACCGAAGGCATAAACACACAGGCCTTAAGGTTACTTATAAGTCTTGCTGCAGAGGGAGTTAAGAGGGTGTAGCTTACACACACACACACACACACACACACACACACATACATATGTGTGTGTAAATGTGTGTCTGGGCTTGGCTGTGTTGAGCTGGACTGGAGCCAGGTTTAGGCCTTCTCCTCTGCAGCGCGGAGGCCCAATCTGGCCAGCCATTGTTCCTGTGTTTTGTGGAGCTGCTGCACAGCTGAGCATGAGCGCTCCATACCCTCCCTTTCCTTTCTGTCCTTTGTAATCTCCTTCCTCGCCTCGTTTGCTCTTCCATATTTGTTCCTTATCTCCCTCGTTTTCCTCACAGTTTTCTTCTATTTTTGTGCTCCTACAGAAACAAGAGCCGTTAGACGATTGTCCTGAGCCTACAGACCTCAAAATCAAATCCTCGCCTCCTCCGCTCCGTGACATCAGCACCCAACACAACGATGACGACCAGACGGAACCCGTGGATCTGTCACTCAACAAGCCACGCCCCTCCCTTCCGGTAGCCACGGCAACCTCCACCCCTGTGAACCTGCCTCCTCAGAACATCACGGCGAGCGCCACCATCCCAGCGGTGCTGTCGCCGGGCTCCATCCTGGCGTCCACGCAAGGGGTTGGAGGTCAGCAGATCCTGCATGTCATCCACACCATACCCTCCGTGAACATGCCCAGTAAAATGGGGCAGCTGCAGACCATCCCCGTGGTGGTGCAGTCCTTACCGGTGGTCTACACAACCGTACCCACAGACGGAGTGGCCACCGCCGCCATCACAGTACCTCTCATCGGAAGCGACGGGCGGTCGGAGGGATCAGGTAATACCAGACTCTAGGCTTGCTTTTCTTTTTAGGAGCACAGTCCAAATTTTAGGATCACCTTCTAATCAATATTCAAAAAATCTGATCAAAAATGAGCCTTCCCATTACGAGCGGATATTTGACTCCTTAACGTGAATTAACGGGGAATTTTGTTTTCACCTTTGTAGTTTTTCTACTTTATTAAAAGTATGTCATCTTTTATGTCAAAGCTTTTTAAAATGTCTAATTAAAACAACAGCATAAGAACAAGACAAACTGTAAGTTGCTTGAGAAAGCCGGACCAGTAAGTTTGAAAGATTTAAAAAGTTTACAAAGTTTAAGAAGTTTATAGGTTTTAAGTTTTCAGTCTAACATAGTCGACAAAGTAGTTTTATAAGCTTAAAGTTTGATTTGTATGTTACTAGCATGATTAGCAAGGTACTAGCATGTTTTAGCATGATTACCAAGTTGCTAGCATGATTCTAGCATTATTACCAAGTTGCTAGCATGTTTCCAGCATGATTATCATGTTGCTGGCATGTTTCTAGCATGAGTACCAAGTTGCTAGCATGTTTTTAACATGATTACCAAGTTGTTGCCAGATTTTTAGCATGATTAGCAAGTTGCTAGCATGTTTCTAGCATTATTAGCAAGTTGGTACCATGTTTCTAACGTGATTAACAAGTTGCTAGCATGTTGTTAGCATTATTAGCAAGTTGCTAGCATGTTTCTAGCACGATTAGCAAGTTGTTAACATGTTTCTAGCATTATTAACAAGTTGCAAACATGTTGTTAGCAGGATTAGCAAGTTGCTAGCATGTTTCTAACATGATTACTATGTTGCTAGCATGTTTCTAGCATTGGTTATCAAGTTATTTGCATGATTCTAACATGATTAGCTAGTTGCTAGTATGTTTCTAGCATGATTAGTTAGTTGTTAGTATGTTTCTAGCATGATTATCAAGTTGCTAGTATGTTTTTAACATGTTTCTAGCATGGTTAACAAGTTGCTAGCATGTTTCTAGCATGATTAGCTAGTTTCTAGCATGATTAGCAAGTTGCGAGCATGTTGTTACCCTGATTAGCAAGTTGCTAACATGTTTCTAGCATTATTAACATATTGCAAACATGTTGTTAGCATAATTAGCAAGTTGCTAGCATGTTTTTAACATGATTACTATGTTGCTAGCATGTTTCTAGTATGGTTATCAAGTTAGCATGATTCTAGCATGATTACTAAGTAGCTAGTATTTTTCTAGCATGTAGTTAGCATGATTAGCTAGTTGTTAGCATGTTTCTAATTTGGTTATCAAGTTGCTAACATGTTTCTAGCATGATTAGCATGTTGCTAGTATGTTTCTTACATGTTTCTAGCGTGATTAGCAAGTTGCTAGCATGTTTCTAACATGTTTCTAGCGTGATTAGCAAGTTGCTAGTATGTTTCTAACATGTTTCTAACATGATTAGCAAGTTGCTAGCATGTTTCTAACATGTTTCTAGCGTGATTAGCAAGTTGCTAGCATGTTTTTAACATGTTTCTAGCGTGATTAGCAAGTTGCTAGCATGTTTCTAACATGTTTCTAGCGTGATTAGCAAGTTGCTAGTATGTTTCTAACATGTTTCTAGCGTGATTATCAAGTTGCTAGTATGTTTCTAACATGTTTCTAGCGTGATTAGCAAGTTGTTAGTATGTTTCTAACATGTTTCTAGTGTGATTAGCAAGTTGCTAGCATGTTTCTAACATGTTTCTAGCGTGATTAGCAAGTTGCTAGTGTGTTTCTAACATGTTTCTAGCATAATTAGCATGTTTCTAGCATGATTAGCAAGTTACTAACATGATTAGCATGTTACTATGTTGTTAACATGATTAGCAAGTTAGTTTGAATGAGTCTGAATGGATTAGATATAGTAGATATCTAAAGGGATTCTGGGAATTTTGACAGTTGGAGTTTGAATATTCTTGGCTCATTTGAACATTCCGTCAATGTAAGTCTCTGGGATTTTTCCCAGTTTTAATCGTCATTTTTAGGACAACCTATATATTTCGATTTATTTCGCCTCAGAAGAATAATAATAATAACTGTAAGTTTAAGTCGGCTTTCTCAACCAATCAAATGAGTCTTCAGTACAGAGGTGGCACAGAAGAACACAAAAGTGGCTTATAGGGTTTTTTTATATAAAAATTTTGAATACAGAAATATTAAATGATTTAAATAACTGAAAAGATACTTAAAAAATGAAACTAAATCTGCCAGTAGGTGGCGGCAAGTCACTGATTTAATTACTGAATCATTTATTCATTTGATTCGTTTGAACACCTGATTCATTCAGGAATAAAGCAAGTGACTGTGTATGAATGGGTAATTGATTCATTGACTCACTAGATTCATTTAAAAATGTACGTTTGTTCATAAACGAATGGAGATGCGCAGCGGCTCAGTTGTGTCTTGTTTTAAAACTATTTTTGCCAATGTAATATGGCTGTGTCCTATTAGCATGCTAGTAGTACTAAAGTCTCATTTCATCATTCTGTTCTTTAATGTAGCATGGCACACATTGTTTTAGTGTCAGGTCCCAGCCAGTTGTACTCTGACCATTGAACTGAAAGGGATAAATCTACATCTCATAAATCTACATAATAGCTTTAATAGTGAGTTGAGAATCATGAACCTGTTCTTATTCTGAGCTGTTATGATGGTAACACTTTACAATAAGTTTCATTAGAACTAAGAGTGAACAATACTTCTACAGCCTTTATTAGTCAAAGATTAATAAATACTGTGATAAATGTATTGTTCATTGTTCGTTCATCAGTTAATACATTAACTAATGCTAACAAATGGCACCTTGTAAAGTGTTACCCTTTTGATATTTACAACATACCATAATCACATGCTTTTCTTGACGTTTGGTTCTATTAATAAAATAATAAATTACACAACATTAGTGCATTAGAACCACTTAGCTGTGAGTCAGTTAAATATTTAATTGTGTTTTAAATGTATTGAAATATTAAATATTAATCAATATAAAATGATTAAACATTAAATGTTTAAATTAATTTATTAATTTCTTAATGATTTTGTAGTTTTTGTTTAATGAAAGACAACCAAACAAAGAAAAAAAAAACTATTTTTCAGCATGGATGCATTCAATTGATCAAATGTCTATTTCTGTTTTAAATCAGTGCTTTTTTTAAACTTTCTGCTCATCAAAGAATACTAAAAAAAATGTGTTTCCACAAAAATATTTGGCAGCACAACCATTTTCAGTATTGATTATAATAAGAAATGTTTCTTCAGCATATTAGAAACTAAAATATATATTTTAAGGATATTTTTGAGGATCATGCAATAGCAATAAAAAATGGAAAATTGAAATAAATTACACAACATTAGTGCATCAGAACCATTTAGCTGAGAGTCTGTGAAATGTTTAATTAAATGTATTGAAATATTAAATATTAATCAATATAAAATGATTAAACATTAAATGTATTAATTTCTTAATGATTTTGTAGTTTTTTTTTTCCTAGTTTATGTTGAAAGACTACCAAAAATTATTTGCTACCATTTGAAAGTTTAAAGAAAAAAACCCTCTTTTTTTAGTAAGTATGCATTGAATTGATCAAATGTCTGTTAAAAAAAAAATATATGTATGTATGTATGTATGTATGTATGTATGTATGTATGTATGTATGTATGTATGTATGTATGTATGTATGTATGTATGTATGTATGTATGTATGTATGTATGTATGTATGTATGTATGTGTGTTTCCACAAAAATATTTGGCATTGATTATAATAAGGAATGTTTGTTGAGAAAATTTGAAAAAATATGTATTTTGAAGTATATTTTGGAGGATCGTGCAGCAATGAAAAATGGAAAATTAAAAGACATGACACAACATTAGTGCATCAAACCACTTAATTGTGAGTCAATTAAATATTTAACAAAATGTATTGAATTATTAAATATTAATCAATATAAAATGATTAAACATTAAATGTTTAAATTCATTTATTAATGTCTTAATGATTTTGTATTTTTTTAAATGAAAGACAATCATACAATGTGCTACTATTTGAAAGTTTTAAAGGAAAAGAAAAATCAGTAAGGATGTATTAAATTGATCAAATGTCTATTTCTGTTTTAAATCAGTGTTTTTCTGAACTTTCTGTTCATCAAAGAATCCTGAAAAAAAATTATCACCAAATCACCATATTAGAAATATTTTAAGGATATTTTTAAGGATCATTCAGCAATAAAGAATGGAAAAACAAATTCCACAAAATATTTCTCAACCTGTATCAAAATGCATAAGAAATGGAAATACAAATCTGCTTTAATTCAATGATAAAACTTTCTATACACTTTATATATGTGACTCTGGACTACAAAACCAGTCACAAGGCTTAATTTTTTTTAAAATTGGATTTATAAATCATCTGAAAGCTTTCCAGTGATGTATGGTTTGTTAGGATAGGACAACAATTTGAATCTGAAGGTGCAAAAAAAAAAAAAAAAAAAAAAAATTGAGAAAATCGCCTTTAAAGTTGTCCAAATGAACTTCTTAGCAATGCATATTACCAATCAAAAATTAAGTTTTGATATATTTACGGTAGAATATCTTAATCGAACATGATCTTTCCTTAATATCCTAATGATTTTTGGCATAAAAGAAAAAACGATAATTTTGACCCCATACAATGTATTTTTGGCTATTGCTACAAATATTCCCATGGTACTTAAGACATGTAATCTTGCATGTGTTAAGATGTAAAAGCTCAAGATCAGTTTTTTGAAACCATTATTAATTACTTTACAATCCCATCCATGGTCAATAGAGTGGCATGCTCTTATTGAGTAGGAATGTTTTTGTAGGCATTGTGCATACAAAGTGGGTCAAAAGCAAGAAAGCAAATTTGAGCCTGGGATGGGTCTCCATTTTTTTCAAACTGTTCATATGGCACTGCTGATCATCTGTCCTTCAGTTCTACCGCCCGTTTCCTTGAGGCGGTCACACCCTTGGTCTCGCCCTCTTGCAGTTTCGTGCCATTGGCATTTAGTTATCAGCAAACAGACGCGGCTTCATCCCACACATATGGACGTACATATAAAAGACACAAAAGATGATTTCAGGGCGAGGCAGATGCAAGCTTAAACTTTTAATTAAAGGAGATAATCAAGCAAATCTTACCGGTCTGTATTAAAAAGGTGTTATTAAGTAGAAATTGCTAAGTAAGAGTACACGCTGTGTTTCAGTTTCAATATGAAACAGGTTTTTTGAGGTTTCTGAAGCCTGTCCGTTTTTAAACAAACAGCTTTTGACATGGTGTTTAACTTTTAAGCAGGACAAATTATAAAACTTCTCTCTAGTAGCCAGTGTTTCCCACAAATGCCATAGTTACTGTGGTTATTAGTGGTCTTGCTAGGGACTATTAGTGTTTCTCAGTCATAGAGGTTTGTTTTAAATGTCTAACCCCAAGTATTAAACTTTGGTGCATATTTTGCCCCAAAATGAAACTGTGGTTACTGTGAACATTTTTGAGAAAGGAACCACTGACATTTGGGATTCTTCCCTAAAACTTGGATCTTTCCATCCTTCACCCCTCTCAAAAGCCAATTTGGTTTGGTCCACTTAAATGAAAGACAACCATACAATGTGCTACCATTTGAAAGTTTCTAAAGGAAAAAAATAAAAATCTTTCAGTAAGGATGCATTAATTTGATCAACTGTCTATTTCTGTTTTAAATCAGTGTTTTTCTGAACTTTCTGTTCATCAAAGAATACCGAAAAAAATATATCACCAAATCACCATATTGGAAATATTTTTAAGGATCATTCAGCAATAAAGAATGAAAAAAAAAATTGCATTTAAAAAAAAAAAGCAAATATTACACTAAATATTTCTCAACCTGTATCAAATTACATAAGAAATGGAAATACAATATATATGTGACCCTGGACTACAAAACCGCTCATAAGGCTTAAAATTTTTTTTAATTGAGATTTATACGTCATCTGAAAGCTTTCCAGTGATGTATGGTTTGTTGGGATAGGAAAACTATTTGATAATCTGGAATCTGAAGGAGCAAAAAAATCAAAATATTGAAAAAATTTCAGTCATAGAGGTTTGTTTTAAATGCCTAACCCCAAGTATTAAAGTTTGGTGCATATTTTGCCCCAAGATGAAACTGGTTACTATGAAAATTTTTGAGAAAGGAACCATTGACATTTGGGTTTCTTCCCTAAAACTTGGATCTTTCCATCCTTCACCCCTCTCAAAAGCCAATTTGGTTTGGTCCACTTAAATGAAAGACAACCATACAATGTGCTACCATTTGAAAGTTTCTAAAGGAAAAAAATAAAAATCTTTCAGTAAGGATGCATTAATTTGATCAACTGTCTATTTCTGTTTTAAATCAGTGTTTTTCTGAACTTTCTGTTCATCAAAGAATACCGAAAAAAATATATCACCAAATCACCATATTGGAAATATTTTTAAGGATCATTCAGCAGTAAAGAATGAAAAAAAAAAAATTGCGTTTAAAAAAAAAAAAAAAAAAAGCAAATATTCCACTAAATATTTCTCAACCTGTATCAAAGTACATAAGAAATGGAAATACAATATATATGTGACCCTGGACTACAAAACCTTTTTTAATTGAGATTTATACGTCATCTGAAAGCTTTCCAGTGATGTATGGTTTGTTGGGATAGGAAAACTATTTGATAATCTGGAATCTGAAGGAGCAAAAAAATCAAAATATTGAAAAAATTTCAGTCATAGAGGTTTGTTTTAAATGCCTAACCCCAAGTATTAAACTTTGGTGCATATTTTGCCCCAAGATGAAACTGGTTACTATGAAAATTTTTGAGAAAGGAACCATTGACATTTGGGTTTCTTCCCCAAAACTTGGATCTTTCCATCCTTCACCCCTCTCAAAAGCCAATTGGTTTGGTCCACTTGAGTCTTTTTCTTCCCATTGCCCTTTTAATCTCACGGCTTTCAACCTCCTCTGAAAGACACCATGCAGGTCTTGGACCGTAATAAGAACATTAAAAGACAAAAAAGTGCTGAATGAAATGCGTTGAATGTTTTTTAATAGGAGAACCCCACCCAAATAAAACTATGAAAAAAAAACTAATGCTTGTTTAACACACTATACAACCCAAAATCTGAACTCAGGGAGGAGTTGTGTTTGGCTGTTTTTTTCAGTTATTAACTTTGTGTGTAGCTCCACTGGTTGAAGCCCAGTTGAACGTAATGGGAAGATTATGAAGGTCAGTGAATTGTGTTATTTGGGTGGGGACCATCTTCAAAGAGACCGCAAAGTAGATCAGTTTCTTTTGGACTTACTTTATGGGAAACCTACCAAGGTGGAGGACGCAGTGTGCTTTATTAAACAGCACCCCAAAATGTCTCCAGTGAGAGGTTGTACATGAAGTATCTCTGTATATAGGCTTTTTTTTGTCTTTTGAGTAATGTGAGGCAGTTGGGGTTGGAGAAATGAGACGATTAATGAATGGGCAGCACCCTTCCCCCTTTCATTCAGAAGGTAATCTTTGAATACTCCAGGGCTTCTACAAATCATCTAGTCTGTGGCGGGTTAAAGGTCACGTCCAGAGATCTCAGGCCAGCACTTAACTATCCACACCCTTTGTCAATATAACATGAATTTAACTTGTAATTTTTTTTTTCTTTTTTTCTTTGTCCTGTGGATTTGAGAACTGTCTGGTTGCCAAAAAACACAAAGAAGACTTCTCACGAATTTAAAATAATGGTCTGAATCATATTAGGTCCTGGAAGTGATGTTGTTTGAATTCAACTTTAGGCAGGAAGGGTTTTCTGTATTTGATTTAATGGCTTGTTTGAGAAATGGACCCAGTGCTCTACTCACACCTTATTTCATTTTGAGCCTTGGAAGAACAACATATACAGTGGGGTTTAGTGTTAATTTCGTCACCTATTTTTAATTTATTCTTAGTCTTAGTCTTGTGCCAAATGTCCTTGTTAGTTTTAGTCATATTTAGTCATTCACATATCTTTTTTTGTTAGTCAAGTTTTAGTCGACTAAAAGTCTCGTCATTTTAGTCTAGTTTTAGTCAAAAGAAAACTCAAGGTATCTTAGTCAAGTTTTAGTCGACTAAAAGTCTTTTAATTTTAGTCTAGTTTTAGTCAAAAAAGAACTCAATATATATTTAGTCTAGGTTTAGTCAAAAAATTGTAGTCTTTTTTTAAAATAACACATTATTACTGAGATTATTACTGATACACATTTCAGTAAAAAAAGTGTTTCACATATCTCAAACATTGGTTAAATGTCATAATTACCTGACAAAATACATTTGTTGAATGATTTTTGTTGAATGCAAATGTTAAACGTGTCTGGTTTTCAATTTCTGATTTAGGAGACACATTCACAAATGATTAACCCTTTCAGTGGTGAGTTTAAAATATTCTAGCGGACCCCTGAGAGTGAGTTTTTTTTAAGCGACCGTTATTTTAGAACTTTCGTCCTTATTGTTTCCATGGCGACGCATCAAGCTTGTCACGTGACACAACACAGACACAATAACACTGTATGACAGATAGATCGCTTTTATTTCGTTTTTTCCTTTTTTATCCAGAATACTCACACACTTGCTTACCATGCCATGAACTATCTAATATTACGATTCACAAATATGTGTGAATTAGTATGTTTCGTCGTTTAAAACCCTATATAAATGATCTGGATCGTAATCTGTAACGTGAGATGGGCGCGGCCATGTTTGTTCGCGCTGCTGTTCAGAAAGTCCTGTCAGCCGTTTTTACAGCACATATTCATTCATCCGTTTCTCCCGAAATACATGCAAGTAGGTGGCTGGTGAACTAGAAGAGGAATAGAGTGAACTTTTTAGTTACTTAGCCTATGTGTATGTGATATGAATAAAACACATCGGCAAATTATATTTGAATAGATTGTTATTTGCTGCTTCCATAGACCTATGTGTGTATTTTACAAACTCTAAATGTCTCCTTTTACTAGTACTTATGTGTATTTAAATGTCTGAAACCTAAAATAAGCGTTATGTGGTTAAAAACACTGCATAGTTGTGATTATATGACAAGCGCAGAGCTCGTCCGTCTCTGGCTCAGCGCCAGCCAGTTTGAATATTTTAAAGCCGTAACAGCTGATGAAAAAGCAGAGACGATTGTAGACGAAAATGAAGAGAGATTTTATCTTAGTTTTTATTTTATGCAAAACATTTTCGTCTCGTCTTTTTTCGTCAACAATAAGGCATGTTAATTTAGTCTTAGTCAGCGTTTTTGGACAGTGGTGCAGTCTTGTCATCGTCTCGTCTTAGTCATGAAAAAAAAGGTCGTTGACGAACATATTTCGTCTCGTCTCGTCTGACGAAATTAACACTAGTGGGGTTCTAAAGTAAGAGACCACATTGAAGATCTGGGATTTAAAAACAAGTTTCAACCAGCATTTCAACCAAATTTAATTGCTTTTAAAAGGGATGTACCGAAATGAAAATTCTTGGCCGAAGCCGAACAAAATTACACACAAGGTTGAGCTGTGGTTTTTCGTGTTTTTTTTTTTTTTGCCATTTTTTTTCACCATTGCATAAATTAAACCCAATATCTTGCTTTTCAAAGAACAAAAATCTATTACAAAACAACAATTTAAAAATATTTAACACTGAACATTTTTAACATTCTAGTAGACATTATAGCCTACCAACAAAGCACAATTTAATGTAAAATTAGTAAGTTAGTAAAATAATATTATTTGCCAATTTTTAAGACACCCTTCTTGAATCAGGCATGTGTTTTTAATGTACAAATAAATGCAGCCTTGCTGAGCAAAGAAGAATGTTATAATAAATGTATTATCATTATTTTTGTCTTACTTTTTATTTTATATTTTGCAGAACAACAGTAAAATTACAATACTAAAATTTATGAATGTTGACTTTTATTTTGGTGGAAACCCGCAAGAAGACCTCAGTACAACTTTTTGCTGACAGTAGCAGATTTATGAATGATTCTCATCACGCAGGTTTTCCTTGCGCTTTGGACTTTGAACCCTGGCTAACAAACTTGTGCAGCGCTGTCAGAATAAATATAATTTGTGAGTGTATTAGACAATGTTTTTTAGTTTATTTACTAATGGTTTAAGGCCATTAAGTCAGCATACAGTAACCAGCACCCCTTTCTCTTCTCATGGAAGACATGCGATGCGATACTAAACGGTCTCTTGCGGTCGGTGCTTGTAATGATTTTTGCGTCTTTCTTTGACAGTTTTAAATGCTTCCAAACTGCCGACATATTGGCTGCATTAGTGCGCGCCTTTATTTGATCATGTCACGTCATTGTTAAGTATAATTTATTAGGCCTTTTCACTTATTGGTATTTTCGGCCAAATAATTTCGGTTGCCGAACATTCGGTGCATCCCTACCTTTTAATGATGTACGAAAGACGCTCATTGGTAGGGTCTGAAACATTTTATTTTACCACAACTTATTCAGAACCACTTCAATTAAAAAAAAATAAAAAGAGCCAAATGTAGGTCAGCAATGTTAATGATGTGCATTCTTACATGCATACAATACTATTAAATCTATTTTCCCCACAAAATGATTCTTTTTAGTGGATCAGAACAATAGTGTGACTAGTATAGTCCAACTGATTGCCAAATGAATGACTCTTTTGCATACAGCTTAAGTTCCTGTGTTATATTGTGAGACTTTAAATTAGTGTTGTTAACACGGTGTTCTTGTGACAACATGCAGTTAGATGCATTGAAAATGTCAGTTGTATATTACAAAAATAATCTTGTTAGCTAATCTATATTTGGATAACTTAAACTAAAACCAGAAAAAAAAGTTAACTGAAAAAAAAAAAAAAAGTATTCATTTGGGCTAGTTGCAGAGGCAGCATGTCTAATTTTCATTTACTTTAACTTGGTTTACTAAAGTAACTTAAATGGAAAAAAACAAAAAGCATATTAAAAACCTGGTAAAAGACAAAAACAACAACAAAATAAAAATATGTACAAATTTAAAATTAAAATTTGAAAATGCACTACCAGTCAAAAGTATTTGAACAGTAAGATTTCTTATGTTGTTTTTTTTGGCCTTTTAAAGTCTCTTCTGCTCACCAAGCCTGCTTTTCTTTTGATTCAAACTACAGTAAAAAAATAAAAATATTTTTACTATTTAAAATGGCTGTTTTCTATTTGAATATATTTCAAAATGTAATTTATTCCTGTTATTTCAAAGCTGAAAATCACTCACATCATTCTTCAGAAATCATTGTAAAATTGTGATTTATTAATATTATTATGTTGAAAGCAGCTGAGTATTTTTTTTTTTCAGGTTTCTTTGATGAATAGTGCAGAAAAGTGTAGAAGAACAGCATTTATCTGAAATAGAAATCTTTTGTAACTGTCTTTATTATCACTTTTGATCAATTTAACACATCCTTGCTAAATAAAAGTATTCATTTCTATAATTACTTTCACCAAAAAAAAAAAAATTTATATATATATATATATACTGACTCCAAAAGCTTTTGAATGGTGTAGTGTATAATGTTACAAAAGATTTTTATTTCAGATAAATGTGGATCTTTTGATCATTCTATTCATCAAAGAATCCTGAAAAATGTTTTAAATATTGATAATAATAATAAAAAATGTAAACAGAAAATCAACATATTAGAATGATATCTGAAGCATCATGTGGCACTAAATATATTGTAGGATCCTACATTTTCTGTACATCTGCATCATGAAAAGTGCTATACAAATAAACTTGAATTGAATTGAACTGAAGACTGGAGTAATGATGCTAAAAATTTTGCTTTGATCACAGGAATCTATGAAGTATTCAAATAGAAAGCAGTAAAAAAATATTTCACAGTATTACTGCTTTTGCTGTATTTTGGATCAAATAAATGCAGGCTGGTGAGCAGAAGAGACTTTAAAAAAAAAACATTAAAAATCTTACTGTTCAAAAACTTTTGACTGGTGAAAAATGCTGAAATTCACTAAAATGTATTGTTCTTTTCTTTTTCAGTGCGTATAAAGCCTGGCTCAACCTCTCCAGTCGAGTATCAGTCTGAAAGTGATGCTGAGAGTGGCACAGAGTCTGGATCAGCCTCTTTCAGTACACAAGGGATGGAACCCAGGTGAGAAAGAGTGTATCTGCATATCCATTCTGTATCTGTATATCTCTTTGTTGGGAGATATGGTAGACGAATGTCTGGCATCCTGGTCTAATGGCATCACTGCACCACTCCTCTGTACCCTTATGTAACCTTCAGCACACTGGAGGCCCATGGCTCTTTTTGCGTTGATTATAAGCTGGATGCATCCTCTTCAGTTGGGTGTGTGTGAGTGTGTGTTGCTGGGCAGGGTTCTCTCTAAACTGGGTGTAAACAGTGTTACATAACTTGCAATGTCGTCACACCTTTGAAAGAGGGAGTAAAATGCAAAGAAGGGCAGACAGAAGAGCCAGGGTAATGGGCAGGATGGAGAACAAGAGGGTCTTTTGCCGGTGTGTGTGTATAATTGTTCGGACATGCGGTCAGATGATTGCTGGCAAAGAGAAAATTCGATGGAAATGAGTTGGGAGAAAGAGGGGAAAGGGAGTGAACTGGTTCGCAGCCAGGGAGGGGAAAGGAAGAGGCTGAGAAAGAGAAAGAGAGAGGAAGGAAAGGAGGGGAGAGAGACACAGGCTGAAAAAAAAAAACATTGCAGGGGGAGGGGGGACTGGAGCGGGAAGGGAAAGGGAGAGAGATCGGCATTGAACTGGAAGCTCTCCAGCTGTATGGAATTTAGGTACACATACATGCCTGCTCTTCAGCCCTCCCTGGTGGACAGTTAGGATTGTTGCACCAGGGGGTCTTGTCATGGTGCTATTTAAATATATTTGTCATACTTTTGTGATGCCCCAGAATCATTTTGAGTTACGTTTCTACACTGCCAGATGCATGCATAGTATTTAGAGGGTAGAATTTGATTCTATTGTTTTTATCATTTAAAATCAGATAAAATTAGATTTTTAGAACAGATGTTACCTGGCATCCTGCGCACTTTTTATAGGTTTTTATGTAAAACCAAGCATTAACCAATGTGTACTTTTAAATTGAATTGTAAATGAAATAATGGTCGTTTCCAAACAGGTTTCTCAAACCCCATCTGTAATTGTTCAGACTATGGCTTGGTCACTACCAGTCAAAAGTTTTTGAACCGTAAGATGTTCAAAAATGAACCGTAAGATGTTAAGTGTAAACTTTTTTCCACTCCTTTTCAAATATGCTAAGAAAAAAAGAAAGGAAAAGAATATATATAGGAAGATCGTTGTTTTGTTGCTGTCTTGTTGACATGTTTCTTGCATATTTGAAATAAAATGACAAAAAAAAATAAAATGAACACATGTTGTTTAAAGAAGTCTCTTCTGCTTACCAAGCTTGCATTTATTTGATCCAAAATACAGCAAAAAAGGTAAAATTGTGAAATCACTTGTTTTCTATTTAAATATATTTTAAAATGTAATTTATTCCTGTGATCAAAGCTAAATTTTCAGCATCATTTTCCATTCTTCAGTGTCACATCATCCTTGAGAAATCATTCTAATATGCTGATTTGCTGTTTAAGAGAGATTTTTATTATTATTCTTATTATTATCAGTATTTAAAACAGTTGAGTACTTTTTTTCTGGATTCCTTGATGAATAGAAAGATCCAAAGATTAGCATTTATCTGAAATAAAAAGCCTTTGAAACATTATACAAGCTTGGATTCTGTATCATTTTTAAAGAATATGATATGATTTCTAAAGAAATGATAGAAATTCATACTTTTATTTTGCAAGGATGCTTTAAATTAATCTAAAGTGATTATAAAGACATTTGTGTTACAGAAGATTTCTATTTCAGATCAATTTTGTCCTTCTGAGCTTTCTATTCATCAAAGAATCCTGAAAAAAATCAACATAATAAGAATTAAAAAAAAGTTTTTTGAGTAGCGAATCAGAATAGTAGAATGATTTCTGAGTAATGACACAAAAAAAAAATCAGCTTTGAAATCACAGGAACAAATTACATTTGAAAATATATTCAAATAGAAATCAGTTGTTTTAAATAGTAAAAATATTTCAAAATTTTACTGTTCATGCTGTACTTTGAATAAAAAAGGCATTAAAATTTTCTTTTTGGTAAAACATTTGGTAGTGTATATCTATATATTTTTAAATAGAAGTGGTATGGATTTAAAAGTGTTACAAAGCACAATTTTTTACTGCAAAATCAGCACTAAATAAAAATGAATAAAGAAATAAAGTCAGTGACTACTTACAGCATTTTACTAAATGAACACAAAATTAACATTTAACATAAAATTATATGTATTTGATTTAAATATTTATATTATTAGAAATTTTAGCAAACATTCACTTGTAAATACACTTTTTTTTTTTTAAATACAAACATATAAAACTTAAACATTCAAAAAAAGAAAAAACAAAACAACCAATAGTCATAAAAATAAAAATTAAATACACTTTCCCCCACCCAACCACCCACCAGTAGGTACTAAAGGCATAGTAAACATATTAATCACAAGTTTGCAGAAAGGAAATAAAAAGAGACCAAATTTTTTCAAATAACAAAATCTTGTCTATTAGGGTATACCTGATTCTTTTCAGATGTAGTGTATCCGTCAACTCTGTCAGCCATAATTTAAGAGTTGGAACTTCTTTTGTCTTCCAAAACAAAAGGATAAGTTTTTGGCCGAGATCAAACCATATGAAACAAACTCAAAAGTTGCAAAAGTCTCAAAAATTCTTCAGAAACTCCAAATATAAAGAATATAGGATCTGGTTAAATCGGAATGTCTAATGTATCTGACAAAACTTGGAATATTTAGTTCCAGAAATGTAATTTTGGACACATAACATAGGAATGAGACATAAAATCAAATAAAAATTCAAAAAAGCTTTTTTAAAGTGGAACTTTTTTATTTTTCATCAGCTTTTTTGTGCGTTTTGATTATTATTGTCAAACACACTGTACCTTGAAATATTGCATAAATTACTAAAACATAAGGGCATGTAGGCTAGTAAATGAAACACCCAAGAAGGGGTGATTAATCTGGAAACCCATTGGTATCACTCATAGACTGTAAAAAAAAAAAAAGATGGACGATGCGTCTCCACGTCCTTCCACTATAGAAAAATGAAGCCTAAACTTCTTAGTATGGCAGCTGTGATCTTGTGAAAATGCCATCATTTGGAGCCAGAGTCTGCGCAGTGATCGTGAGGTGAAAACGTGGTATAAGAAAGTCCTGCCCAAACTCACAATCATGGCACCACACCCTGTTTTTTTTTGCATCAAATAACTAACTAAAGCAAACTTATTAGAAAAACAAATACTTGAACATACATCAGCATGATAAGAACCATCTAAAATGACAAAGTGTAATTTGATAATTTCGTTTGTGACCTATACTGGGTCCAGCCACCTGGGGGCGATCGAAATGTTTTGGCTTCACCTTTCAGGACTTGTGTGGCACACCATGCAGTGATACTTAACCTCTAGATTCTTGTGAGGAATGCTCGGGAAACTTTTTTGAAAAGTTGTTATTATTGTTATGGTGCCGTTAGTGCTGCAGAAATGCCACGCTTCTCCTTTAAGAGTGTCGCAATACATGTTTCTATTGTGTCACTCGTCTAATTTGATCTCTGTAAACCCAAGGATGTTTGTGAGATTAATCAGTTGTACTCATGAAGATGTTTGTACTTGCCTTCACATGCAAAAATGCTCTCTTAATCCTTAGATTATCGGATAGGTTTATGTATGACTTGAACTGCTCGCCACACCCTAATAACTTAAAACGTGTCATTTTGTTCTCAGCATGAATACAGATGTTGACATCCAAGTTGACCCTGACTCACCAGACATGAAGAGAAGGCGCGTACACATGTGCGATTATGACGGCTGCAACAAAGTCTACACCAAGAGCTCGCATCTGAAAGCCCATCGCAGAATACACACAGGTATACTTTATTCCTTGTGTATATATAGCCGAATCACTTTTATTTGTATAGCACTGTATACAATACAAGGCTATTTCAAAGCAGCTTTACAGTGATGAACAAGAACATAGTGATTCAGTGATGCAAACAGAATTCAATTCTTCTGTGAAGCAGCTCTAAACAAGTCAATAGTAAAAGGTTATTTTTCAGTTGAAATCAGTTCACTGTTGATTCAGTTAGTTCAATAACTGCGTGACTCTGTGAAAGAGCAAAGTGTATTTAATTAATCTAAAAATCAGCTGTGGGGAAAGCAGTAATGCCATTATCCAGCTCAAATAAATATGTGTAATACACAAATAATACACAAACTTTTAAATAATATAAAGTTTTCAAAAGTTTGGGCTCAGTAACAGAAATTTTTATTTTTATTTAGCAAGGGCGCATACAATGTATAATGTTAAAAAAATATATATATTTTAAATCTGCTCTTATTTTAGCCTTTTCTATATGGGCCATTCTACAGAATTGGTCCAAAGTCAGAGTTACATCTTGAAAAAAAAGGGTCTTTTCCCACAAGTTTTGTATGTATGCATATTTTATAATATCCAAGGTACACATTTCTAGTAATTGTGCAGTTAATTCCTATATGTGGCCCTGGACCACAAAACCAGTCATAAGGTAAAATTTTTACAAAACTGAGATTTAATATGAAAGCTTTCTATATAATAAGCTTTCTATTGATGCATGGTTTGTTAGGATAGGACAATATTTGGCCGAGATACATCTATTTGAAGATCTGGAATCTGAGGGTGCAAAAAAATCTAAATACTGAGAAAATCACCTTTAAAGTTGTCCAAATTAGGTTCTTAACAATGCATTTTACAAAACAAAAATTACATTTTGATATATTTACAGTAGGAATTTTACAAAAAATCTTCATGGAACATGATCTTTACTTAATTTCCTAATGATTTTTGGCATAAAAGAAAAATCTAAAATTTTTACCCATACAATGTATTTTTGGCTATTGCTACAAATATACCCCAGCGACTTAAGACTAGTTTTGTGGTCCAGGGTCACATATTGTATTTTCAGAAAATTTTGGAATATTTGTCCTTTCCCCAAATCTGTCACTACCGAAACACAGTAATAATAATTTAATTAGAAGGGTTATACTGGCCTATTAAGATTTCACTTACATCTAGAATGTAAATATATGTATTTTTGCTATTTTATAATTTTTTTTTCAGTGGTAAATCAATAACAATTACATTTTTAACAATATTTCAAGTTTGATTAATGAGATTTGTTGTACTTTAAATCCAATTTTCTTTGTAAAAGAGAAAAAGTTGATCATACTGATTTCAAAGTTAAGGATTCATTAAACCAAAAACCAAGATAACATCTCAGTAGATAATTCTGTATACTTTATTTTTGACAAAACATAAATTTTTGGTAGTGGCAGTAATGCTTTGGTTGTGACCACGTCACATTACAGAATTTAACTTGCAAACTAAAGCACTACTAAAAGATACTAAAATACAAAAAAATGTGCACAACTGTAGTAAAATTTAGTTTATTTCCTCCAAATATGATGATTATGTGTTCCCTTTCGTCACTACCGAAACAATGATGACATGTTTCGGCTGTGACTGTTTTGGCAGTGACAATTTTATAGAATAACACCCAAAAAACCAAAGATGTCACTACTGAAACTCTTCCAAACGTTTCAGTCATGACTGTTTCGGTAGTGACAATTTGAGATACTTTTGAACCTAGCTCAAAGATGCTAATCAGCACATGGTTAGCTAGCACAGTTCTGAACAGTTGTACACATATAAAACTAAATTATATGGAATAACTTCCAAAAAAGTGTTTAAATATAGAAAAATAGTGTTTGGTAGTGGCATTTCCTTAAAGTTAAACACCTTTTTTTAGACTTTTGAACACATTTACCTCAAAATGATGGGACCTATCTATACACCTTGTAGCTATGAGAGAGAGTGAGACAGGAATATTTCCTGATCATAAATGTAGGGGTCTAGTTAAAATCAGTCTGTTTGGTAGTGACATGAAAATGTGACACACTTTTTTTACATTTAAGTTTCCTAATTTACAAAGAAAATGTAAAATAAATATATATTTTTAACTTTACTTTTAAGAGAATCAAAAAGTTTCTTTTAAAAACAACAATGGAAAAAAAATACAAAAATCTGGGTTTGGGGCAGCCACCTCCCAGTTGAAAGTACCCAATAAATTATGGTTTTAAATATATAGAACTTACTAAGATTTTAAATATGTAACCCTGGACCACAAAACCAGTCATAAGGTTAAATTTTACAAAACTGAGATGTTTACATCATATGAAAGCTCAATAAATAAGCTTTCTATTGATATATGGTTTGTTAGGATAGGACAATATTTGGCCGAGATACAACTATTTGAAAATCTGGAATCTGAGGGTGCAAAAAAATCAAAACACTGAGAAAATCACCTTTAAAGTTCTCCAAATTAAGTTCTTAACAATGCATATTACTAATCAAAAATCACATTTTGATATATTTATATTAGGAATTTTACAAAAAAACTTCATGGAACATGATCTTTACTTAATTTCCTAATGATTTTTGGCATAAAAGAAAAATCAATAATTTTGACCCATACCATGTATTTTTGGCTATTGCTACAAACGTACCCCAGCGACTTAAGACTGGTTTTGTGGTCCAGGGTCACATATTATTGTGGGTTTCAATAGACAATAGAAGGATCTTAGTGAACATCTAAGATTTTAATACTTAAATGTTTTTTTTTGTTGTTGCACCAATTCTGTAGAATGGCCCATATATCAAACAATCGTGGAAAAATGTGTACGTTTCTACAAACATTTTAAGCAGCACAGCTAATTGCAACATTGATAATAATAAGAAATGTTAAGATGATAAACCAAATCAGCAAATTTCTGAAGGATCATGTGACACTGAAGACTGGAATTACAGAGAATGTGCTCACCCCATTGTCATCCAAGATGTTCATGCCTTTCTTTCTTCATTCGTAAAGAAATTATGTTTTTTAAGGAAAACATTTCAGCAATGATCTCCATATAGTAAACTTCAATGGTGCCCATGAGTTTGAACTAGGGTTGGCGAAAACTAAAAAATTTCTTGACCGACCACCGAGCCTCATTAGCCGGTTGAAACCGGTTAACCGATTAGTTTAAAATATGGTACGCTATTTGAAATAACAGCCATTTCGAGCCGCGCCTGCAATTTCGCAACTCTGTCGCATCTCTCTGCCGCTCTGCCTCCCGCACACACTGCCACTCACGTCACTTTTTTAAAATCCCCGACAGCGCGAAACATGAGTCCCGCAAACGCGGCGCCGAAGAGCTTGTTGTATGTAATCGTAGGACAAATGGCTCCTTAGTTTCAAATGGTTTGGGTACAAGGTGATCGCTTTGAAAATAAAGGCGTTTGTCTAGGTTAGAAGCTCATTTGAAACATTGCCACGGCTCATTTAAGAAAATGACAGCTCCGAAGAGACGCCGCATTAGTTGAGGTAACAGTGCTAACCATAATAAAGAAAGATGATGATCATCATCACCTTATCGGTTACCACTGAAATGTAGATGTAATGTATTTCCAAATCTAAGCCCATCTTATGCGGAATGTTGCCTAATAGACTGCAACATGATAAAACCAATGGATAAAACGGGCACCTTCAGAATGCGTAAAAGACGCACCGGCACTTTTTTTTTAACCGACTACCGACAACTTTGACCGGTTAACGTTGATACGGTCAACCACCGGTCAAACGGTCATCGGTTAACATCCCTAACTTCCAAAATGTAGTTTAAATGCTGGGCTCTAAACGATCCCAGCCGAGGAATAAGAGTCTAATCTAGCGAAGCGATTGGTCATTTAAAAAACAACAACAAAAAAAAACAAATTATATACTTTTTTTTAACCTCAAATGCTCGTCTTGTGTAGCTCTGTGATGTAGGATGACTTTAAAGTTGGAGAAGACAATGAGATGGGAGTTTTTCAACATACTCTAATTGTATTAACCCGGATTACACAAAGTATGCATACACATGGCAGAGCTAGACAAGACAAGAATTTGAGGTTTGTACATTTTTTTAGAAAATAACCAATCGTTTTGCTAGATAAGATCCTTCTTCCTCGGCTGAGATCATTTCGAGCCCTTTGATGCTGCATTGAAACCATTTTGGAAGCTCAAACTCATGGGCACCATTGAAGTCAACTACATGGGAAACATACATTTATTTGAATTGTAATAGTATTTCACAGTGTTTCTATATCTTTGATTAAATAAATGCTAGGCATTAGTATATATCATGTTGATTGACATGGTTGATGACTTCGCAGGTGAAAAGCCATACCAGTGCACATGGGAGGGCTGTACCTGGCGCTTTGCCCGCTCTGACGAGCTGACCCGGCACTTTCGCAAGCACACCGGCATCAAACCCTTTCGCTGCACCGACTGCGACCGCAGCTTCTCCCGCTCGGACCACCTGGCACTTCACCGGCGGCGCCACGTCATGATGTGAAACTCTTTGTGCCCCTCCCTCCCCAGCCCTCACCTCCCTGCCTGCTCCTCAGGAGACATGCACGCCCATCCGGGGGTTCCAAATGCTGTTGACATCACCTCCCCAGTCTCCAGAAGTGAACCTATGTGTTAAATATGGAGGTACAAGGGGTGGCACATCCATATTGGTTACCCCTCCTGGTCAGAACATGGCTGCAGTTTTCTGCCATGCTTCCAGAAGCCGCAAACCACCCGTCCACTGATGACCTCCACCGCCATCTCAATGCCTGATCATTAGCCGTTACTTGAAGGGACTGTAAGAAAGGCAAACTGCACGCAGCACTGCTATAACTATAACAGAGAATGATGACTGGGGAAGCTACCCCTCATTGAGGTGATTCTCTTAAAACGAGTACAGAAAGTTAAGGATTTTATGCAAGATGAATGCAAGATGGAGAGGGGATAAAGTAGAGTATGTAATAAATTTGATCGTTTTAATGAGATAATGAGATGGGTGGGTTGGAGATGCATCTACAGCTGCCTTGTTGAATTCTTACATTTTATCCACTTTTTGTTGTACTAAATTTGTATACACATCGTTTCTGTGGGGATGGAAATTGGTGTAAAGACAGCTGAAGATGTACCATGCCCTCTTTTAGTGTTTGTTTGTTTTTTAACAAATCATTTGGGGTCCTTTTCTGATATCTACCCTAACCCGAATGAGAAGTAGAGGCAGGGAGCTGACAAGACTGTGAATTTTTGTACATTTTGTTTCTTGATTAGTATGTGTCGTCTAAGCATCTTCCCAAAAATAGTTTGGCGCAAAAAACAGTATTTTTTCTTGTTGTTCTTCTTCTTTTTATGGCCATTAATGGCGTCTAACAGAATTAACACCCATCAAAGGTGTTCTTTATCTTTATCTAACCTTCAGATATTATTTCATAAGGCTGTGAAAAAAGTTCGAAAAAAGAAACATAACTCGCAGGGTAATGGGAGCTTACTAAATTGGGCTGTGTGTGTGTGTGCGCGCGTGTGTGTGTGTGTCTGTTTGTCTGTGTATAAGCACACTTGTTTGCATATTTGTAAAGAAGACATAATCAGAGATATAATAGTAGAGATGTCTAGATGCATTCGTACTTCTAGCCCATCAGAGCCTTAATTGAAGTAACGTGCAAATGTGATTTGCGCAACAGGTTTTCAGAGTTCCTCAGGGTTCGATATTGGGACCCCTATTTTTGCGGACACCCTGAAAATCCCTATTTGCACCTGGTTCACAGTGACAAAACTTAACAGCTCCTGCCCTGATATGCATGATATGCAAAACACCCCTAATTTTTTTCTAAAATGCTGTTGATGTTACTTTAATGTCAAGAAAACGGGCACAGTCCACATAAATCTGTGAGGAGAGGGTATCTTTGACGCATTTGTTCCCTCTAGCTAACACTCATAACCATGGTCATAATTTCAATCGCTAGCACCCGATTAAGTGCGCGTTAAGCCTTTTTGTTCAGAAGCAACGCTTGTTCGATTCCAGCCTTTGAGAGTTAAGTGCATGTCCGCAGCAGCTGCACGACCTTCAGAGAGCAATGCATTCGTAAGATTTTGTATCGCTCTCTCGCTTCTCGAAAACGTTACTAAGCACATCTTTCTAGAAGAGTATATGCATTCGATTGCGATCCTTTTTTTTTTTTTTTTTTTTAAAGAAAACTGTTCATAGACATACAGACAATGAATAATTAAATAGTTAATGTACATACTGTATATAATCTACAAAGTTCTTGAATAAATGTAACGGGTGGATTTCTATTTTTAACACTGACTAGATAATGTGAAATACTTGTTTTCATTTTATTTGAAATGTAATTTTTGCGTTTTTTTTAATCGCTTGAAATGAATCCCCTATGTGTTGTACACCCCTAAAGTGTTGCATGAAGAGTAGTTTTCTTTTTTTTCTTTTTTTTGTAAAGTCGGTGAGCATGTCAAAGCGTTGGTGCCCTGACAGACGTGGCCTATAAGCACTGATAATCCACATGAAATGTGTGCAACCATGGCCATTCGTAGCACATGCATGGCCTATTTCTAACTACTATAAGACATGCTGGTAAAAGACAACCTTCATATCATCCTAAATTGTCAATAAGTTGGCGTGCGATTGTAAGATTAGGCCCCTTATCAATGTTTAAGTGCCCACGACTGAAATTTCTAACATCCTCATTTGTTTGAGCACGTTTGCATTCATCACTCGTATCTGATTTGTTTAAAATAGTGTGCGACTTTGTGCTCGAATCATGAAAGGGTTTGGTTTTCGTGTGAGTGTTATGTGTGCAAGTGTGATTTATCATTTAAATTCTCTTTTAAACTTTCAGAATCATAGGTATTTTATATTGAATGCAGTAACTTATGGGCCAGTACTATATTACTCAGTGCAATGCAGTTATCATTATAACAAAACAAGTAATTAATGTTATTTCTTTTGTATTTGTACAGAACAAGTGTGTAAAGATCAGTGAGGAAAACGTGAGCTTTTTGATACTGTGAGGAATGGTGTTAAAAGTCAGTTTCCCCCTGTACAGTTGTGATTACCCACTCCTTTTATAGAATAAAATGTTTTTGGTGCAGCAAGATGTCTTGTGTGGTGTAATTCAGGATTGGCCTATTTTGTCTAATTGTTTTGTAACTGATTTAAAAAAAACGGATCTCTATCCTATGAAGATCACTATAATTTAGGACGTAAAGTTCCTGTATGAACTTCCAGTGAACATTTTTTTTAAACTGAGCTGAATAAATAAGCTTTCCATTTGATGATTTGTTGGGGAAAGACCAATATTTCCTGAGATACAATTTGAAAAAAAAAAAAAAAAAAAAAAAAAAAAAAATGTATATAGAGAAACGTCCAAACTAAGTTCTTAGCAATGCATATTATTAATCAAAATTGAGTTTTGATATATTTATGGTGGGAAATGTACAAAATATCTTCATTGAACATGATCTTTAATATCCTAATGATTTTTGCCAAAAAAAAAAAAAAGATAATTTTGACCCATACGATGTATTGTTGGCTATTGCTACAAATATACCTCTGCTACTTAAGACTGGTTTTGTGGTCCAGGGTCACATATATTCTCACATATAATCTTTAGAGTTTCTAAAGTGGTGGTTCACCAAAATTAATTGTTCAAAGCTTTTCAAAGTACTTTGGTATGCCCATTATTATGAATAAAAATATATTTTTTTAGCATAAAATAATGTACTATCTACCTAAAACCAAGCATTTTGTCATGTCCCTAAGGCACTTTGCTGATTTTGTACTTAAAAAAATTAATAAAGGGGTCATCGGATGCCCAATTTCCACTATGATTCTTTAGGGTCTTAATGAAAAGTCTACAACATTGGTTAAAATTTCTCAATGGTAGTGTAAAAAACACTCTTTTTACTTTGTCAAAATCAGCCCTTTTTAAAGCAAGCTATTTTGTTGCGAAATGCTAATGAGCTCTGCTCTCCCCGCCCCTCTCTGCAGCGGGATGATGAGCCGCAATGTTTACTTTAGCTGCATTTAGCTGCAAAACTTGCTAACTAGCACATTATTAAGAAATGCTATTTGCAAAGATACATAAAAACCCTTATACTCACTTCTGCTGTGTGTGAAGCTGCATCACGAATGGTTCACACGAACATAGTAGATCGCATATGTAGATCGGGATCGGCGCTTTCCTTCAGAAAACGGAAGTAACGTTAATCTTTACGTCAGTCTTCAGCGGCTCAGATGTTGGGAGTAAATGACGACTGCTATGTTCATTATTACATTCAACAACAGAACACCTCAATCGCTCAATCTGAGACATTCTTGTCTTCCCCTGCACCTGAGTCGACACAATGGCGATCGGAGTCGGACTGTTTCAGCTTGGTGAGGGCGGGTCTAAGGTAAGGCGCTCATGTCAATCAACTATCGTGGGAGTGGCCTCTGACGGTGTTTCGTCACACCGCCAAGAAGCTGAGAATGACCTGATTTTAAAAAGGGGATATTACTTTTAAAGATTAAAAAATACCACTAGGTGGATTTTTATCATTGTAGGGTGGTTGTGTACACAAACTGCCAACACACATTAATGTTCAAACAACATGTAAAAGTGAGTTTTGCATCCGATGACCCCTTTAACAAATTGTGTCTGATTTTTGGCAATAATGTAAGCATTTATTTGTGTTCCTTTCTTGTGAAAAATATGTTTCTAAAAAACTGCAAGATATTTTATAAAAACTCAACCCCATCACACTAACCATTCTACACCCATAATAATTTAGACTCTGCTCATATGTGACATTATTTACCAGAAATGACATCATTTAAGTCTCTTTATTAGTGTTGCAGAAAATGGTTAGTAGTATCATACTTTGGATTCATATTTTTGAGGCATGGGAGGGTACTGTCAAGCTTAACAACTCAACCCCGTCACATAAAATTAAATTATTTTTCAACATTTTATTTTAATCCATTGCTGCCATATATGGTGTACTGTCCTAACTACATGAGGAGCAGGGGCCATTTTGAGTGAAAAACCTCAACCCCGTCACAAATATATGTATTTCTCATTGTTACGGGGTCGAGTTATTTACTTAATTTATTGATAATTTCAATTAAAAAAATATAAAATACTCATGGTTTCAGCAAATATAAAGTAGTCAACATTTGAAGTGGATTAAAACTTTTCATCAAAGTTGTCCTAAAACCAAAACAATACCCTTTTTTGTCTTAGGACAACTTTGATGGACTTTTTTGATCCACTTCAAATGTTGACTACCATATACTTACCAAAATCATATACTATATAAAATTAAATTATTTTACTAATAATTTATTTTAATCTATAAGTATATACAATGTACTTGTTTTATTGCTGCCATATATGGTCTACTGTCCTAACTAGATGAGGAGCAGTGGCCATTTTGAGTGAAAAACCTCAACCCCGTCACAAATATATATATTTCTCGTTGCTACGGGGTTGTAAACTTGTGAAAATCTGGGTTACTTACTTCACTTATTAATAATTTTAATGAAAAAATATAAAATACTCATGGTTTTAGCAAATATACAGTAGTCAACATTTGAAGTGGATCAAAACTTTTCATCAAAGTTGTCCTAAAACCAAAACAATACCCTTTTTTTGTCTTAGGACAACTTTGATGGGCTTTTTTGATCCACTTCAAATGCTGACTACTATATACTTAACAAAATCATATATTTTATCATAAATAGAATATGTGATTCAATATGTCCACTTTAACTTTGAAAGCATCCTACATCAGAAATTGCACCCACATTTGCATCAGAAAGACAGTGTTGGGCATGCAGATATGTTGACCCAGAAATAAGAGGACGACATGAGAGAGAAACAAACCCAAAAATTAAAATTAAAGGCAATGCATCCTTTCAAATGTGTTACAGTCTTCAACCCTGTCACACACTTTTTGTCACATTAATATATTTGGGACAAATATAGGGAAGACATTTCTTGCTGATTACTGTCTAACATGTTAAGGACTAAAACAACAGAATTGTGGACAATAGACTATTTTTTTTTTTACAAAAATAAAGAGACCATAAACACACAATTTGTGTATTTTAGCTTCAGTCCTGTAAAAATGTGAAAAATATGATAAATGTTACATTTGTTATCATTCAATTTTTTATCAGGGACACATGAGCAGTAGATGTTTGCTTTATAACAAGTTCTGTGTAAAATCCTTTGTAAACCAATCCCATTTTGTCCAGGGTTGAGAAACAAAAGTGTCTCAATCTGAAAACAAAAAACAAAACAAAAAACAACAACCTGAAAATCAGAAAAAGTACTTAAAACCTTAGGTTGGAAAATAATTTTTAGGAGGTTTGACATGTATATTTAAATGTATATTCCACGTGTATACGCCAGAAATAACCCATACTCTTTTTTTTTTTTTTTCAAATGCATAAATGATTTAAATAAAACAAATCGGTTTTCAATGACTTCCACAACTGTGCAACCATGTGGCGGTAGTGAGATGTCCTGCTGTTGTTTCAGGTTCAGTTGCAACAGCCGTCTTGAATTCGTGTGGCGCCCTCTAGTGGTGCAAATGAAGTGCGTGGTACTGCCTCACAAAATGTGAGTGTCCTCTTTTAGTGCCTTAAAGGGTTATGAAACCCCAGGCAACTTTTTCTGAGATTTTAGCAGAAGTGTTTGTGTTGCACATCATAGAAAGCAACGTTGGCATCTGCTAATATTAATTGTTAGAGATAACTGGTTAATTTTGAGCTTTTTTGCGCTATTTTCATCTTCCGGGTTTAAAATCTACATTGTCCTGACGTCAGCTTTTGTGACGTGGCGATGGACTATAGTACATCGATGACGCGTCGGTGTCTCGTAAATATCCATGTCGCTGCGTGTTCTTATCCTATGCGAAGTCGATTCGCTTAATTATCCACGACAGCGCTTGCTGATTTGCTGTGGCAGGCGCTTCAGTCTCAGTCTATGAGATCGCCCAGAGCCGTTTGTTTCTCTATGGCTCTGAGATCGCTTACATTAACTGAGAGGAACGTTCATGAGTGAAGGAGTCCGGCACACACGATTCATTCACAAAGTAAGTGTAAGCGGTTTTTCTTTGACGCAACCCATCAAAAGGCTTATATAAACGCGCCAAAATAAGCCTTAACAGTTATTAGTGGTTCAACAGTGTGTTCATATATAGGTTTTCGATGCATAGTGCAAAAGAATGCACATTTATTTGTGTTTTAAACTCGTGGGGAGCGAAATGAAACTGTCTGAACCCAAAGTTGTCTGTGTGGTCTCTCTCCCCGATCTCCCCTCTACTCCACGCAGCGCTGTGAGCGCGCCACGCCCACTTCTGCAGCATTTTTCAAAACTGTGGTGAGAGTAGCCAGTGCTGAAACAGGGGGGTTTCGTAACCCTTTAACATTCCACTTATATCAAGTAGGCATATATGTATTATGGTGAAATATTTTATCGTTTTGTCAATAAAATTGCCCGGCATGGTCTAACCAAGTCAAAGTCCAACGTTGTAACTCGGTCAGGACTTTAAAGTTCACATTAAGTGGTGCTAGCCTTTTGTTTGTTCCTGAAATTATATTACCTCAGTGTCTGGGGGGATAAATTATGGTCAAAACACAATCTTTATGACACTCACTTCTCAACTGGTGCAATAATGATTAACACGTCACTGACCCTGACATACACAATTACAAGGTTTAGACTTGGCTTTTTGAGCTGTGCATTTTTATTGATCGTACTTGAGCAATTTTAGCAAACAAAAGTCACATATGACATTTAACCCATTTGAAATATTATTATTTTATATTTAAAAACACGTGAAAGACTATCTGACCAGCTCTCTCTTCTCAAGGCTTAAAGAAGCAGGGCAAGTTTTAACTAGATTCTCGCTGCGGCGCTAAGCACAGTTAACACCTCAGGAATGAGCTATAGGCTTTAAACATATTCTCAACAGCGGGTTTACTTTTCTTCCGAGCAGTAGCTCTCACTATGTTTTTAATGGTTTACATATTTTCATTTCCACAGAACACATGCTGTACTATAGTAAAATGGGTGTTCCCCTCATAAGTCATCGTCTGTTATTGTAGACTGGATTTCATTCAGTAAATTATCTTGTCAGACTGTAATTAGCATCAATTTCAGCTAAAAGTCGCTCCCCACCCAATTTTAGTCCTTCGCTAACTGCAATTGTTAGTACGATTATTTTGTGAGCTGACTCACTGCTTTAACAATGCAACGTTTAACAATATAAGTTGAAAGTTAATACTTAACAAAACAGGCGTGTCTGTTTAAGAGAAAAGTTGGCGAATTTTGGAAACATGTTTTGCTTTCACAGTTTTCACAGTTAAACAGTTTAAAAACTCCTTGTTATATAGCTTAGGCCCTAGGCCGACTCTCTCAGCAGTTATGACTAAGTCAAGGTTAGAACAATAATTAACTACAATGGTTTGAAGACTAAAGATAATCAATCTTTAAATACCTTACTAGTTTTAAAAATAGATTTAATTTGTCTTCTACAATATGATATACATAGACGCTTAAGCAAAAGTCACCTTCTTAGCCTAGATTCCAAGAAACATATGGTATATTCATATCATATACAACATACAGTTGAGGTCAAAAGTTTACATTCCCCTTTTAGAATCTGAAAAATGTTAATTTGACCAAAATAAGAGAGATGATACAAAATGCATGTTATTGTTTGTTTAGTATTGACTTTTCAGATAAAAGATGTCTAGATAGTCCACAAGAGAAAATTATAATTTAATTTATAAAAATGACCCTGTTCAAAAGTTCCACAGCTGTGTTTTTTTGTTTAGTGATATTTGTTCATGAGTCCCTTGTTTGTCCTGAACAGTTAAACAGCCTGCTTTTCTTCAGAATCTTCAGAAAAATCCTTCAGGTCCCACAAATTCTTCGGTTTTTCGAGCATTTTAGTGTATTTTAACCCTTTCCAACAATGACTGTATAATTTTGAGATCCATTTTTTCCACACTGAGGACAACTGAAGGACTCATATGCAAGTATTACAGAAGGTTTAAACGCTCACTGATGCTCCAGAAGAAAAACGATGCATGAAGAGCCGGGGGGTGAAAACTTTTAAACAGAATGGAGATGTGTTCATTTTTCTTATTTTTCCTAAATATCATATTTTTTTTTCATTTGATTAAGTTGGCATCGTCCCAGAAGGAAGCCTCATCTGAAGCTGGCTCATAAGAAAGCCCGCAAACAGTTTGCTGAAGACAAACTGTCCAAGCTTGCACACTGACTACTCTAAAATATATCCAATTTTTATTTTTATAGACCTTTTTGTCTGAGTAAACGATGAGTACCGCCATTATGAATTCTAACGTCAAATTGGATGCTCTTCTGTTCCAAAGTGGATGGAAGTCAAGTGACTACAGAAGATAGTTCCATGTTTCCCAGAAGACAAAATAAGTTAAATTTACCCTGATCTTCTGGCACATTGAGCATTTGAACCTTCTTTCTTCCCTCAGTTGTCCTCAGTGTAAAAAGATGGATCTCAAAATCATACAGTCATTGTTGGAAAATGCTGGAAAACCAAAGAATTTATGGGACCTGAATGATTTTTGTAAAGAACAGCAGGCAGTTTAACTGTTCAGGACAAACAAGGGACTCATGAACAACCATCACTAAACAAAAAAAAAAAAAAAACAGCTGTGGATCAACAACATAGTATTAAGAATCAAGGGGATGTAAACTTTTGAACGGGGTCGTTTTTATAAATCCAACTATTATTTTCTCTTGTGGACTATATGTAAACATCTTTTATGTAAAATATCTTATTCAGCTCAGTACTGAATAAACAATAACATGCAATTTGTATGATCCCTCCTATGTTGGTAAAATAATTAACATTTTGCAACTGAAAGGAGGATGTAAACTTTTGACCGTAACTGTTTGACAAAAAACTACAACATGAAATGTAATTATTCTTTTATTTTCCAAAATTCTGTATTCAAACAAGTACATACAAAATGTTAAACTGATCACTTAGTACGCAAGATCTACAAACTCAATTCACCAACGTTCAAGACAAAACAATCCCATTTGTTCCTAACAAAAACAATTATCTTCAAAGAGTAAGGTATTTACAAGTAGTTTAACGTTAACTACAGTATGTACAGTATTTTGATCCACAAGAGTTCCCCTCAGAAGTGAAGGACAAATAAAGGGAACTTGAGAACTTTTAAGCATTTATGAACTGCGCTCCACTATGCTGCATAGAACCCAAGACGGGTCTAAAGGGAATTACAAAAAGCAAATGCTACAATGTCCACAACTAACATGAATAATTTGTTCTTGGGAAACTTCATTTCTTGTAAGTTTTAGATGACAATGCTGCATTTCGGTTTGCATAAAACAATCAACTGTCTTGTGAAATACACATGAGTAGTTAATATTCTTCTGGAAATTTGGCACACATACTCACATGCTTCTGTGAGCTTGTTTGTCTCATTCATCAGCTTTTTTCTGTCATTCAAAGAGCCGAAATGTCAAACAGATGACTGATCTGAGAGCGCTTTTTTTTATTTTTTTTTACACAGTCTCATAAAGATCTGTATCCATGGATACACAACTGTGAGAACAGCAAACATTAAGATTACTACTTTTTTTATCGTAGCATCTTACACAAAAGCAAACAACCTTTTTGTGAGGGGGAAATTCCACATAAATAGGGTGTTACTGTTCATCTAAAATTAACAATCAACTATAACCTTGGAATTAAGACTTACATTAATCAGACTTTACATTTCAAGTTATTAGGAAGACAGTCCTAAAGCAACAATTTAGTCAAAGTGGATGGAAGTCAAGTATAAACCTCATAACATCTTTTCACATTAATCTACAGACATACACACATACAAAACATATGTACAGTAGTATACATTCTGTTGGAGCTCTTTGTTGTGATGTCCAGTCCTCTTCATGACAATGTAAAATGCTTGGAGTGCTGGTACGGCAGAGCTTGCGATAGTTTGATCTTCGTACATAAATGTGAAATATTTAGAACAATAAAACCGGTACAAAAATTGAAAAAGTAAGGATGCGAAGTTCGTTAGTTTTGATGGCGCTTCATGTGCAGCGCCAGGTGGTCCGAACGAGAGAAGCAGCGACTGCAGGCGACACATTTGAAGGGTTTTGCGCCGGTGTGTTTGCGGTAATGCCGCGTCAGTTCGTCAGAGCGGGCAAAACGCCAGTCGCATCCTTCCCAACTGCACCGGTAAGGCTTCTCACCTATAGAAAACCACAAAAGAAAGTTAGATCATGTTGATCTAGCTATAAAAGATACAGTATCTCACCAGAAAAAGTGAGTACATCCCTCACATTTCAGCAACCATTTTAGTATATCTTCTCAAGGGACAATACTATAGAAATGAAACTTGGATATATTTTGGAGTATAGATTTACTGTCCTCTGAAAGTTACTCAACATACAGCCATTATTGTCAAAATAGCTGGCACCAAAAGTAAGTACACCCTAAGTGATAACAGCAGTATGATGTTTAACCATGCAAAGCCACATGTTCTATTCATCATGTTTGTTTTTTTCTGCTTGACAGGACCATACAAAGTTGTGTATCTTGTATTAGAGCAGTTCAAATTAGGTGCTTTAAGTACAATTCTCTCATACTGACCACTGGATGTTCAACATGGCATCTCATGGCAAAGAACTCTTTTAGGATTTGAGAATTAGAATTGTTGCTCTCCACAAAGATGGCCAAGGCTATTAGAGGTTCAGTAACACCCTGAAACTGAGTTACACTACAGTGGTCAGGGTCATACAGAGGTTTTCCAAGATGGGTTTCATTCGGAACAGGCCATGCAAGGGGCGATCAACTAAGCGGAGCACTCGTTCTGTGCGTCAGGTGCAGAACCTGGCTTCAAAAAACAGATGCATGAGTGCTGCCAGCTTTGCTTTAAAGGTTGCAGAAGTAGAAGGTCAGCTTGTCAGTGCTCAGACCATACGCCGCACACTGCAACAAGTCGGTTTGCATAGGCATCGTCCCTGAAGTAAGCCTCATCTGAAGCTGGCTCACAAGAAAGCCTGCAAACTTTTTGCTGAAGACAACCTGTCGAAGCTGCACATTGACTACTCTAAAATATATCCAAGTCATATAAATTTCTATAATATTGTCCCATGAGAAGATGTACCAAAATGGTTGCCGAAATGTGAGGGGTGTACACACTTTTGACATACAATGTAATTTCTCCCTGAATTTTCAGCAGTCATTACTGCAGTCTTCAGTGTCACATGATCCTTCAGAAATCATTCTAATGACTGATTCGATGCTTAGTTTTTGCTGCTTAATGTGTTTGTGGAAACTGTGCTACATTTGATTTCATTAGAACAGCAAATCAGCATATTAGAATGATTTCTAAAGAATTATGTCACACATAAGACTGGAGTAATGATGCTGAAAATTCAGCTTTAGGATTAAATATAAAAAAACTATATTTTTTTTATTATTATTACAAACTTATGGCAAACAGAAAGCTTCACCAAACTAAATCATGTCATTAAATTTAACCCAAGGTGACGTTTTAAAGACCAGGCTCATACAAAGTCCAGCTTGAACATGTTACAGTGTGTATCGTGACATTTTTAAATGGCAGTTATAGAGGAATTAGACGTGTATGCGCTTGTGGTTTGGAGAGTAATACAACTCCCATGTGTAAACACGGAAGTCATTTCCATGGTGCTTAACACACTGATAAGATCTGACATTGTGAGGTTTGCCACAGCATTGAATCCTGAAAAGCCACGTACGGAGTGAACCGATAATGGTCATTCAACACATACGACCCTAAACTACCACTGCAAAATTTATACCAAATACGGTACCAGTAATGTGCATCTGTATGATTGTGCGTGATGAAAAGAGTAAAGAGAAACATCATAACAGAGAACTTGTTTATGACACATTTTTAAGTTATCATTCAAATCTTTTATGCGTTCCATCAGCAACTGTCAAACTAAAATCCCAGCCTTTCTTTTGGTAACATGTTATTTCATGACAACTAGAGTTTGACTGACACATGTAAGCAGGTGCTTTTGTTCGCTTGCTTTTCATGTGCAATAGTTTGAGTTCAATGCTTTAAATAAATCTTAATTTAGTATAGCTATGTTGTTGTCCTGAATTAACATGAGACGAGCCTTTTTCAAAACCCCGCCTTGCAATAGTATCTATTTTTATCATCCACGACTTAAAAAATCCATATGTGACCCTGGACCACAAAACCAGTCATATGGAGCAAATAGATTTTTATAATCATCTGAAAGCTGAATAAATAAGCTTTCCATTCCAAAATCTATCAACTTGGATTGCATGGAATCAAAAATAAAACATTTAGCGAACTTAATTAAATTGAGAAAATCTTTTCCATGCAACTGAATTAATGCAACATTTGGATTTCAGTTTCATTTCTGGTCTTGCTTTACCAGATGCATAGAAAATGAAAATAAATTGCTGCAACAAACTATTTTTAGGTATTTTGCCAAAATAGAGAGGTATATAAGAAGTTATAAATAACTTATATTTATTAAAGTGCCAAATTAGTTAAAGAAAAACAAATACATTTAATTGAAATATATTAACTTTCAATTTCCAAAGCCAACTTCCATTTCACAAATTTAATTTGATTGCACACAGTGACATTCAATATGTGACCATAGACCAGACAAAACCAGGAAACCAGTTAGGATAAGACAATATTTGGTGGAGATATCACTATTTGAAAATCTGGAATCTGAGGGTGCAAAAAAATCCAAATACTGAGAAAATTGCCTTTAAAGTTGTCCTAAAGAAGTACTTAGGATTGCATATTACTAAATAAAAATTAAGTTTTTTATATATTTATGATAGAAAATTTACAAAATATCTTAATGGAACATGATCTCCACTTAATATCCTAATGATTTTTGGCATAAAACAAAAACTGATACTTTTGACCCATACAATGTATTGTTGGCTATTGCTACAAATATAATTTTAGCCATCAGTGTCACAAAATTTCTTATAAATTATTCTGATTTGGTGTTCAAGAAACATCTTCTTATAATCAATGGTAAATTGTCACGCTGCTAAATATTTTTGCCGAAACGAAATGATACTGTTTTTAAAAAAATACATTTTAATAAATAAAAAATTCAAAAGAACAGGATTGAAGTAGAAATCATTTGAAACATTTTTAAATGTCTTTACAGTCACTTTTGATCAATTTAATGCATCCTTTCTAAATAAAACTACTAATTTCTATGTAGAAAGTGGCAGTTTCTCATGAAGTTTATAAAGCTGCCAGCCAATGACGTTTTATTTACTCGACAAAGACATTTTTAACTTTCATTTGCCACTTTGGACTCTGATTATAGTCCAATAAACACTAGTTTTCTACAAGAGATGTTTAACCACATAACATCAAACAATAATTGTTGTTTTGAAGCACAATGCTTCAGTTCAACCTACTAATTTCACCACAGTGAAACTACACAGTGTTCAGAAATAACCAGAGAGCCCAAATTTAGTTTTCCGAATGGCGCTGAAAGCAGGCTCTATTAGCTTAGCGCTCATCCCTCTCCTTTTTCAATACGTGAAACCAAAATTCAAAAGGAGATGAACAAACATAGCTACTCTTAACAATCTGACAAAGGTCTCCAATAGCTCAGGGTCTTGAACAAGTGAATGCCCCCCATTAAACACTTAAGCTTGTGGAATTAAGGGCTACAAGCTCAAACAACAGATATTATTTGGTTAGCTGGAGGTTGTGCAACGGCTAACCTGATATTGCTAAAGCATTTTACTGCACACGTGCACACATCACCTATTTCACCATTATAAACATATTAAGAACAACAATCAGTATTAACCAGATTCACTTAAAACCACTAGGAATGCTAATCAATAACGACAATCGCTAATAATCACCTTACAAGGATACCCATAAAATCATCATTGCAAGGCTTTATCACTGGCTTTCTGTTTGAGGAAGGTGGGCAACAAGTTCCATTACTAAGATAATGCAGGGCTTTCACAAACGCACCAATTGCTCTCGAAGCAGTTAGTTGAAAAATCATCACGAATGTTGTGAAAGCTAGTGATTTAGGTAGTGAACATAGGGTGAGGCTTCTAGAATATATTCTATAACATTCCTGTAAAGCATGTTTAGATATGCTCCACCAAACAGTTTTTTTTTTGAAGAGCCGCTAGCATAACGCAAGCTAGCTGCTTAGATTACAAAGCTAACAACAAGTTTTGCCGGCTTGTATTTAATTGCTTTGTCAGAGCACAGTGAGTACATCCTGACATACTTTTTCAACATGAATAGAACAGATCATTCCTGCAGACATCAAAATTACAAGTGTTATCGACCTGTTCTGACTTTCATCTGTCAGCACGGAATGTTCTAGAGCTCTTAAACGGTTGTTTGACAGCTTTCAGTGCGGCGGGATCATTCCCAACCCCCAGCATCTTTTGAAATACAACTCCACACCACGTCCACCTGAGGAATGACTACCTGACCTGTGACAACATAAACATAGCATGCAGATGGACTGAGGGTGAAACACCACAAGCTCATCAGAAAAAAAAATAGCTTTTTGAATCACGGTAAAATGATATTATGTTGGTTGTTAGTTATATCATGTTTGAGAAAAATGCAAAAAAAAAAAAAAAACCTACAGAAAACAGTTCTCAATCTAAATTCTGATTGGATATTTTATATTACTACAGTCTATATTAAAAAGCCAGGTGGACTACAGGACATTTTCATTAAACCTTTTCTTTCTCAAAAGTGACCACAAAACCCATTTTTACCCTTTACAAAGCTTTCTATTGATGTATAGTTTGTTAGGATAGGACAATATTTGACTGAGATACAACTACTTGAAAATCTAGAATCTGAGGGTGCAAAAAAAAAAAAAAAAAAATCTAAATATAGAGAAAAATTGCCTTTAAAATTGACCAAATTAAGTTCTTAGAATCAAAAATTAAGTTTTGATATATTTATGGTAGGAAATTTACAAAATAACTTCATGGAACATGAGCTTTACTTAATATTCTAATGATTTTTGGCATAAAAGAAAAATCGATAATTTTGACCCATACAATTTATTTTTGGCTATTGCTACAAATGATTTTTATTAGGTATTCTGTGAATTTTATGTTTCAATTTAATGGAATTCATTATAAAAAAAACCTATAAAAATTGGAAAATAAAAATCTCAAATGCATTTTTAAAAATGTATAAGTCTTGTTACAAAAGTGCTTTTTATAGTCTGAGATGAAAAATAGTGATGTGTGACATATTCAATGCTTTTGTTTGCCAAAATAATGTCATTTATTTGAATGACTTTAATTTGTCACTTTGATCAAATTACTGTTGAGCAGTTAAACTGTCCGCTGTTCTTCAGGAAAATCCTTCAGGTCCCACAAAATATTCTATTTATTTGAATTACTTTAATTTGGCGAGCTTTTCTCAGTAAATTTTTATATATAACTGCAATTAATTTACTGTGATAATCATCTGATGATTGACAGCCCAATTTATTATATACTTGCAACTTGGGTCATGCCTGAAAATGTCCCCTGACTTTGATCAAATTATTGTTTAACAGTTAAACTGTCTGCTGTTCTTCAGAAAAATTCTTCAGGTCCCACAAATTCTTTGGTTTTTCAGCATTTTTGTGTATTTGAACCCTTTCCAACAATGGAAATTGATTTTGAGACCATCTTTTCACACTGAGGACAACTGAGGGACTCATATGCAACTATTACAGAAGGTTCAAACGCTCACTAATGCTTCAGAGGGAAACACAACGCATTAAGAGCCAGGGGTTGAAAACTTTATGAAGATTATGAAGTTGTGTAAATTTTCTTAAACACTGGTGTCTTTTATCATAGCCACACAAGGCCACATTTTACAGTGATTTTACCACAATTCTGGTTGCCTAAAAATGTGCCTTGACTGTTATAAAATTAACGTAAGGCCCATGTTAACACTTTTGGCACAGCTGCAACATCAACTTGATTTCCCCATATACCACAAGGGAACATACGTTTCGTACAAGCCTAAAGAGTTACGAAAATACCTCTAGGGTGCCTGTGAGTGAGACTACAACAATGATGATACCTCAGGCTACAGGGAATCCCTCTACATTCTCTGTGACCACCTCGAAATACTCAGAAAAGAATAAAGAAAGCGGTAACTAGGCGGAAAAGGTGCTTTAATCAGCTTAACGTCATGTGAACAAAATTACACCCCGTTGGTGTTGGGAGGTAAGATTTCGGTTTCATTCTAAAGTGCGGTGGAATTGCAGTGGGTCTCATCTTACGCCGAGCTGAACACACTGAAACTGCCAAGTTCTTTTCTCCCGGCGGTGCGCTCCTCCCCCCCCTGAACGCAGACAGAAAAAGCAGGAGGAACAGGTTTTTCCTCCAACACTTGGCGATTTCCCCCTCGGGAAAGCATGCAGGGCTTGTACAGGCACGCAGACACAATGTGTATAAAAGCATGAAAAGGGAGTCAATTAATCTCTCCCTCCGCCCTGTTCTCTGTCTTTCTACATCTCTTGTCCTTAGGCTGTCATCCCTGGGCGAGCTGTTGCTGCATTTGTAGTTTTTGTGTTGATGGTACACTGCAACTGGTCAAGCTGTAACAACTGCTTCTAACTTTAGAACAATAGCTACCTCGACTTTGTTATTCCAAACCTGTACTTTCTGTCTTCTGTAGAACACAAAAGTAGAATGTTTGAATAATGTGCCTGTCATCCGTTTACATGCAGTATCATTACAATTAAGTATCAAAAAATGATTCAGAAGAGCTATGAATAACTATATTCCAAGTCGTCTGAAGGCTTAAAATAGCTTTGCGTGTGAAACCAAATGTAAGTCATTATTAATTAATCCAATCTATTTCCCTTCAACTGGATAACTAGCAAAGTTTATATGCACATGAATAATTTGTTTATAATTGGATTGATGGCTTAATTCTTTACAGTTGAAGTCGAAAGTTTACATACACCTTGCATAATCTGCAAAATTTCATTATTTTACCAAAATAAGAGGGATCATATAAAATGCATGTTAACTTTTACTTAGTACTGATCTGAATAAGATATTTCACATAAAAGACATTAACATATAGTTCACAACAGAAAATAATAGAATTTATAAAAATGACCCCATCCAAAAGTTTACATACCCTTGATTCCATTCAAAAGTTTACTTCCCTTTTTTTTTTAGTTATTAAAAGTTTTTTTATGAGTCCCTTGTTTGTCCTGAACAGTTAAACTGCCTACTGTTCTTCAGAAAAATCCTTTAGGTCCCACAAGTTCCTTGGTTTTTCAGCATTTGTGTATTTGAACCCTTTCCAGCAATAACTGTATGATTTTGAGATCTATCTTTTCACACTAAAGAAAACTAAGGGACTTATATGCAATTATTACAGAAAGTTCAAACGCTCACTGATGCTTCAGAAGGAAACACAATGTATTAAGAGCCAGGGATGTAAACTTTTGAACAAAATTGACTGCCATTCAGAAGCTGCAGAAGATACTTACATGTTTCCCAGAAGACAAAATGAATTAAATTTACCCTGATCTTCAAATTCTAAAATTTAAAAAAAAAAAAAGTTTGAAATATTCAAAAGTTTTCACCCCCAGCTCTCAATGCACTATATTTCCTTCTGAAACTATCCGATTAAAAAACAGTGCCGTAATGCGTAAGCTTACATTCAAGCAGACTGGACGATACACATGTGCGGAAATGTTCTTCAGAAAACATGTATTGCACATGTAAACGAATATGTAAGAGTTTAACAATAAGGGTTCAAATAAAGAGAACTTTCAGAATCTGAATTTAGATTCAATACGGATGAACAAAACTAGTGCACATAGAGTGCAATTTGGATTAATTCACAAACTAATAATTTTGACTGGTTTTTGCAAACCATATCAATCACTCAAATTAACCGTTGGCTCACAAATCAGACATAGAATATCAAGATTACATCAGTATATTTTGTTTGTTCCTCACGCAAAGCTATTGTATAACATCAGAAGACTTTTACACAGTGCATTTGTAACTGCATGGAAAAGTTCTTAAAAAATTCCCCTTTGTGTGTTCAGCAGAAGAAAGAAAGTCATACTGAGTTGGAATGACATTTGGGTGAATAATTAAAGACATCATTTTCATTTCAGGGTGTTAATCTGATGATACACAGGGCAACCTTTTTAGCAATGTTGCAGGTGAGTTGAGACAGAGGGCCTACAACAGACCTAAAGCATCCAGATTCCCATGTTCATTTTCAATGGTAAAGTGCCCAAGCAACATCGTTTGGCAACATTGCCAAAAAGTAGCTCAGCAGCATTGCTCAAAAAGTTGCGCCATGCATCATCCGCCTTAGAGGTTGATTCGATTTCTTACCTGTATGAGTCCTCTGATGTGCTTTCAAGTGAGAGCTCTTTGTGTAAACTTTGGTGCATCCTGACACAGAGAAAAATTGCCCAGATGTTAGTAGATAATCTCTACCCAACTTCAAGATGGCATGGCACATGTAATCCAAAATAATATACTGGAATGGCACACTAACCTGGGAAGTCACAATGGTGAATCCTTCTCTTCTCCAGCTCAGGGTTGTTCCGTCGGTTGTATCTGGGTCCCGTGAGGACGCCCTGACCGTGGGCCATTAGCATGGAGTGAGGGGTCATCTGTCCAACCTTCATTCCAATTCTAGCTTGGTACGGCGGGGGAGGGGGAACAGAGGTAATGAGCTCTGCCTGGTTCTCAGGACTGCCGGGTTGGGAGTTGGGGGGCGACGGAGGCAAACTGTGCGGCTGGGGTGAAGTGTAGTGTGTGAACGGCTCGGGCATGACAAATTCGCCGGATTGCGTCGTCAAGGCCACTGTGTTCAGGTTGAGCATGGTCCTGCCGGATGCACCGATTCCGTTTATCGAATGACTCTGGGAGAAGGTCATTGTGGTGAGGTCGCTACTGCTGACGGGCATCTGGTAGACCGCCGGCTGCTGAGGGCCGATGTGGAGCTCGTCTGTGACGCTTATGTCGGGTTTGATGAAGAGGCTGTTGACCGTCTGGGGCACGCTGAAGACGGAGGTGAATTCAGGGAGCGCCTGAATGCCACAGGGTTCATCCACCCCTGGCTCAGTTTTGATGTGATGCACCTGAGGTTTGTTTGGACGATACAGGCCTGTGCGAAGGTGTGTGGTATTGGGGAGGATAACGTTGATGTTGAGACTGTAAGGGGCTGGCTTCTCATCAGCAAAATACTCATCCACCACTGAGGCACTTTCCCGACGGTACTTCTTATCCGTGATGTTTGGGGTGACCAGCGGAATGTTCTGAGGCAAATATTTATCCATCTCCAAACGTGTCTGAAAAAAAAAAAACAGAAGATGATTATGATACAGTACAGTGTATTTAAAAACTGTTAAGATTTGCACATACTTTTTTTTTGGCTTGTTCAGTTTAATATGTGACCCTGGACCACAAAACCAGTCTCAAATAGCACGGGTATATTCGTAGCAATAGCCAAAAATACACTGTATGAGTCAAAATTATCGATTTTATCGAATTATCTTTTATGCCAAAAATCATTAGGATATTAAGTAAACGTCATGTTCCATTAATATAATTTTGTAAATTTCCTACTGTAAATATATCAAAACTTAGTTTACTTGATTAGTAATATGCATTGCTAAGAACTTCATTTAGACTTTAAAGGCAATTTTCTCAATATTTTGATATTTTGACCCTCAGATTCCAGATTTTCAAATAGTTCCATCTCGGCCAAATATTGTCCTATCCTAACAAACCATACATCAACGGAAAGCTTATCTATCAACTTTCAGATGAAGTTTAAATCTCAGTTTTGGAAATTGACTGGTTTTGTGGTCCTGGGTCACATATTTGATCAAAATTGAATGTTATTTTGTGCAATCAAATTAAATTTGTAAAAAGGACGTTGGCCTTGGAAGTTGAAAGTTACTTTATTTCAATTAAATGCATTTATTTTCCTTTAATTAATTTGGCACCTTTAATAAATATAAGTTGTTTATAACTTCTTGTATGCCAGAAAATAGCCTCTCTAACCACCTGAAACCTAAAAACAGTTTGTTGCAGCAATTTATTTTAATTTTCTTCACGTCCAGTAAAACAAGACCAGAAATGAAACTGAAATCCAAATGTTGCATTAGTTTAATTGCAAGCAAATGATTTTCTGAATTTCATTAAGTTCACTGAATGTTTTTATTTTTAATTGCACACAGTCCACGTGGATAGGTTTTCTGTGCGTTTTGTTAATTGCATTAGCTGCCGTCAAACTGAGATGTCTGCTCTGCCATTTTACCCTTTTCACTTCACCACAGCTGTTAAAAAGATACTATATTCTTGCCAGATCTCTTTTCAAATACAATCTTTCACAGTTGATTTGTGATTGCAGCGCCTGGTACAAGCAGTGGGAGATCATTCCCTGTTTTAACCGTGCACACAAAGCCAAGTTCAATGGAGCAGCTCTGCACAGTGGTCCAATGCAGCACAGAGTAAACAGAAACCTCATAGGTGTGGCGGCCATGAAGGACTGGAACACAAAGCAAAACCAAAACAGTGACATGTGATAGCAAGAGCAGATATGGGCACAAACAATGTACAAAAATAGAAGTCTAAAAACGAGTGCACCCTAGAGAGCCATTCAGGTGCAACGGTGCCGTAAACACCCGAGACTGATAAATGAGAGCATTTGTGCGATAATGAAGAACCAGATTTACCAAACCAGTCAATTGGCAAGTCAAATGTGTGATGATGAAATGGTTAGCACATGCAAAAACATGAACAAAACGTTCCGTGTTTACACAATCTGCAATGACTGCAGCATGTGCTACCCAAGCATATTTCTAATACACATATTACACAGCAAATTATGTTTTATTATTTTATTTGACTGCAGTGCTAATCACAAGTGGTTTTGTTAATGTTTCCAAGAACTAAGCATATAAGTCCTCTTTTTTAAGAATTGTAATGCCATTGCAGACATTCGGACCCCTTTTAAAACACACAGCTGCCTTTATTGTGGACCTTATTGCAGTCATTATATTTGACAATAAACATTTCAAAGGCACTGTAATGTCCAGCTGTCTGAAGTGGCAGCTATGTCAACAATAAGGCATGTATTGTCAAAAAGCATTTCCTTGACAACCCACTGATGTGGTTTCATGTACAAATATCTTCATCCTTTCAGGTAACTCATACCCTAACATGTGAGGTCATGTACTCTCGGGGAATGTACAATGAATGCTGACGCTTCTGCAGCTTTTCATATCGCCGCAGATACGTTAACGTCAACAATTCCACCTTCATCCCCATCAGGCCAGCTTTGGAAAGTTAAAACCAGGTAATTAATGGAAAATAGCTTTCGATTTATCTCCAGACCTGGCAAGCGTACCGCCCTTGCCCTTAGTCCTGGGCACAAACAGGCCTTGTGTTGTGCGGTACTGGCAGAGAGGCAAGCGCCCTTGGCTATGGCTTCCGTTGGCCTCAGAGACCCGGTTCTGTTCACTGGGTTTGTGTGAGGAGAATGAACAGCAGCTGAACCCTGGCCCAAGAACTGAGTTAATGATTGGAGAACATTTACAACTTCTAAGTTATGTATTTTAGAGACCGATAACGGCTGGGAGCCGAGTTAGGCATAAATATAATCTTTGAGATAAATAAGCCGGAGCTTTCCGCATTGCTCAGTATTAACGTTCGTTAAAAATACGGCTCTTAAAATCTCATTTACTCTTTAAAGGAATAGTTTACCTAAAAATGACAATTCTCCATCAGTTCTCTCACCCACATGTTGTTCCAAACCTCTATGACTTTATTTCTTCAGCCAAAGGATAACTAAATAAAAAGTGAACGTTTGGTCCATATAATAATAAAAGTTAAAAAAAATCATCATTTATTTTAAATAAGCTTTAAAAGTATGACACGAGGGTGAGTAAATGATGATAGAATTTTTATTCTTAGCTGAAAAATTCCTTTTAGAATGCGTGCTTGTCAATTAATAAATCATCAAATATCCTACTCATTAAAATAATAATAATAACAATCGTATTTTTCCTAAAAAAGCACATAAAACTCGGGAAACGGCAAACGAGTCTTCCCGAACTCTTTCTCCGACGTTAGATTTCGTAGCTTGCCAATTAGCCTGTTAGCCCAAAGACCTTTTTCCTAATTACAACACAAAAGGTCTTTCCCTTTGAAATAATCGCCCTTTATGACCTAGAAGGAATTCAGAAAGATGGAGATTTGTCCACAGATCCCCATAAAACTAGAGTGATAGGCTTCTTGTCTGTTTACTGGAGCCATAACAGCACAAATCATCCGAGGGCAGCAGCGAGAGAAAACAAAACCTTTGAGACGAAAATGATGTTTTATGGCTTTGGGGGAAATAGATAACAGTTGTTTTGGCTTTTCAGGACCATGACTAGTGGAGGAACCATCTTGACTGCTCTTCACAGCAAAACTGCTGGTTTTGCGACAGAAAATTAGATGCGTGACACCGCAAAATGAGGTGACGCAGAGACATATCTTATGATTAGATGTGCCACATCAATCATGCAATTAAGATAATCTGTATTTATAATCGTGACTTTTGCTGGTTTCAGATTATTTTAGCAATCTAATTTAATTTGATTAATTAATTCATTTGATGATTATGACTCCTTTAATAACAGGTACTTTTCCCAAGAATTACTATGGGTCTGTGCTTTTCGTCACCAACAAGGGACCAGACGCCATGCGAAGGTCCAGGCTGTTTCCTTCAATGTAGCCGACAACCTGCATGATCCCTTTGGCCATACGAACTTTCGAAGGAGTGCAACAAGGTCATCAGTCATTGGCTCAGCCAGTCATAAACAAGTGCTCTAGTTAGGAAGCCATACTATCCAACAGAGCACATTTACCTTTCAGACCCAACCATTTGTCATTGTGGGCTTAGTATGATCATTAAAACAAGATAAAACATCATTGAAATGTCTAGCAGATACTTATGGCCATTGTGATACCTTAAAGGCACTCCGGCCAAAGTCAAAAAGCAAACTATAGAGAATTCTTTTCAATAAATAAATTCTAATCTGAATTTTCTCTGTGGGCAACCTTAATATTATACTTTTGAGTAAAACTGACCCTGTGTTAAATGACACCATGATTTTCTACTTAACTTCAAGCTGTGCACTGAAGTTGCGAGCATTTGTATATCATTGTACCCCAGAAAAACAACGATGTAGTAAAGTAAATGGTCTATGATTCCTTTGCTTTCAAGCACACTCTATATTACATATAATTTGCTCTTAAAATGTAGTTTAAAGGCCTTGTGCTAAAATCATAGTATTGAAAAAAGTAAAAGGTTTTAATCTCTCATTCTTCTGTAATAATATATTCGAAATCAAGTAAAGTCAGAGTTAAGGATAAACTAGACTATTCAAGAGAACAATATGACATCAGTGTTTATTGCAAAACCGACATGCAAATTTAAAGAAAAATGTGTTATTGCATAAAATAACGAATTGTGTTAAAGACAAGTAATCTAATCCTGATTCCTTAAATGACTGAAATTATGTAAAAATATATATGATTAAACATACTATAAGATTTATTGTTTTTGATCTTAATAGTAATAATAAACAATACTAATACTAATAAAAAATTGTAGTAGTAATTTTTCATACATATAATGCTAAATGAATACATCTAAACGCAATGCTACAGCAAACATACAGCAATTTAGTCGACCTTTATGTGAAGATGCATTGCACACTTCACCAAGAACACTATCTGACAGCGATGCATGTAATATAATATTTCCAGGAATTTATTAACAATACTAATATTTAATACCTTTAAATAAATAATACGAATACAACTAGGCTACTAATAAAAATGAACAAGACAGATTATTTTCTCTTACTGAGCAAGTGCTTTCTCTTACAGTGCATCTGTTCTACAATATTTTTGGGGTGTTTAGATATTTAAATATTTTTTCCTAGTTAAAGCCAGACACCACAAAGCGTCTGTCATACCTGAGCCATTTCAACAGGGTTTATTTCTAGTCTCACCGCGGGTTTGACGTCCTCAAACACAGACGAGTCCTCCGGCCCATCCGCGCTACACATCCGCACGGGTTTAAGCTGCGTGAAAACCGCTCTCTCTTCTGTATTCGGAGCGCCAACGGCCAGTCCTACACTTGCCATTTCTTTATGCAAATATCGAATCTTATATTTTAAGTTTATTTTTATTCACGAATACACATATGCGGGTTTATTATAAACGTCCTTGTCGGTACATCCAGACGTGCGGTGTATCCAAAACCCTCCCTGTGTCACTCAGGTAGCCTTACCTGTTGTAAAGTATCACATTGTGGACACGTAGCACATGAGTGACAGCTGCGTTAGCCATTCACAGCGAAGGAAAGAGCGCCTTCTCCAATCACAAAGCAGGAAGGCGTGGCTCACCTGAGAGATGGAGGCGTTACTTTTCTGTACATCCATCAGGAGAATTATACTGAGGCTATCGTATTGTAAACAATTTATTTCTTCGCTCACGATGAAAACGACCGTTTTTCTTTGTGGTGAGAACCCTGTTTAGATTATGAACCAAAATATAGCTACTATTATAAGCCACAGTCACAACTTATCCTCAGGGGCGTCGTAGTTGGGGGAAAAGGGGGACTAAATTACCAGGGCCCCAAGTGTGGGGAGGGCCCCCGAGGATCAACCCCCCCCCCCGGAACGTAGTACAGCGGGGGCCCCTTAGCTGAGTCAGTGCACAGGGCCCAGAACGACACAGCGACGCCCCTGCTTATCCTAATAACCTGAACAAATATTTTAAAATTAGAGGAGTTCTTAGCAGGCCTCAAATATATAACGTTCGTCAAATGAATTTAACCATTTCATTACAGGTGACTAGTTGCAAGTAAACTTATTTTAGTATTAAATATAAATTACTTATTTGGCATAATTCATAAATAAACATAATTTTAATTGAATTATTTAAAAACAACATATGTGAGTTTCAGCCAAGAAATAAATCTATTACTTCAGTGTCTGGCTATCTCAATCATAATAACATAATTCCATAGCTCCCACACAGACATTACATAAGGCATTAGTGCATATTGTAACATGCCCATGTATAGTGGCAACATTAAAGTAGACTAACTTACAAATGAAAATCTCTAAATCCCACCTCAACCTGTAAGCTGTTTTTGTCTTTGTCTGCAGCACATCGCACGCTGAAACAAATCTGAGCATGAATCAGTTTCCATCAGATGCCTCACACGAAGCACCAAACCGACCAGTTTTATTTATCTTGATGTACAGATTTAGAGCAGCCATTTCACTGCTCCATGAATTTCTAGACGCAGCAATGTGGAACAAGGATGAGATGGGTCGGAAACTGGACTGTCTGCATTCCTCCTGTTTTATCAAAGAGCCTGAGGACAGACGGGGTCAGTCAAAAACAGATGTGGCCACTGCAGGTGTCACTGTTTAGGGCCAATTCGGAGGGAACTGTTGTTGTCAGAGAGGTCAGACAAGGTGAAAACACCTGTTCCTGGATTTAAGTGGCATTGCATCATAATAGTTTCATGATGCAAAGATTCACTGATCTCAATGGAGTACGCCAAAATTATATAATATACATTATGTAATGCCAAAAAAAACCAACACTTCATTTCATATAAAATCCAGTCAAGCTCTACTAAAAAAAAAAAAAAATAATCCAGCCGTTTCTTAAAAACATAACTTTCTTATGTAAATGTTCATGGATAATATAAACATACAAAGTAGAGAAAAACAAGGACCTTGGTGACAGAACAGTCTGTTATAGACTCTAATTATAATAATTTGAGGTAAAATGATGGTTGTCAGAACTCAACACCTCACAATTCAGAACATGAAGTATTCCATGTCCATCAATCTTCCATCACTTTTAACATTCCAAAGCATTCTGTGGAACGCTTTTGCATAATGTGAACTCATATTTGAAGAAGAAAGTCTATAAAGTACTTGTGTGCGTATATGTGTATGATTTGTTTTTTCTCATTCATGAATTTGAACAGAAATCAAATTGTGGTAAAAAACAAAAACAAAAAAACAGGATGCTGTTCCAGTATAAATATTATAGGAGACACATTTAAATTAACTATAATGGAAAGATTATTGCAAAAAGTGTTGTTATTCATGATAATTTTATTGGAAAAGTTCATAAAACATTTTAAGACATAGATACATTTTAAGATAGATAGATAGATAGATAGATAGATAGATAGATAGATAGATAGATAGATAGATAGATAGATAGATAGATAGATGGATAGATGAAAACTGGAGAAATGGTTGTTGAAAATTCAGCTTTGCCATGAAAGAAATAATGTGCAAAAATGATGTCAATTCATGTCCACACTCATGCTATGTCAAAAAATATTTATAGATAGATAGATAGATAGATAGATAGATAGATAGATAGATAGATAGATAGATAGATAGATAGATAGATAGATAGATAGATAGATAGATAGATAGATAGTATTTGTAATTCAATATATTGCTCTTTCTCTCATTACAATTCAAATTCCTATTCGTAGTGTTTTTAGGTGTGGCCAAATAAATTCAAATTCCAACTCATGAACTTCAATTCAGAATTTTGCCCAACCCTGGTCTTCACATGATATTAAACACATTTTAAAAGAATAGTTCACCCTACAACAGTCTTTTACTCACCCTCATGTCGTTTCAAACACGTATGGTATTGTTTGCAACACAAGAGGAAACAATTTGCAAAGAAATGCATGAAAATTATTCAAAATATCTCCTCTGGTACTCCACAGAGAAAATTAAAAATAAATAAAATATATCCATTGCTTTAACAACTGTAACAATCATCCACAGGAACAACATCATATGTGACCCTGGACCAAAAAAAAAAAAAAAAAACACTTTAAGTAGCATAGGTATATTTGTAGCAATAGCCAAAAATACACTGTCTGGGTCAAAATAAATGATTTTATCAAATTATCTTTTATGCCAAAAATCATTAGGATATTAAGTAAACATCATGTTTCATAAAGATAGTTTTGTAAATTTCCTACTGTAAATGTATCAATATGGTTAAATATACTTTTTTTTTACTTTTTAAATATACTTTTAAACCGCAAATGCCGAGCTAGACAAGATGAGCCTTTGAGATTAAAAAGTATATAAGTTGTAAATGTTTTTAGAAAATAACCCATTGTTTCGCTAGATAAGACCCTTCTTCCTTGGCTGGGATCATTTAGAGCCCTTTGAAGCTGCATTTAAACTGTATTTTGGAAGTTCAAACCCGAGGGCACCATAGAAGTCCATTATATGGAGAGAAATCCTGAAAAAACACAATTTCTTTACAACTGAAGAAAGAAAAGACATGAACATCTTGGATGACAAGGGGATGAGTACATTATCTGTAAATTATTGTTCTGTAAGTGAACTACTCCTTTAATTTGGACAACATTAATGGTGATTTTTTAATATTCAGACTTTTTGTACTCTCAGGTTGCAGATTTTCAAATAGTTATACCTCAACTGTATCTCTGTAACTCAATTTAAAAAAAAAACATTTCTATGAAGCCCTTATTAATAATACATTATAAGGGTATTTCTAAGGCATTATAATGAATGCATAATGCATTATAAAAAGCCTTATACTATGTTATATCATCTCATGAATAATCATAACAACAATTATAATACGTTATAATACTTGAGTATTTGAAGTTATAACTTTTAAGATTATGATTATTTATAACACACAATGGCCACCATATTAAATCTACTTATTTTATAATGGACTACATCAAATTACATTTATTTTTTACATTATATAATGTTTTATTTTGATGGTCCACTTAGTCTATTTACTATAAGCTTAAACTTTCCAACTACATGTCAACTAACACTCCTTAGAGTATTAGTAGACGTAGGTTAAGGTTAGCCTAGGTAAAAGGTTCATGTACTTGCAAAGTTATTTATAATATAATGAAAGTTGTGAAAGTGAGAAAGTCGTGACGTATTGTCAAGTATGGTCACTCATACTCTAAATTGGTCCTCTGCATTTAACCCATCCAAGTGCACACACACAGCAGTGAGAAGTGAACACACACACACACACACACACACACACACACACACACACACACACACACACACACTGTGAACACATGCCGGAGCAGTGGGCAGCCATTGCTCCAGCACCCGGGGAGCAACTGGGGGTTCCCTATCAGTCGGTTCCTTCGACGTCTCGTCGAGACCGACGAATTGGGATATCGCCTGGATAGACCAATCTACTTTGTGTGTATACAAACGAGCCAATGAATATTGGCATGCATGATTGCAGCCAGTTGCGGCTGATCACAGCGTGAGCATATAATGCGCAGCAGGTGCATGCATCATCAAGCTTTCGCTTCGGAGCTGGACCATTCTTTGTGGGACGAGTCAAGAAGCAACACTTACCTCCTTTTTCCTCTTTTGCGTTGGCGGCACGGCGCTTCAGCGGCGTGGTCTTCCGTGTCGAGTGGAAGCACACAGCTGGTCTTCACCATCCACCTTCTGTGTTGCTGCGGCCATCTCCCCTGTGCGCCTCAGCACTAAAAGAGCAAATTCCTATAAGAGCAATTTCCGAAAAGAGTGAATTTCTAAAGGAGCTCCACGGGTTGAGCGTCTTTTTAAAGACGAGGCAACATGCCTTTCTCCCCGTGCGTTTCTGGGTGCGGCCGTTTCCTGGCGCCGGGTGATGGCCACGCACACAAAGACCAGTGGGAAACGTAAGAACAAGAGACCCTGAGACGGGCGACCCAGAGATGGAGGATGCTGCTCTTCGGGAGATGGTGACCGCACCACTCCCTCCCCCGGAGGAGGGCCGGGCGGGGAATCTTTTGTTTATTTGTCCCCGCCAAATACTCGACAAAAGAGCAAATTTCTCTATCTCTGGGTCCCCAAGTGGGACTGCGGGGAATGCGCAGGTCACCCCTGCGCCTCACCCGTCCTCCACCCTCGCCAGCGAGCGACGATGGGCGGTTCGAGAGCACGGCGAGACGGACTACTCACGCACCATCGGCTCATGCGCAGGTAAGCGTCTCACACACTCAACATACAGACGCTCTGACCCCGCCCCGGTCCGGCAACGAGACTGCGAGGCGGGGCCCCTGCCCCCCTCTTCGCTGCTCCCCCGCGGGTACGTCGGTGGTCCCCCTTGTGCCGCTTGTTCACTTTCTGGGAGCCTGGAAAGAGCTTCCCAGCCCATCTTGCTGGCTCCTTCGGACCATCACTTCCGGCTATGCGATTCAGTTTGCCCGGCGCCCTCCCAAGTTCAGAGGTATCCACTTCACCTCTGTCAGGGCCGCAGATGCTCCCATCTTGCGTGCAGAGATCGCTTTCTTGCTGGCGAAGGAAGCGATACAGCCGGTCCCTCCAGCCGACATGAGGACGGGCTTTTACAGCCCGTACTTCATAGTACCCAAGAAAAGCGGCGGGCTTCGGCCGATCTTGGATCTACGCGTCTTGAACCGAGCCCTTCACAGGCTATCGTTCAAAATGCTCTCTCAGAAACACATTTTCAGATGTGTCCGTTCCCAAGATTGGTTTGCAGCGATCGACCTGAAGGACGCGTACTTTCATGTCTCAATCCTTCCGCGCCACAGACCCTTTCTGCGGTTCGCGTTCGAAGGCAGGGCATATCAGTACACAGTCCTGCCCTTCGGGCTGTCCCTCTCCCCCCGTGTCTTCACAAAGGTCGCGGAGGCGGCCCTTGTTCCCCTCAGAGAACAGGGCATTCGCATTCTCAACTACCTCGACGACTGGCTCATCCTAGCACAGTCTCGGGTTCAGTTATGCGAACACGACCTGGTGCTCGCACACCTCAGCCAGTTGGGTCTTCGGGTCAACTGGGAAAAGAGCAAACTCTCTCCAACACAGAGAATCTCTTTTCTCGGTATGGAACTGGACTCGGTCAGCCAGACAGCACACCTCACGCAGGAACGTGCTCAGTCAGTGTTGAACTGCCTAGATACGTTCAAGAGCAGGACAGCGGTCCCACTGAAACAATTTCAGAGGCTCCTGGGGCATATGGCAGCAGCAGCGGCGGTTACACCGCTGGGGCTACTCCATATGAGACCGCTTCAACACTGGCTTCATGGCCGAGTCCCGAGGAGAGCGTGGCTTCGCGGCTCTCACCGGGTTCAGATAACACCGGCTTGCCGCCAGACTTTCACCCCGTGGTCAGACCTCTCATTTCTACGGGCAGGAGTACCCATGGAACAGGTCTCCAGGCATGCTGTGGTACACACAGATGCCTCCACCACCGGGTGGGGAGCCACGTACGACGGACAGGCAGTTTCAGGGGTTTGGACGGGCCCCCAGCTGACTTGGCACATCAACTGCCTCGAGTTGCTTGCAGTACATCTCGCCCTGCTCCGCCTCAAGGGGCACCTACGTGGCAAACACGTGCTGGTCCGTACGGACAATATTGCGACCGTTGCGTACATCAACCGGCAAGGCGGTCTACGCTCCCGTCGCATGTCGCAACTCGCCCGTCATCTCCTCTTGTGGAGTCAGAAGCATCTGAGGTCGCTTCGTGCCATTCACATTCCCGGGTTGCTCAACCGTGCGGCCGACGAGCTCTCACGAGCTGCGCTTCCCGGAGAGTGGAGACTCCACCCCCAGTCGGTTCAGCTGATTTGGAGACGCTTCGGCGAGGCTCAAGTAGATCTGTTCGCCTCCCCGGAGACAGCCCATTGCCAGCTCTTTTTCTCCCTGACCGAGGGCACACTCGGCACGGACGCACTGGCATGCAGCTGGCCGCAGGGCCTCCGCAAATATGCATTTCCCCCAGTGAGCCTTCTCGCACAGGTACTGTGCAAGATCAGGGAGGACGAGGAGCAGGTCCTTCTGGTAGCCCCCTATTGGCCCACTCTGACCTGGTTCCCCGAACTCATGCTCCTCGCGACAGCCCCTCCCTGGCAAATTCCTCTGAGGAAGGATCTTCTGACTCAGAGACGGGGCACCCTATGGCACCCGCGTCCAGACCTCTGGAAATTACATGTCTGGTCCCTGGACGGGACGCGGAGGTTCTAAGTGACCTACCCCAAGGGGTAGTTGACACTATCACTTCGGCGCGAGCGCAGTCTACTAGACATGCCTACGCCCTAAAATGGAACCTGTTCGTTGATTGGTGTTCCTCCTGTGGAGAGGACCCCCGAAGATGCCCGATCAGAGTCGTGCTCTCCTTTTTGCAGCAAGGGTTGGAGCGTAGGCTGTCCCCCTCAACCCTGAAAGTCTACGTGGCTGCCATATCCGCTAACCACGACCTCATAGAAGGAAGGTCGGTGGGGAAGCACGACCTGATCACCAGGTTTCTTAGGGGCGCCAGGAGGTTGAATCCCACTAGGCCCCCTTCCGTGCCCTCTTGGGACCTGTCGCTAGTGCTTACAGCACTGCAGCAGGCTCCCTTTGAGCCCTTGCAGTCAGTAGAGCTGAAATTTCTCTCAATGGAAACCCTGCTCCTGCTTGCATTGGCTTCCATCAAGAGGGTAGGAGACCTGCACGCATTTTCGGTCGACGATTCGTGCCTAGAGTTTGGCCCGGCGGATTCCCAGGTAACACTGAGGCCCCGGCCTGGTTATGTGCCCAAGGTTCCCACGACTCCCTTCAGGGACCAAGTGGTGAGCCTGCAAGCGCTGCCCTCGGAGGAGGCAGACCCAGCCCTGGCTTTGCTTTGTCCCGTCCGAGCACTAAGATGCTACGTTGACCGGACACAAAGCTTCAGGACCTCAGACCAGCTCTTTGTGTGTCATGGAGGCAGGCAGAAGGGGAATGCCGTCTCCAAGCAGAGGATGGCCCACTGGATAGTGGATGCAATTACCCTGGCCTATCAGGTTCAGGGTGTGCCCTGCCCCCTCAGGCTGAGAGCACACTCGACTAGGAGTGTTGCATCCTCCTGGGCATTGGCTCGTGGCGCCTCGCTAAATGACATTTGTAGAGCGGCGGGCTGGGCGACCCCTAACACGTTCACAAGGTTCTATAGCCTTCGTGTAGACACAGTCTCCTCCTGTGTTCTCACCTCAAACGGGTAGGCACAGAGAGGCCTCGGGTCGGCTTGCTATATTGCTCCAGAGTAACCTAAGAGTAGCTCTGTCGAGCTCCTCCGCCGAGCTTGACAGCCGACGTAGCGGAACGTCAGGCGTCAGGCCCTCACTCGATGAATCCTTCAGAACCGGTAGAGGGCTAGGCTCTACGTAGAGACTTAATTGCATCTCTTACAATTCCACATTGCGCCCTAGAGGCTGTGT
>NC_133379.1:6673861-6908341 GCF_049309525.1 Garra rufa
GAATTACCATTTTGTATGCAACGCTACTCTATATAAGTGAAGTTGGCTTGGCAATTCTTGCTGCCATTACTTTTAGATGATTGGTAGAGTAGCTGATAAATATAATAAATCATAAAATTCTTTTGGCAAGTACACGGCGGTTTCAACTCTTTGGTGAATTTCACGTATAGATCACATGTGCTGCATTTGACCCGGAAGTTTATATTTTTTTTCCGGCTGTGGCTCGATCGAAGACAAGCCACGAAATAACAATATTTATAATAACATTTAATTAATTTGTTGTTTTCGTACAACATCTGTTATTAAACAGCTTGGAACTGATTGTTAACACAATGGTAAGACAAAACTATCATTGAGTGTGACCACAAAGTGTTTTAAAAGAAAATATGCATTATTACATTACATATTTTATATACTCTTTATTATTTTAAAGTTCTGTTACGATAATAATAAAAATAATGTTTCTCATTAAATAAGGGCATCGTTTGCTGCAAATTCGCTCAAGAACAGTCTGTGGAGAAACATCTTTTGACGAAAGATGCTATTGATGAGCTGTGGTTTAATGAAGCTCCGGTATGTTATAATACAAGACAGAATTTTTTTAGGAATACAAAAAATGAACAATCTCTAATGCCTGTATGAATATTTCAGATTTCTGTCCAATGTAAGGAGAACTCTGAGGGTCAAGACGGAATAGTGTTGATTGACACTGAAGAATTTCCTATGATCAACATACTCTGTTTTACCAGTGTGGAAGATCTTCCTGAACGTCAAAGTTAACAGCAGCAGATCTCTGAAGATCCCTTCATGAGTTATTTGGAGATATTTTGAATTTAAAAGTTTAATTCAAAATCATTTTCACAATATTTTTTCTTTGTTCTCTAATTTGGCCATGAAAATGTTAAATTGTTAAAATATTAAAAGTATTTTTTTTTTAAACTGCTGTTTTAGTCTGTTTTTAAGAACTCTATAAAAACCACACACAAACACACAGCAGTACTGCTAGGCTTCCACTGAGCACCATCATACCTGTAGAAGCATGCAGCACATCTGGGCCTGTATTATTAAGGCATTAAAAATTTACATTTATATATACATTTACATGCAACACCTGCACACTACCCACGTATATTTTCCTTCCTACACAATGCCAATTACTTTGTAATTCTTTTAATTAATGTTTCAAAATATTATTAATATTATTGATGCTTTATACATTATTAGATCCACAGCAGCTCATATACATAATTTCAGTAGCTTGACTGAACAACTGGAAAATGCTGTTGGTTGTTGTATGACGGCAATTTAAACTATTACACAAACTCATGTTTATCATAAGGCTGCATTCAGTTATATATTATTCAGTTACTTGTTGACGCTCTTCTTTCCATCTTGAATAACATTGCGTTTCTATCAGGATTATGGATCTGTTTTGTTGTGTTTTCGCCCCTATTTCTGTCTATCCTTGATTAGTTTAGTTCCTGTGTTCCTGTTCTGGTTCAATCATTCTGTTCACATGTGTTCCCCTGATTTCCCCATTTTTTAAGTTCCAGTCTGTTCCATTCTTCCTTTGTTGGGTCTACTTTGTTGTGCATGTGTGTCAGCACCTGTTCTTAGTTTCGGATTACTTCTTGTGTTTTTCTCATTAAAAGACTGTTTATGCTATTCCGTGTTTCCCCTCGTCCTTCTGACACTGTGATGTGACAGAAGACCCAACCTACAAACCGTGAAAATGCTGTGTTTTCCCCTCCATTTGTTTTCTATTTTTCAGTGTTTTTTTGCTTCCACTGTTCCCCTTATGGATGCCTTCACCTGCCCCCAGTTCACATGCAGCGATCTTCATATGCAAAGTATGTGATTCACAAATGAATGCCAGGCAAAGTTGGGTTTGTGACATAAAAAGATATGTGAATATATTTTTTTATTTGCAAATCTCCTTTTATATATATTTGTGAATTTAATTCATGTTTTATTTGTGGAATATATTTATTTGTCAATATGTTTGACATATTCAATGTCAATCTATTTATTTGTAATTATGCAACAATTTCTCCATGGTCATCCATTGTCTCTTAAGCTTCTTAAAAGGGTCCTATTATACTCTTTTACAAAGTCTTAATTTTGTTTTGGGGGTGCACTACAACATGCTCTGATGCTTGGTGGTTCGAAAACGCATTATTTTTCACATAATTTACATTATTACAATAGCTTTCTCACCATGCTGGCACAAATGGCACAATTAGTTACGGGTTTGATGAAGGTCCACCTTCCAGAAAACGAAATATATTGTGATTGGTTAGCAGTCCCACTGCATGGTGAACAGCTAATATGTCTTTGTTTCGTATGCACGCACGCACTGTCACAATCTAATGCACTTGTTAATGCAGGATCTTTAAAAACAAATACCTGAATGCAAAAATCCAAAATCTGACTTTTTCTGGAACAGGATCTGGCAGGATCCGGCTCAAATTAAGCACAGCTTTTACTGAACCCTCCGGAGCCATGTGAGGCACTTTTTATTATATGGAGTAACTTGTTTTGGACTGATAGAGAGACACACTTGTCTATGCTGTTCAGTCTATGCCATTCTAAAGCTTGGGAGTGCCAGAATTATTTTTTATGTAACTCTGATTACATTCATCTGAAAGTTGGAAGTGACCTTTACATTAGCATGATGGTTTGCTTCATGCATGCAGCCGAGAGATATAACAGTAGTTTGCGTACAACGTTTGGAAGTTTTGAACCGCCATTCAGTCTGTATTTAACAGTGCGATGAGGCTTGCTGCGCCGAGTCTGAAGCAATCAATCACAGCTGATCTAAACTGTATGATGAATTAATTTCTTACCACACACTGCACACCTCTATGGCGTGGCTCCAACATGACCACAGATGATCTTCACTTTCAATGCTTGTTTTTACATCAGCCATTGCTCTGCATGTGTTTCGACCCTCTATACCTCAGACGTCAACAGCGCGACTCCAGCACGGCTGCCGGAGCAGTTCGGGGACACTTTAGTCAATGCTCGCATTTATATGAGCCACCCTGCAGCTCACTGAAGCATCCCAGAAGTGGCTGTCCATGCTACGTCGGAAGTTAGGCTAATCTCCCACCTCATTCCACTCCACCCGTCAACGATTTGAATTATCGTAGGCAGGATTTTTAATTGAATGATATTCTAACAGACCGGGTTGTGACATCATAGCATCCGTAAAAAAAAGGTTTACTACAAATAAGCCGTTTGTTGTAGTTCTTGAAATGATTTTTTTTTTTAAACGAAATATATCCCTTTGGAGTGGACTTTGAGATATGTAACTTTGTAGATGTTTTTTATGGCCAAACATACACACACTTGTTAAAATTTAAAAAGTGAAAAAGCATAATAGGACCCCTTTAAAAGTCCTCTTCTCTACCTACCTTTTTGAGGATCTTTTGAGGGTGTAGTGTAGCATATGAAAACTGTGTCAAATTGGCAAAAGAAAATACAGCACAAATGTCCTAAGGCATTGATTAACATTAACTGCTAATTTCAAAATTTGCAAATACATTGTAATACATTGTAGCAAATGTAACTTGTATCTGTTAACATTTGTACCTGAGCAAACATTAAAGGGATAGTTCACCCAAAAATGAAAATTTGATGTGTATCTGCTTACCCCCAGGGCATCCAAGATGTAGGTGACTTTGTTTCCTCAGCAGAACACTAACGAAGATTTTTTACGAAAACCGGTGCAGTCTGCCAGCCAAATAATATGAGTGATGGGCACCAAACCTTTAAAAGTAAACAAAAACATGCACAGACAAATCCAAATTACACCCTGCGACTCGTGACGATACATTGATGTCCTAAGACACGAAACGATAATTTTTTGCGAAAAACTGAACATTATTTATATCATTTTTTACCTTTGATACACAGCCACGTCCATCTGTCCTGATCACGAGCTCATTATCCGGCTCATGACATGTGAACGCGATCTGTTGAGAATACGCAAACACCGGAAGCGATCTGTCGCATTGTAAACAACACTCTTTTAAAGCTTTTTTTACACAGTGCACAGAGATTGTGGGTATAGCGGCTATTCAAAATGGTAATTACTTGCGCGTATCCTGATTGTTCAAACCGATTTAAAGCTAAAAGATTACGTTAGCTTGCGCAAACTCATCCGGGACTTTTCACTGATTTCCCCTTACGGCGTTTGCGTATTCTACGCCAGAGCGCGTTCACATGTTACGAGCCGGATGATAAGCTTGTGCCCATGACAGATGGATGTGGCTGTGTTATGATATAAATACTGTTCAGTTTCTCGCAAAAACGATCGTTTCATGTCTTAGGGCATCAATGTATCGCCACGAGTCGCAGGGTGTAATTTGGATTTGTCTGTGCATGTTTTTGTTTACTTTTAAAGGTTTGGTGCCCATCCACGTCCATGATAAGGCTGGCAGACTGCACCGGTTTTCGTTAAAAATCTTTGTTTGTGTTTTTCTGAGGAAACAAAGTCATCTACATCTTGGATGCCCTGGGGGTAAGCAGCTAAACATCAAATTTTCATTTTTGGGTGAACTATCCCTTTAACAAAGACACTCTGTACAACAAATATACACACTGTAACAAATGTATTGCTCATTATAAATGGTACTTAATGCATTAACTAATGTTAACTAAAGGAAGTTTATTGTAAAGCATTACCTCAAGATGTTATTCAAAGGAGACTAAACATTAAAGGATAAGTTCACTTCCATAAAAAAATGTACAGATAATTGACTCACCCTCTTGTCATCCATGTTCATCTCTTTCTGTCTTCAGTTGTCAAGAAATTATGTTTTTTGAGGAAAACATTTTAGGAATTCTCTCCATATAGTTCCATATATAGACTTCTATGGTGCCTCCGAGTTCGAACCTCCTAAATGCAGTTTAAATGCAGCTTCAAAGAGCTCTAAATGATTCCAGCCAAGGATAAAGGAAATTATCTAGCGAAAAGATCAGTTATATAGAAAACAATTTATATACTTTTTAACCTCAAATGCTCGTCTTTTTTAGCTCTGTGATGTACATGCATGCTCTGTGCACTGTGGTTCAATAGAGTTAAGGTAGGTTGAAAAACTTCCATCTCATTTTCTCAACTTCAAAATCATCCTACATCACGGCCAAACACCCTTTACAAAAAAAGGTCAAACAGCAATGTAGAGCAATTTGAAAGCTGAAGAAAATGAGATGGGAGTTTTTCGACATAGTACACATGTGCATCACAGAGCTAGACAAGACAAGCATTGGAGGTTAGAAAGTATATAAATTGTAAATTATTATCATTTCGCTAGCTACTGTAGGACCTTTCTTCCCCGGCTGGGATCATTTAGTGCTGCATTTAAACTGCATTTTCATCTGAAATGTTTTTTCTCAAAAAACATCATTTTTTTACACCTAAAGAAAGAAAGACATGAACATCTTGGATAACAAGGGGGTGAGTAATTTGTCTGTAAATTTTTGTTTTGGAAGTGAACTTCTCCTGTGGACCATAGATATGTGCACAGCTGCAAATATGCAGTTTGTTGTGGAGAACAGTATCTAGTACAACATTTATGTGTTTCTTTCCACAAAGGACACATTTGTGTAGTGGATCAAATACTGTACCTATTCTAATATGATGCTTCAAACGCTCAATCGTTTCTGATTGATAAATCCATCACCAGCTGGTGATCAGTCAGGTTTCATTTGTAGATATGCTGGATTACCAACTTCTTGTTTGTTGGGCGACAGTTAAAAGTGGGTGGGCCCATGGGTGGAAAGGAAGTTTATTGTAAAGCATTACCTCAAGATTAAATAATCAAGTGTCTCTGTCAGTTCACAGTGGGTCCATGCCCACTCAGGCCCACCTTTCTATCTCTTCCTGTTGCAGATTCTACAGCTATTCCTGTAGCCTTTTTGCAATTAAAAACACACAGCTATACTAATTAAACAGTTGCTGGTCCCCCACAGTATGTCAAAAAACTTTTGCAACCCCAGGTGAAGCAACCATACAAAAGGTTTAAATAATGTCTGATGTTTAACAAGCTGTGTATATGATGCAAGGAGTGACTTGTTAAACATATAAGCAAAGCTAGCATGAGAATATGCATTTTGTGCAAACATGTTGTAAGTGATAAAAGGTATTTTACATAAGCTAAACTTACTTTTCAGTAACCCTGCCGAAAAAAAAACTGCATATGCTGGTTAGGTAGGTTTTGGTGCTGGGATGCTGGTTTTAGCTGGTTTATGCTGGTCCTTTGCTGGTTTATGACCAGCATAAACCAGCAAAGGACCAGCATAAACCAGCACATGGCCAGCATAAACCAGCAAAGGGCCAGCATAAACCAGCTAAAACCAGCATCCCATGCACCAAAACCTACTTAACCAGCATATGCTGTTTTGTTTCAGCAGGGAAATCAATTTATTCATGAGGTTTGAGAGGAAAAACACAACAGTTTTATCTGGAGGCTGATGCAGATGAGATGCATTTACATGTTTCCCTGTGGTTTGATGTTTGTTGCTCTCAGTCAGCATGATCAGTATTCTCTGAATACCACGTTAAAAACCACTGCGTGGTTGCTGGGTTTTGTTTTTTTTTTCCATCTTTGCCAGCTTGCAACATATATAACTTCTGTTACAGACACACACTGTTTGCACATTTCAAACTAGATAAGTTTGAGCCATATTGGCTCATTAGTTAAATTAACATATAAGGGCATGGCACCCATGTAGACTTAACTAAGCCATTACTTTAATAATTCTAGGATTTGATACACATAAGCCACTAAATTATATTTATCTGATCAAAAAACAAGGGGCTTGCACCATGATGGTGGCTGAACAAACTCAGGAGTTGACAAAACCAAACTAATCCAATCTGGCTTTGTTGGTACCATGCTGATCATCAACTTTCTTTGTCAATTTAGGCTTTGATTCTGAGTGTGTGCACATCACATGCCTTGTAACTGTGATTCATTTCCCGCTAGATAGTCAGTTTGACTCACTGCCAAAAATTAAGATTGAAAAATATGAACATGAAAAGAGCTGTCCTAAGAAGAGGAGAGTAGTTGATCAAATGTATAGGTGTACAGAGAATCAAACATCTAAGCTCATGTTTAAAGCTTTATCTATAGATTCTAAAGCTTCTGTATATTGCATATTATCTGTATATATTTGTAGTAATTTATAATAAAAGTTTAGTAATATTTTGTAATTATTAAACTAAATTTGCTTTTGTAATGGATTAGAGCAATGGATTTATTAATTATAATAAATACATAAACACATTAATATCCCACTGGCACTAGTGTTAAAGCCAGGGTATGTAATGTCTGTTGTAAACTTTTTTTGTTATACTGGTTCAAAGTCTTTACAGCATGATAGCAATCAATCAATAAAATAGCGAACGTCTATATATTATAATGACACAGATTTAAATTTTGGTCCGTTTGACGAGCATGTCGTATTCAGTGGACCCACTGGGTGGTGCATTTGATACATATTTTTACAGTGACATTTACAGGTCCAAGCACTACACACAGAACATGAAATGCACATAGTTATATAAAAAAGAGGGCCATTGGCAATTTTTTAAGTCATATTGTTTATTTATTTGGAAAAAAGACATTACAGAAAAATACATGCTAATGACACTGAATTTGTATTTCTTATCCTTCTCACTTTCTAAATATCCTTCATTTGTGGTAAAGCCCTGATTATATTTAAACAAAAACTGATATTTATTTTGAATATAAGCAAAAAGGGCCAGAAGTGATCATTTTTCACATTTTTAAATATGTATTTCAGAACTTCAGTTCAGTATCTTCTGGACAACATCTATTGAGGCTTTAATAAAAATGGCGTTGTCTCTGATATAGTTCCTTTTCTTCATCTCCTCCTGGGAGATGAACTTTGGGTAGCCGAAGCCTAGCATGCTCTCATCCAGACATCCCCCACGAACACTTCCGAGAGCTCCAGGCCGTGGCCTCTGGAAGTTCTTCCAGGTGGGATCTGGGATGAAGGTCTCTGTGATGTGCTGAGGTTTGGTGAGTGCCGGGTCGCTCTGATCCAAGAGCGAGAAAGAAACGCGGTAAGGGAAAGGCCACTCCAGCAGCCCATCATACTCTCCTGGTAGAATTCGAATGTAGATTGACAAGTGAGAGCCCTCACCACTGCCGTTCCCATTGGGAAAGGCAGACACTTGTAGACGGTAACCATAGTTATGGGAATAGAAGGCAGGACTAAACAATTCCAAACTCCCAGAGGTCCTGCCTTTAGCTTCCTGTAGCCGTTGGCTGAAGTCTGTGAGCTTCCAGAGCAGCGTGCCATCTCGACTTCCAGACAGCTCTTCCACTGTACGCCGGAGTTCCCTGAGCTCCAGCCTCTGGCGATTCACCAAACCACCGAGAAGAGAGAGGTGGGTGTGTGTGGCTTCCTCAAGGTGTCGCCCTACTGCAGTCTTAGGGCACTGTGAGTGAAACAGACAGAAGATGTCATAAAAGGTCTGTATATTCTGATATTCATGTCTTACTTTAAAAAGGGTGAGTATTTTGGTTAATTTTTTTCTCTATAGAGTGCAACGATGATTGCCCACTTTTTCAGTAGCCTTGGTTTCAGAAACATCCTTTCAGTCATTTTTCCCATTGGGATTTTTTAAAAGTCTTTGTTGACAAGCTATGAACCAAGCCAACCAGATCACAACATGACAAACTTTGATACAAAACTGTTCTTGATAGAATTAATGAAGAAAAGAAAATTATAATTAAAATCTAATTATAAACAATATCACTATGGAGAAAACTAGTGTGATTTTTACTTCTGGAACCCATCTGTTGTGTTTTTTCCTCTGTATTTTTCACCATAAAAAATCTCACACAAGACAACACACAAGAAAATGGCAAGGTAATCAGTTCTTTCTTTCTTTCTTTCTTTCTTTCTTTCTTTCTTTCTTTCTTTCTTTCTTTCTTTCTTTCTTTCTTTCTTGTTTGTAAATTGTCTGATAAAGTTAAAAAAAATTTAACAATTGACAGGCAGTACCAAACTCGGCCACCACGTGCCACTAGCAGAAATCATGATAAACCTTACAAAGTGATGCGATTAATTATACAATTCCAAAAATGTTTTGCAAAGAAATATTTTATATTTGATATATCATTTTATAGTGTTTAGTGCTTATTTTTATCAGACAAAAAAGTACACGTGTAAAAGTAAACTCATGACACGATTTGGTTCGATATACTATGCTGATCTCATGATGCAATATTCTTGCAATACATTAAACTAAATAACGTCTAAATAAAGTTAAAAATTTTACGTTTTTTTTTTATTATGTACTTCTAAAATATATATGATACTTACTGTCACTATCCACAATGCACAACCTTGCATTTTTGTATTGTAATTTATTGTGACTGATGTTGTTACACCCCTACAAAATAGTATAACATTTTAATATCAACCATTTATTGGTTATTGATGACTTCTCATATTGAACAGAATTTTAATATCATTGCACCCCCCCCCCCCCAAAAAAGTGGAATTCTGTCATCTAAAGCAATGGTTAATTGACATTGAGCCACTATTTATTACAGGGCTTTACTGTCTATTTGCATAAATGTAGATCATACCCTATGTTTGCAGCCAGCCTCCTTAAATGGACAAAGCACCATCGCAGTACTGCATCCTTCCTTTACATGTGCCACTAAAGTCTCTCGAGTGATTCCTGGTGTGCCGCACCGGTTAGGGCACTGCATAGGGAAGCGTGGACACTGCTGCTGATGATTCTGTGAATATAAAACACCTATCAATGCACTTCCTTTACCATAAAATAAATAAATACATGTAGGATTGAAGCACATAAAACACTGACCTGAATAGTATCATAGAGGAACTCCTTTCTGCAGTATCTGCAGGGCAGTTTGCGTTTGGAACACTCGGACACAGAGTGCTGGGCCAAGAGTCTCCGCACCATACGAGCACCACATTTATTCTCACAGTACACACTCTCTTCTGGACAAACACCCTGGTGATCCTGAATGAGGATAGGGAGGGACATAAAATATTAAACATGCTTGCATGCTTATTCGATCCCCTGCTGATTTTGTATGGTTGCTCACTGACAAATAAATGATCAGTCTATAATTTTAGTGTTAGATTTATTTGAAATAAGTATTTAACCCCTTCACAAAACTTGACTTAGCACTTGGTGGCAAAACCCTTGTTGGCAATCACAGAGGTCAGACGTTTGTTGTAGTTGGATTTTGTCCCACTTCTCTTCGCAGATCCTCTCCAACTCATTAAGGTTTTGAGGCGGACGTTTGGCAACTCGAATCTTCAGCTTCTGCAACAGATTTTCTATGGGATTAAGGTCTGATTAAGGAGACTAGCTAGGCCACTCCAGGACCTTAATGTGCTTCTTCTTGAGGCACTTCTTTGTTGCCTCGGCTGTATGTTTTGGGTCATCGTCATGCTAGAATACCCATCCACGACTCATTTTCAATGCCCTGGGTGAGGGCCATCGTCCTTTTGATGCGGTGCAGTTGTCCTGTCCCCTTGGTAGAAAACACCCCCAAACCAAATGTTTCTACCTCCATGTTTGACACTGGGGATGGTGTTCTTGGGGTTATAGGCAGCATTCCTCCTCCTCCAAACACGGCGAGTTGAGTTGATGCCAAAGAGCTGGATTTTGGTCCTATTGACCGCAACACTTTCACCCAGTTCTCCTCTGAATCATTCAGATGTACATTGGCAAACTTCAGATAGGCCTGAACATGTGCTTTCTTGAGCAGGGGGACCTTGCGGACACTGCAGGATTTCAGTCCTTCACGGCGTAGTGTGTTACCAATTGTTTTCTTGGTGACTATGGTCCCAGCTGCCTTGAGATCATTGACAAGACCCTCCTGTGTAGTTCTGGGCTGATTCCTCACCGTCCTCATGATCATTGAAACTCCATGAGGTGAGATCTTGCATGGAACCCCAGACCGAGAGAGATTGGCAGTTATTTTTTGTTTCTTTCACTTTCGAATAAGAATTGCACCAACTGCTGTTACCTTCTCACCAAGCTGCTTGGCGATGGTCTTGTAGCCCAATCTTATCCCTAAAATCCTTGGACAGCTCTTTGGTCTTGGCTACGGTGGAGATTTTGGAATCTGATTGATTGCTTCTGTGGACAGGTGTCTTTTATACAGGTAACATGCTGAGATTAAGAGCAGTCCCTTTAAGAGAGTGCTCCTAATCTCGGTTTGTTACCTGTATAAAAGACACCTGGGAGCCATTAATCTTGCTGACTGATAGGGAGTTAAATACTTATTTCACTCATTAAAATGCAAATCAATTTAAAACTTTTTTAAATGTGTTTTTTTTTTCTGGATTTGGTTGTTGTTATTCTGTCTCTCATTGTTCAAATAAACCTACCATTACAATTATAGATTTATAATTTATTTGTCAGTGGGAAAACATACAAAATCAACAGGGGATCAAATAATTTTTTCCCTCACTGTAAATGTAATTTGTGCTCTTAAAACCAACAAAATACAAAAAGAATATATTACAAAAGAATATATTACCATTGCTAAATTATGAGTATTACTAAACTTAAATCACTGAGAAATGCATGTGTCTAACCTCATATGCCTCCCCAGTGAACTCGTCGCCACAGTGGTCACAGTGTAGTTTTCTCTTTGCACAGTCATGCTGCATGTGTTCTGGCAGTTCACGTCGAAGCAGCTTCACAGAGCAGCGGTTTGGACATGACACCACGTTAAACTCACATACGGACAAATGGGCCTGCAGGGGCAGTGATAAACCCAGTGTGAGAGTAAGATTTGAGTGTTTAATGTTTTTCAAAGAAGATGTTCACTAAAGCTGCAATTACTTGATCTAAAATACAGTAAAAAAAAAACAAACAAACAATAATTCTAGTGAAATATTATTACCTTCTTGGTAACACTTTACAATACGTGTGCACAAATGTGCATTAATTTATGTTTAATTAATTTCCTTAATTAATTTATGTTTAATTAAGGAAATTAATACATTATGGCACAATTAACTAATAACAATTTATTGATTACTTAATCTCTGAATCATACAGAATGTTTATTAGTTGCTGATGTAGTAATCATTAATAAATTGTTTAGTTCTTCATTAATTATACATTAACTTGTGATTATCTGTGCATTAATTAAGCATGAATTAATGCTTATTTGTGCACACGTATTGTAAAGTGTTACCACATTCTTTCCACAACTGAACATTAAAATGTTCCTGTGATAGCAAAGCTGAATTTTCAGCTGTCATTACTTCAGCCACATGTTATATGATTCTTCAAAATTAATTCTAATATGTAGATTTAGTGTTTGTTATTTTTCTAGAAACCGTGCTACATTCAAAGTGTCTTTAATAAATAGAAAGTTCAAATGAACAGCATTTAAATAAAATAGAAATATGTTGTAACATTTTGAACGACTTTACTGTCACTTTTGATCAATTTAATGTGCCCTTTCTTTCCAAAAAAACTAACCCCAAACATTTGAATGGTAGTGTATATTGTTGGTATTTGTACATGTACACATACATTTTTGTACTTTTGAATAGAAACAGTACAATAACCTACTAACATAAGGACAGCATCTAAAACACTTTAAGAAACTTCAGGAGCCATAAACAAATGTATTCAATCCTACAAAGATGTTTGTATGTACAAGTATGCCTGAGATTGTGGTTACTGAGTGTTTGAGTGCCATTTGTTCACCTGTAGGAGCTTGTTTTGTGCGGTCCAGCGGCAGCCCTCCTCACTGTGGATGCAGCGGATGGGCAGGGAAAGAATCTGCTGTTCTAGCTCCATATCTGGAAAAATCTGCATTCAGAATTACACATTTATGATTGTTTATTAAAGTAGAACATTTAATTAGGCAATAAGGTACGAGAGGCCGTGCTGTATCATGAATAAATCACGGCTGAAGGGCGTTGTTAGGCACGACGCGAAGCGGAGTGCCTGCAACCCCTTCAGCCGTGATTTATTCATGATACAGCACGGCCTCAAGTACCTTATTGCTTTTATAAAACGGTTACCATTCAATAAAAATATTAAAATCAAAAATATATATTAATTTATATATATTAAGTTGTACGTTTTCATAAAGTAAAATCATTAACTGCCTTCCGCTGTAAAAAGTAGTCCCTAACTGCTACAGCTGTGTTTACGTTGCTAAGGGTGGTTGCTAAGGGGGTTCAATGATACACAAAACCGTTGAGTGAAGTGGTCATAGCAGTGCCGTATCATGAATACGACACAGCTGCTGACCAATCAGAATTGAGGAATGGAACTAACCGTTTTATAATTAAGCAATAAGGTACGAGAGGCCGTGCTGTATCGTGAATAAATCACGGCTGAAGGGCGTTGTTAGGCACGACGCGAAGCGGAGTGCCAGCAACCCCTTCAGCCGTGATTTATTCACGATACAGCACGGCCTCAAGTACCTTATTGCTTTTATAAAATGGTTACCACACAATAAAAATATTAATATCAAAAATATATATTAATTTATATATATTAGGTTGTACGTTTTCATAAAGTAAAATCATTAACTGCCTTCCGCTGTAAAAAGTAGTCCCTAACTGCTAAAGCTTTGTTTACGTTGCTAAGGTTGCTAAGGAGGTTCAATGATACAGAGAACGTTGAGTGAAGCGGTCGTAGCCGTGCTGTATCGTGAATAAAACACAGCTGCTGACCAATCAGAATTGAGGAATGGAACTAACCGTTTTATAAGAATATTTAAAAAAAGCATGGAAGTCCATTTAAGCAATAAATAACATAAGCAAGATTGCTGTTGTTCAGCGCAGCTGTGTAAGACATGTCATGTCATTGTAAGGTCTACTTTTCTCTGCCAAAGAAAATATTTCTAAATAAAGCCAAATCAACTGAATCACTTAAATGAATGATTTAATGACTATTTGCATACACTTTCATAATGTGATTATAAAGAGATTTGTGCAATATTGTGATAAACTTTACCTCATGTAAATGCCTCAAACTGATGTTATAAAGCTAATATCATACTAGCCATAATTTATGGCATACGCCAATTTTAATCGCAATAAAGAGGCATGTAAAACACCTACATTGCATTATTTGTGCTCTGACTGAAGTGCACATGTACATTCACACAACTTCATGAATGAATGTCACGACCACACACAAAGGGAGAAGGTGAGTATCTTTCAAGGTATTTATTAACAAACGTGCACAGTTCAACACACGTGCAATCGGGTGAATAAGGTCTCTGTGGTCAAATCTTCAAACATAACACAACAGGTGAGTTCAAGTTCATAAGGATTATAGCGTTAGCAACAGTCACTTCCCTTTGACACGATTAACGTGTTTCACAGGAGAACATCAGAGCAATCCACGGGGAGCACAGGAGAACATCGGAAGAATCCACGAGGAGCACAGGAGAGACAACAGGAGGGGGAGAAGATCCACAGAGAAGCGTCCATGCAACTTCGATACCAGCCGGTGAGTGAGTGATAGAGGTAAGTATTTGAAGGGTGTGGTGATTGCTGGTGCAGGTGACGGTGATTAGAATTCTGGTGATGGTTCACGGGTGTGCTGTGGTGGTGATTGGCTGGTTGGTGGAGGATCGTGGTGATTGGGGCTGAGGGAACGTGCAGAGGGTGTGACATCACCCCCTCCTCCACGGGTGACTCCTGGCACCCAAGAACGGCGACGGGGACGACCACGACCTCTGGGAGCTGGGCGTTCGGGATGTTGGCGGTGGAATTCCTCGAGGAGAGTCGGGTCCAGGATGTCGTCACGGGGTATCCACGATCTCTCCTCGGGTCCGAACCCCTCCCAGTCCACTAGGTACTGGAGCTGGCCGTTCCGCCGCCGGGAGTCTAGGATTTCTTGGACTTGGTAGATGTTATCTCCAAGGATCTCTGGCGGGTCGGGAGGAGGAGGTGACTCCGATTCTGTGGAGGAAGGGAACAGGGGTTCAGTGTGGCGTTTGAGTAGGGAAACGTGAAACGAGGGAGCGATTCTGTAATGTGGAGGTAGGTTTAGACGGTAGGTTACAGGGTTGATTTGTGAGTGCACGGTGAAGGGCCCTATGTAGCGGGGACTCAGCTTCCTACTGGGCAGCCGGAGGCGTATGTCTCGAGTGGACAGCCATACCTGGTCCCCGGGGAGGTAAACTGGGTTGGGTAACCTACGACGGTTGGCGTGTTCCGTATGCCTCCGTACTGCCCGCTGGAGATGGACGTGCGCTGAGTCCCACACCCTCTCGCTCTCTCGGAACCAGTGATCTACCGCGGGCACCTCGGAGGACTCTCCAGTCCATGGAAACAGAGCTGGTTGATAACCTAGAATACATTGGAATGGGGTTAGACCAGTAGAGGTTTGACGGAGGGAATTTTGCGCATACTCAGCCCACGGTAGATACTGGCTCCAGGTGTTTTGATGTTGGGAACAGTACGTCCGTAGGTAGCGGGAGATTTCCTGTATTTTCCGTTCGGTCTGCCCGTTCGTTTGAGGGTGATATCCGGACGACAGGCTGACTGTGGTACCCAGGAGTTGGAAGAAGGCCCGCCAGACCCTGGAAATGAATTGGGGTCCCCGATCGGACACGATGTCTTCTGGGAGTCCGAAGTTCCGGAATACATTGTGGAACAGTGCCTCTGCGGTTTCTAGTGCTGTGGGGAGACCTTTGAGAGGTATTAATTTGCAAGCTTTTGAGAATCGATCGACTACCACTAAAATTGTGGTGTAACCCTGAGAGGGGGGCAGGTCTGTGGCGAAGTCAATGCCCAAGTGTGTCCAGGGTCGGCGGGGAATAGGTAACGGTTGTAATTTACCTTCGGGTAAGCGGCGTGGGGTTGTGTTAACGGCGCAGACCGAACATCCTTGGACGTACCGTTCCACTTCCCTGCTCATGTTGGGCCACCAATATTTCTGCTGGAGGAGCGAGAGGGTTCGCCTGCTGCCAGGATGTCCTGAGCCGGGGGACGTGTGCGTACTATCCAGCAGAAGGGGTCTGAGACGGCTTGGGACATAGACACGACCCGGGGGAAGCTCCGGTGGTGCAGGTTCCTCGAAGGTGGCGGCCCGTATATCTTCATCCAGCTGCCATAGTATGGGTGCGAGAAAGACAGATGGGGGTAGAATTGGATCAGGATCGTCAGAGGTAGGTTCAGGTGAGTACATACGTGATAGGGCGTCTGCTTTGGTGTTTTTGTGGCCGGGTTGGTAAGTAATGTTGAAATTGAATCGGGCAAAGAATAGTGACCAGCGAGCTTGGCGGGCATTTAGTCTCTTGGCGTGCTGAATGTACTGGAGGTTCTTGTGGTCGGTTATTACGGTGAAGGGGAACTGGGCTCCTTCCAACCAGTGCCGCCACTCTTCGAGGGCGAGCTTTATTGCCAGCAGTTCGCGGTCTCCAATTCCATAATTCTGCTCGGCTGGGGTGAGTTTCTTGGAATAGTACGCACACGGATGGAGGGATCGGGGTTCATCAGACCACTGGGACAGCACAGCTCCTACGCCTACGTCCGCCGCATCAACTTCCACCACGAAGGGCCTTGAAGGGTCGGGGTGCTTGAGGATAGGAGCGGTGGTGAACATCAGCTTTAGACGGTCGAAGGCTCGCTGAGCCTCTGGAGTCCACTGTAGTACCCGGCGTCCTCCCTTTAAGAGGGAAGTGAGTGGAGCCGATAGGAGGCTATAGTTTTTTATAAAGCGTCGGTAGAAGTTAGCGAAGCCTAAGAAACGCTGAAGCTCCTTCACCGTCCTGGGCTCCGCCCACTTGGCCACTGCGTCCACCTTACCGGCTTCCATACGAACTCCCTCCGCAGTGATCACGTATCCGAGAAAGGAGATGGAGGGCTGATGGAATTCACATTTTTCTAATTTCAGATAGAGTTGGTACTCACGGAGGCGTTGGAGAACCTGGCGGACGTGGTCTTGATGTTCCTTTAGGTTACGTGAGTAAATGAGGATATCGTCAATGTAGATGATTACGAATCGATGGAGGTAGTCGCGGAAGATTTCGTTCATGAAATTCTGAAATACGGAAGGACTGTTAGCCAGGCCATAGGGCATCACCTGATATTCATAGTGACCGGTCGGGGTGATGAAGGCGGTTTTCCACTCATCTCCTTCTCGGATACGGATCAGGTTGTACGCACTGCGGAGGTCGAGTTTGGTGAAGATGTGGGCTTCCCGTAGTTCCTCCAAGGTAGCTGGCACTAGAGGAAGTGGATAGGCGAATTTCACCGTGGCATCGTTGAGCACCCGGTAGTCAATGCAGGGTCTGAGCCCGCCATCCTTCTTGGGGACGAAGAAGAAACTGGATGCTGCTGGGGACGTGGAAGGTCTGATGAACCCCTGTTGGAGAGCCTCCTGGATGTAATTCTCCATGGCCTCCTGCTCAGGACGTGAGAGGGGGTAGATCTTCCCGTGGGGTAGTTTGGCGCCTGGCAGCAGGTCGATACTACAATCCCAGGGCCGGTGCGGTGGTAGTTGTGTGGCCCGTTCCTTGCTGAAGACATCGGTGAAAGACTGATAGACGGGGGGAATGGCGGTGGCGGATTGAGTGGCAGGGCTCTCTATGGTGGTGGCGTGCAGAGGGATAGGATGGTATGGAGACTCTGCATCCGACGAGGAAGGATGGTAGCCGTGGTTCTTACACGTTTTGCCCCACTCCAGGACCTCTCCTGTGCTCCAATCTATGCGGGGTTGGTGCTTAATGAGCCATGGTCTGCCCAGGATGACATCCACGTTGGCTCGCGGGAGTACTAGGAGGGTCAGATGTTCACGGTGGTTGTGTTGGGAGACGAGGGTCACTTTTCTGGTCCGGCGAGATATCTTACCATCGCCCAATGGTGAGTTTTGGATTGTGGTAATTTGGTATGTGACCTCATTTTGAACGGTGGGAATTCGATGTTTAGCAATGAAGTGTGATGAAACAAAGTTGCCAGCCGCTCCGGAATCCACGAGCACATAGATGGGGAGAGTACGAGAGTTTACTATTAGTTCAGCGGTAATATGGGGTAAGAGAGACATGGCTGGAGTAATAGATACGGTACTCACCATTGGACGAGGCGGGCGGACTGGACAGGCACTGATGAAGTGAGAGGCTTCTCCACAATATAGGCACAGACGATTATTAATTCGTCGTTTCCTCTCCGCAGGATCCAGGCGATAGGAGTCAGTAATCATAGGTTCCTCCGCATCTCGTTGGGGTGACGGTGTTCGGAGTGGAGGGAAGCTGGGTACAGACTTTGTAGAAGGACACGCTGAGAGATGTTGAGAGATGCCTACTGCCTTCTTAATAAAGGTTTCCAGCGGTACGTTGTCATCGTAAATGACCATATGCTTGCGGATCTGGGGTTTAAGCCCCTTACGGTAGGCTGCTAGGAGAGCGACTTGGTTCCAACCACTGGTGGCCGCTAGGGAGCGGAAGCGCAGGGTGTATTCATGAATATTGGACGCACCTTGATTCAGAGTGATCAGTTCATCGTGTACGGAAAGGGGAGTGAGCGCAGCTCCAAACACGTCCTTGAAGTGGGCAACAAAAGCATTATAGGAGATTAAAGCGTCGCTCCGTGAATTCCAGAGTGCGTCTGCCCATTGAAGTGCCTGCCCAGTGAGGAGGGAAATCATAAAAGATATCTTAGAAATTTCGTTAGGAAACTGGTGTGCGTTGGCTTCGATATAGAGGGAACTTTGCAGGAGAAAACCATTGCAGCCACCCGGGTCTCCGGAATAACTCATAGGGCGAGAGAGGGGCGTGTTGGAAATCGTCGTTGGAGCAGCAGGTAGAGATTGATGAAGGACGTTTACCATATCCGAAAATGGGTCGGGGGTGTCTTCGGTGATAGCGGCGCTCGCCTCCATGAGTGACGCGGTGAGTTAATACTTTTGGGCTGGTATCCTGTCACGACCACACACAAAGGGAGAAGGTGAGTATCTTTCAAGGTATTTATTAACAAACGTGCACAGTTCAACACACGTGCAATCGGGTGAATAAGGTCTCTGTGGTCAAATCTTCAAACATAACACAACAGGTGAGTTCAAGTTCATAAGGATTATAGCGTTAGCAACAGTCACTTCCCTTTGACACGATTAACGTGTTTCACAGGAGAACATCAGAGCAATCCACGGGGAGCACAGGAGAACATCGGAAGAATCCACGAGGAGCACAGGAGAGACAACAGGAGGGGGAGAAGATCCACAGAGAAGCGTCCATGCAACTTCGATACCAGCCGGTGAGTGAGTGATAGAGGTAAGTATTTGAAGGGTGTGGTGATTGCTGGTGCAGGTGACGGTGATTAGAATTCTGGTGATGGTTCACGGGTGTGCTGTGGTGGTGATTGGCTGGTTGGTGGAGGATCGTGGTGATTGGGGCTGAGGGAACGTGCAGAGGGTGTGACAATGAACTTCGCCTGACTCTGTCAACACAACTCACTGCCACAGGGTCATTCCTATCCCCAGGTTTATATGACACATAAAGAACACATGACTGTGTTACCAGGCTTAAAATGTGTTCTAATCACTCAAAGATTTGATAACTAAGCCAGCTGCACTGAACATCTACTTCTCTAACAATTTTGCAAATGATTATATTACAGTCCTCTACAAAGACCCACAAATCTTCTCAACACCAAGTCCAGTAAATTAATTCAGGGGTCTCTCTCTGTGTTTTTCTATTGAATTGTATGAAATTTTACTATTTTGTAATGAGTAAGGTTAGGGTTAGCAAGTCCTGGCCTTTAAAATGTTACTTAATGTGCTTTAATAAAGCATAAAACAGGGCCATATAGAAACCTTTTTCATGTGTTCCTTTTGTGCCATATAAATCTGGGGAACACAGTACCCTGGGAACATAGGTATGCTTCCACAGCCACCAGTCTCTGCTTCTTATCTTCATCCAGCAGCACTGCTGTAACATTTCAATGTTAATCAAAGCACCTAAGTAACCACAGATCCACAAAAATGTGTTTTGCTTTTGAAGTCAGTAGATTAAATCAGTGGTCAGCAACACCTACTACATATGAGTTCATCATTTGTTCTGTGCATTGGGGTATGTGAATAATGTCAGAAAAAAAAATCTAAATTTCTTTGTGAATAATCGGAAGAATGATAATTGCATGTAAATAGGAGGGAGTAAAGAAGTTTGCTTATGTCATCCTACTGTGATTAAGTCCTTGCTTCGATTATTGCTAATTGCAGGATTGGCTTGTGAAAGAATTAAAAATAAGTAAAATTTCTGTATAATTTAAGGTGACACATGCATTATTATTTTCTTTACCACTAAATCAGTCATAAGGGTCAATATTTAAAAAAATTATTAGGATAGGAGATACAACTAATTAAAAAAATCTGGAATCTGGGAGTGCAAAAAAATTATGAGAAATAAATACTGAGAAAATCGCCTTTAAAGTTGTCCAAATTAAGTTCTTAACAATGCATTTTTTGCAAGTTTTGATAAATTTACGGTAGGAAATTTACAAAATATCTTCATGGAACATGATCTTTACTTAATATCCTAATGATTTTTGGCATAAAAGAGAAAACAATAATTTTGACCCTTACTATGTATTGTTGGTTATTGCTACAAATATACTTGTGCTACAGCACTTATGACTGGTTTTGTGGTCCAGAGTAACAACAAATATGATCTATATTCTATTGCAGTAGTTCTCAACTGCATTCCTGGGGACCCACTGCTATGCACATTTTGTATATCTCTCTTATCTGACATAATGACTATGTCCAATAGCTGAAAATGCTGTCTCTACAGCATACAGAGGTAAGAAGCCAACAAAGCACATCCGAATCCAATGATCACATTACAGCCTGTCTGCTGAGATTACCGTCATCTGATTGATTTTTGAAGACAGCATATATTTATCCCTGCCTATGATTTCCCACTATCCTGTGCCTTCAATTATTACAGTTGAGCTAAAAAAGATGCCAAAGTTGCAGTTTGACCAACCTTTCTCAATTTTAATGTTGTTTCAAGTGAGAAATTAGTATTGTAGTAATTAAATATACACTTAATCATCACCAAAGCTGTCTCTATATTGTTACAGATCACTAAACTATCATGCTCTCATTGCAATGAGTAATCTGCCTAAGATGTAGATGTAGCCACTAAATTCAGTTTACGGATGTTGCTCCTAACAAGCTGATGATCTGAATCATGTGCGATAAATAAAGAAGACAAAATCCGCAGAGCTGTGGGTTTCCACAACTTGAGAACCACTGTTCTATTGTATAATTTAAGATAAAATATCAGTAGAATGATCACCCTTTGGATCAAATTTGAAGAGATTTGAAACTGTAGTGTTATGATGGTGCACTTACTTTTGCATAATCCAGCGGCAGATGGTCCTCTGGGCACTTGAACACACCTTCACTATTAAAATGTAAAAATAAAATTGTGACAAAGTCAGATTCCTGAAAGTTAATTATTCACATACATTCTGAAAGCTGTTGCATATTTTGGGAAGACTCAACATGGTAAATGTTTAATATGTGACCCTGGACCACAAAACCAGTCTTAAGTAGCACAAGTATATTTGTAGCATAGCCAAAAATGCATTGTATGCATCAAAATTATCAATTTTTCTTTACGATATTATTTAAAGATCATGTTCAATGAGGATATTTAGTAAATTTCCCACTGTAAATATATCAAAAATTATTTTTTTATTAACAGTATGCACTGCTATGAACTTTATTTGGACATCTTTAAAGGTGATTTTCTCAATATTCAGATTTTTTTTGCACCCTTAAGATTCCAGATTTTCAATCGTCCTATCCTAACAAACCATACATCAATGGAAAAAGTATTTATTCAGATTTCAGATGATGTATAAATGACAGTTTCAAAAAACTGACCCTTATGACTGGTTTTGTAGTCCAGAGTCACATGTGTGTTAAAATTACAATGCCAACAATGTTGTCTATTACTAGAGCATCTTTTCCTATAGTGAATTTACGTATTTCTGCTCTCCAACATAACAGAAAGCGACACTTACACATGAATGTGTTAGAATTTCATTTGCATTCGATTAATTTATTACACTATACAGTATGTGGTGGCGGGTTGAAAACCAGTTCACAACTGCCACTGATTGATGTTATAAAGCCTAAATGAATCACAGCCGAACTGATTTGACAGGAACTTCAGAATCACCTCCCACACCACAAATTGACGAAGGGCCTTCAGGAGAATGTGAGTGAATCATCCATCTGGGATGGTGACGTCCCCCAGCATACAGTATATGAGGAAGCAGTACAACCAACACAACACATATTAATAGAGCTGCAATCTTTCCATTACATGAGACACAGAAGCATATCATGATTTCAAAATCCTATGGGGAATTTTCCTAAAAGTCCAAGGGAGCTTCATTAGAAGATAGAAAATGTGATTACTGCATTTTTGCAACAGATCATAAGTTACAAGCATGTTCTCACTCAAAGTTTTAAACTGAGCTAATTTTAAATCCATTTTTATGCATTTTAAATATTCTCTAGTTTGGATAACGAAGTTTGGTCATTGTTGGACAAATTTTGGGGGGATCATGACTTTTTTCTATGGACATAAATATAAACATCTAAACAAAGTGTTTTGAAAATTAGGGTTGCAAAGGGGTGGAAAATTTCTGTAAACTTTCAAAAAAACTCAGGAAGAAATTTTCCAAATTTTTGCAACATTGAAAATACTTTTTAATGTTATTTAATTCTTAATTCAATGTTTTCTCCATGTGGTCATGTCTTATCTTGTCTAGATCACCGAATGAGTCAGAACTCCAAATAATGCCCCTGAAAAAGTAGTGCATCATGCCCTTCAGGCAGATACAAGCTACATCATGTTAAAAGTACTGCAGTTTAAAGTCATGAATCCTGTTTTATGTTCTTAACAATATTACTTTAAGGTGACAGAGAAAACATATGCATTACACACACATTCTTGCTCTAAAATGTGATGGTAATTAACAGTCTAATTGAAACGCATGTGTTAGTCTGATAGAATGTAAATGCACAAGACTGTCAATCATTATGATAATATCCACAGGATAACACAGGAGAATGAGTGTGATTGTTTCACTCATTTCATCTGCGAGCAACGCAGCTCTGTCTTATGACTACGAGACTGAAAAGACAAGGCATGGAATGCTAAGAATGGGTCATAACCCAAAACTGTGCTAGCTTACAGTTGAGTAATAATAGCAAATAAACTGACTCACTGCATACTTTCTTTTCACATTAAATCCTTTAGGATCACAAAACTTCTAGAACTCTCTCTATATATAAAAAAGAAACTATCGGAAGAATTCTGTAGTGTTTCGATTATGTTATGATCTTTTAAAAAGTAAAAAAATGTAAAACAATGTAAAACATGACTATGTTAACCCCTATAGAGACAGAAAGCATTATGAGTCAGTAGCCCGAGGTGTTTTGTGTCACTAACATCTTGCTTGGCCTGTTTGGCGTTTGTTTATTACTACTCAGTCAGAATAGCAATTATTTTTAAGTGATACCTTCCGCATAGACAAAGACCAGAGCTAATAAATTATTTAAAAATAAGTTAAAATGCAGATAGTAACTCGAATGCACCTCCTCTATGATTAAAATGTTTTACATTTTTGAACTGAAAATGATCTATGACCTGATTGTCTAAAGATTGTATTTGTAAAAATGAAACTCAGTGTAGTACATAAAACCATAAATGCTACCTCTGTAAACCCTCAAAACTGTATTAGCATCAATTTTTAATAAACACTTTTTTATTTAGAATTTATTTGTTAAATTTTAGATGTTTAATCCAGATGTTTAATTGATTTTATAAAAAAATAATAGTAAGTACAGTAATATTTTGAAATATTATTACAATTCAAAATAAGTGTTTTCTATTTTCTAAAATATTTATTCCTCTGACAACAAAGCTGAACTTTTAGTGTAATTACTTTCAGTCGTCAGTGTCACATGATCCTTCAGAAATCATTCTAATATGCTAATTTGCTGTTCAGAAAACATTTCTAAATGTCAGAAGTAGTGTGGCGTAATATTTTTGTGAAATCTGTGATTCAGGACTTTTTGATGAATCAGAAGTTCAAAAGAAACAGAAATCTTTTGTAATATTAGAAATGTCACTCTCATGCATCCCTGCTAAATAAAATTATGAATTTCTTTCCAATAATAAATAAATTAAATTAAATATATTAAAAATACATGAAAGATTTATGTGTGTATGTTTACCCTAGTAAAAAAAAAATTTAATTTAAATTTATTTCTTGCTAAAAAATACTAGAAATACATTTACATATTATGTACTTAATAAAATTGTAATTGCAATTGTACTTTTAGTAAACTAAACTGGTATATTTAAAGTACTTAATACACTTTAATTGTGTGAAAGTAGTGCTGTAGTCCAGCTAAAGTTATACTTAAGTGTATTTGGTTGTGCTAAAGTGGAACTATCGCAAGTTTACTTTAGGTACATTTGAAATATTTTGCATTTAAAGGCCAATATTATTTAAAGATCATACAATCCTCATCATTAGTGGCATTAAAACATATTTTAGGCTTAATATTAAGAAATGTGCATTGTGCCCAAGTAGTACTGCAAATAATGTTTCATTACAATGTTTATATCAGTAAGTCTTGAGCAATATGTTGAGTAAATATGTTAATAAACTTGAACTATACTTAGTATAAAATAAATGCATTTTAAAATCTATTACTTTTTTTTACTAGAATAGGCCTATGTAATAACTATATGAAATAATATATTTATATCCAATATAAAAAATTTACATTAAATATACATATTTACATATTCACATTTAAAACGTTGAGTCTGTTTTTATCCAGTTTACTAGCATTACTTAGTGACTCAGATATTGTTATGTTTTTGAAGTGTTTTTTTAGAGACGTCACCCCTATTAAAAAATATATATAATAATAGATTTAAAATGCATTTATATTATACTAAGTATAGTTCAAGTCTATTAACATATTTACTGACATGTCGCTTGAGACATATGCTATTGATATAAAAATTGTAATTAAACTTTATTTGAAGTGCACATTTCTTAATATTAAGCCTGAAATATGTTTTAATGTCACTATCGATGAGAATTGTATGATCTTATCAGTCTTTAAATGCAAAATATTTATAGTGTAGTGTACCTAAAGTATACTTGCAGTTTTAGCACAATAAAATATACTTAAGTATATCTTTAGTTGGACTTCAGCACTACTTCCGCACAATTAAAGTGCATTAAGTACTTTATATACCAGTTTAGTATATTAAAAGTACATTGCAATTACAATTTTATTAATTACATAATATGTAAATGTATTTGTAGTATACGAAGCAAGAAATAAATGTATTTTAAATACATTTTAGGTTTTCTTTCACTGGGGTACACATACATACACACACACACACATGAATCCTTTGTGTATTTTTTACAGGTGTATTTGATATTTATTTAAGTATATACTATGTTTTTTGTTTTGTTTTGTTTTTTGAAAGAAAATAAGCAGGGATGCATATCAGTGACATTTACAATATTACAAACAATTTCTGTTTCTTTTGAACTTTTGATTCATCAAAAAGTCCTGAATCAAGGATTTCACAAAAATATTATGCCACACTACTTTTGACATTTAGAAATGTTTTCTGAGCAGACAATTAGCAAATTAGAATGATTTCTGAAGGATCACGTGACACTGAAGACTGGAGCAATGATACTGAAAGTCCAGCTTTGTTGTCAGACAAATAAACATTTTAAAATATTCAAAATATTACTGTTCTACACTCTTAAAAATAAAGGTGCTTTAAAAGGTTCTTCACAGCGATGCCATAGAAGAACCATTTTTGGTTCCACAAAGAACCATCTCTTTCCTACCTTTTCATAATCGAAAGAACCTTCTTTCGCCAAAAAAACCCTTTTGTGAAACAGAAAGGTTCTTCAGATGTTAAAGGTTCATTATGGAACCATTTAAACAAAAAGGTTCTTCTATGGCATCGTGAAGCACCTTTATTTTTAAGAGTGTATTTTCTTACTTTGTTTTTAATAAAATGAATTAAACATCTGGATTATACCATCTAAAATTGAACAAATAAATTCTAAATAAAAAAGTATTTTTTTAATTAATGGTAGGGTTGAAGAGGGTTTACAAAGGTAACTAGAGGTATTTTAGCACAATCAAATATACTTCACTAAAGTATATCTTTAGTTGGACTTCAGCACTACTTCCACACAAAGTGCATTAAGTACAAAATTAATAGTTCCAAAAATATATCAGTTTAGTATACTAAAAGTACAGATGCATGATGTTTTTAAGAAGTATATAATATGTAAATGTATTTGTAGCATACTTAGCATGAAATAAATGTATTTTAAATACATTTTAGTATATTTATGTTTTACTATAGACGTTAAGAATTACGGTGTGCAAGTTTACATAAATTTCCATTAGAATGCAACCAGCCACAGTTTGACCTCGTTTTAATCATTCAGATATTCAGGTAGATTAAGAATAAGATTTACCTGAGATACTCCTGCAGGCAGGTGTCGCAGAATCTGTGTCCGCAGGTGGACACCTGCACAGGGTCCCGCATCGGCTTATCGCACAGAGGACAATAAAACCTCCTCCTCGGTCGCTCCAGAAACTTCAAATCTAAACCAGGCATAATAGCCTACCTTTGTAGATATCAATTTCAGACTGCAAACTGGAATGAAACTTACAAACAATCTTAGACGAAGAACACAATTTCTATTTATCGATCTAACACTAAACAACAATCGATCTCTCATGACATTTCCGTCTTCAGTAAGGTACAGCATACAGGGAAATGTTTACTCAATCCAACTGTAGGTCCACACTTCAGGCCGCCCACAGGAACAGGAGGAGGAGCTACCAGCCTCTTCAACACTTCCACACCTTGCAGTATGGGCAGTTTTGCTTTTTACAAAAAAATAAGTTTATTCAAGTGTGCTATTATACTTCTTTTAAACTAAAACTAGGAAAGTATACTTTCAGTCTACCTTTAATGTACTTCTCAGAAATGTGCTTTGAATACTTCTCAGAAATATAGGTAAAATTAAGTAAACTTGACTTAACTAGAAAAAGTCTAAATATATTTGAGCTACTTGTGCTCTGAGAATCTGTGTATTCATTGTTATACGCTAGGGTATGGCAAGCTGTTTTAGCTTAAAATATACTAAGCGTTACTCGTAAATGCATTTTTACAAGTAACAATTCAATTAGAGAGCTTTATAATCAAATTACTAGTAATAATGCCAATTAGAGAGTTCTTTTAATACAGTTTTACTAGTTACAATTACAATTACAGAGCTCTCTAATTCAAATCTTAATAGTAAAAATTCCAATTACAGAGCTTTCTACCAGTAGCAATTCTAATTAGAGAGCTCTACAAATGAATTTTTAGTAGTTATATGTCTCCATTGACTTCCATTTATTTTTAATTACAGAGCTCTACAACTGAATTAAGAATTACAATTAGAGAGCTCTACAATTGAATTCTTACTAGTAACAATTACAATTAGAGAGCTTTCTAAATAAATTTTTATTATAGTATGAATTCCAAATACAGAGCTCTCTAATTCAGTTTTTACTAGTAACAATTCCGATTAGAGAGCTCTCTAATTTAATTGTTACTAGTAAAAATGCAATTACAGAGCTCTACAATTACATTTTTTACTAGTAAATAACCAAATTGGAATGGAATCGTTACTAGTAAAAACTGAATTAGAGAGCTCTCTAATTGAAATTCTTACTAGTAAAAATTCTGTTGTAGAGCTCAGTAATTAAAAATAAATGGAAGTCAATGGAGACATATGACTAGTAAAAATTAATTTGTAGAGCTCTCTAATTGGAATTGTTACTAGTAAGAATTGAATTAGAGAGCTCTGTAATTGGAATTGTTACTAGTAAGAATTCAATTAGAGAGCTCTTTAACTGTAATTGTAACTAGTAAAATTAGATTTAAAGAGCTCTCTAATTGAATTGTTACTTGTAAAAAATGCATTTATGATGAGTAACGCTTAGTATATTTTAAGCTAAAACGGCTGGCCATACTAGGGGCACTATTGTACATCTTCTGAACAGAATTTCCAAAACACAAGTGAAGAAACCAAAACAACAGATGCTTCCACATGTAATCTGACACAATCGTCAGACATAAAACAGCATCAAAATCATAGATATGTAAAACTGGGTAACATTATGGAATAAATTGTCAACCCATGAAGAGGAAATAATGACTGTCAAGCTTTGGGGTGTTAATCAACTCCATCTATGTTTTGATTATCATGAATAGTGTTTTTTTTTTTTTTTTTTTTTTTTAGCTTTACAAGTAAAGTATAAATAAAGTATGATATAAAGTCAACTTAATGACTATACTTCAAAGTGTACTAAAAATGCATAAAAAGTTTAATTAGTAAACTCAGTATACCTATACATTCACTTTTAGTATATTTGCAGTACAAACTAAAAACATAGATGTAAACTAGCTAGAGGAGTGTACTCAAAGTTTACTAAAAAGTATACTTTACTTAAAAGTATACTTTTATTTACTAGAAAGTGGGCCAATTTAGTCCCAAGGAGTATTGAAATAGTAAACTAGTACACTGATATTTGTATACTTGCTACATAAAGTATACTTAAAAATATACTTGACCTTTACTTATAAGTATACTTAATAAAATAAACTTGAAGTATACTCCTTTTTGGCAAGGGACGTTTTATTAATATTTTACATTTACGTTTTCATTTTAAGTAAACTGTAGATATTTTGTTGTGTTTTATTTGTTAGACTCTGTTTTTCTTCATAGACTATGCCTATACAGTTTTTTTATTTTTAACTTACATTTAACTTTATTTGACTTCATCAAGTACAAAATGCGAAATGTTGCCTTGGTATTTAGTGTTTCTTTCCTCCTCCCCCATCCACCTGTTTTACAGTGTTAGCATAGCACCGTCTGTGTTAATGTTGACATTTGATACCACAACTCCTCCCAATGCCTCTCACAATTCAAAAGCTATGAAAAACGTGTCTGAGACGTATTCCTCATTTGCTGTCGATTTGTTAAATGCATAGTTGAAAACACCTTTACAGTGGGTTGTTTATGTACATTACATCATACGTACTGATTGTTATCTTACTAGAGTGTGTAAATGTACACGTTTTAGACAGTTTCATCGAAACCGGTTTCAAGCCGTAGAACCAGTTTTACTTCCTCGTTCCACAAAGGAATATTCAGGTTGACCTTAGACTCCTTGTAGGCCATATCAGCAGTAAAGCCAAAGTTGTTGAACTCCACATGTTTGGAGCATGGGAAAGATGTATTAATGCTCAGCCATTGCGACTTTAATAACCCTAGTATTCTGTGATGAGTAACTGAAAAGGCTTTGTTTGCTTTTAAAAATGATTCACTTTCATTAATGTGTCAGTGTGCCAAAGAAAAGCAGTACATTTAATTGGTGTCAACCACAAAAAGGAGTACACATGAGCTTTTGTGTATTTGTGTAGGAGGGCAACAAAGAGCCAGATAAAGAAAAGAAAAAAAAAACTCAAAGAGGAGCAAAAACAAACATGACAAACATTCTTCCACCTGCTACAGACAGTAAGATGCCAGAAGCTACACTATTCAATCAGAAAACCCACATGCAGCTGTGTAAAAACAAGTTTATTGTTGCATTAAAAATTATTTCGGTAAGTCTCTGTATATCTATTGAATTATTATAAGACACATACAGTATGTTAGGACTAATGGAAATGTGTAAACAGATGCATTGATCCTTCAGATACAGAACATAGACATCATTAGAACATATCTAAAGTGAAATGTTGTCACTGTAGGAATATTATCACAAACATATTACATATATGGTGTAGTTGGTCTGCTTTCTTCACTGAATAGTTCAATTTTTGGTTTTGTTGCAAACCCATATGGCATTTCTTATTCACTTGCATTGTATAGAAAAGAGCAGCATAATTATCAAATTTCTTCATCTTGTTTTATAGAAAAGGAAACACAAATGGGTTTGGGACATCATGAGGATGAGTAAATGATGACAGAATTTTCATTTTTGAGTAAACTATTCATTTAAATATAAAATAACTATATATTCTGTATGCACATGAAGCAATTCTTCATAATATAACTGCAACACTTGTTAACAGTTGACAAAACTTACATTTAAACTCACATTAAGTTTGAAATGTGCATTTCTTCAAAATGCTGGACTTCTTATTCAAAATAGCATATGTTATAAGTTACGTGTTTTTATATTGCATAAGAAAACTAAATTACTCTATTCTGTGAGACCTTCATTTCCTTCATTTAAAAACACCCCAGACATTATGGACAGGATGGCTAGGGTCTTTGAGTGTTTTCTAAAACGGACACTGATTAAAGTGCTCCGGATATAATAATAATTAGAATTAAAATTGCGTGTTTGTTTCAATGACCTAAAATGCAGCATTGTCAAAATGATTGAAATGAATCATGGCCATGAGAATAAAACTAAGGCAAAGGAGGGAAGCAGCACTTCAGTAGGAGTTAGCCCACCATCTGACCAAGGCTCCTCTGTGTTCAGGGTGGAGGTAAGATTTCTTCATATTATTCACATTCTTAGTCAGTAAAGTATCTCTGTAAAAAAACAAAAAAAAAAGAATGAGTTTATCAGGAAAGGCTAATTTTTACATCTAATTTAGATGAGCTATATAATATTGTTTGATTTTATTTCAGTTGCATATTATTTTGAATATTTCATTATAAAAAGTTGTAATATTATCAAATGTTTACATGTATAATACAACATACCATATATAATTATATTTTAAAAATTATGATGTTTATATAGCATGTTAATAAACTGTATTACTTAGTGGAAGAATAGCCTATTTTTTAAGTTGACTAGGATTTATGGTGAATAAATGTCTATTTTTAATAAAAAAATATTAGCAATACATTTGATATGTAATATAATATAATATTTTTATTATAATAAATTAATATTTTTATATAAAATTGATATATAATAATAATCATAAATCATGTTTATTATATAAGAATATAATAATACATGGGAACCCTCTAGTAGTATTTTGATTTAGACTTTTATTTTGATTATTATTAATAATTTATGTGACCCTGGACATTATATTATTAATATAAATATTCAGAAAATCGCCTTAAAAGTTGTCCAAATGAAGTTATTAGCAATGCATATTACTAATCAAAAGTTTTGATACATTTACGGTAGGAAATTTATGAAATATTTTCAGGAAACAAGATCTTTACTTAATATCCTAATGATTTTTGGTATAAAAGAAAAAAATATAATTTTGACCCATACAATGTATTTTTGGCTACTGCTACAAATATACCTGTGCTACCTGTGTTTTGAGGTCCAGGTTCACATATGCATTTTTATACCTTTTTAACAATATCAACATATTTTATACATACATAATAGTATAATTTATATTACATATAAATATATTTTAAATATTACAAAAATTTGTGTGTACATACAGATCATTTCATAAGTCAAAAATGTGACCCTAGACCACACAACCACTCATAAGTAGCACGGGTATATTTGTAGCCAAGAGCCAACAATTTATTGTATGGGTCAAAATTATAGATTTTTTTTCCAAAAATCATTAGGATATTAAGTCAAAGATATTTTGTAAATTTCCTATCATAAATATATCAAAACTTAATTTCTGATTAGTAATCTACAAGGCTAAGAACTTCATTTTCTCAATATTTAGATTTTTTGCACCCTCAGATTCTAGATTTTCAAATAGTATCTCAGCCACATATTGTCCTGTCCTAACAAACTATACATCAATGGAAGCTTATATATTCAGCTTTCAGATGATGTATAATTCTCAATTAAAAAAAAAAATGCCCCTTATTACTCATTCTGTGGTCCTGGGTCACAAATGAAAAAATCTGTAATGTATAATAGTTTTAAAAAACTTATTTCGCATGAGTATAGCAGTCTGTTACCTGTACAATCACTGCAACAAAGACGACCATCAGAGCCAGCATCGCCAAGCGACCCAGGCTGCTGAAGTCGATGTGTTTGAGCATGAAAAATCGTGCCCAGCCCATCTTATCTGGTGTATGTGGTGGGTAGCGCATCTTGTTCACATTCTCCATCTTCAGCTTTTTGATTAGACAGCCACGCAAGTGACTCAAGTTATCAAAGCCATGCTTGCCGTGATAGCAGCCCATCCCACTGTTACCTGCAGAGGGAGCCAAAGAGCTGAGATACAGTCCACACATCAGTTTTCTCTTATATTTGACTGGTCAAAACAACTGTTTGATTTATGCAAAATAAAAACATTTCATTAAAAGAACTCACCAACTCCACCAAAAGGCAAAGAGCTTACTGAGAAGTGCATCAAACAGTCATTGGCCACCACTCCACCACTAGAGGTCTCCGCAATCATACGCTTGATCAGCTATAATGAGAGGACAGTTTTGTACAGTTGTCATAGGTCAAACGTCATCTTTCTTTATATATGAACAAATAATCAATTTAAACCTTGTCTTCTGAAGAAAAGATGTACAAGGCAAGGGGTTTCTCTCTCTGGTTGATGAATTTGATGGCTTCATCTGCACTGCTAACTGTCAGGACAGGCAACAGAGGCCCGAAGATCTCCTCCTGCATCACCTTGGCATCCGGCTTCACGTCTCTTAAAACGGTTGGACCTGTGAGGAAATGCATGTTGAATAAAATAGAGAGTTATAAATGTGATTACACTGTTATTAAACAGTTATTAAATATAATTATCTTCTGAGCAATGCAGATAATTTATACCAATGTAGCACTCCGACTCATCGTTTTCACCCCCCACAGCGATAGTGCTGCCCTCCAACAATCCCATCAGTCTCTTGAAGTGGCGCTGATTAATAATGCGTCCATAATCCTGACATTTTTTGGGGTCTTCGGTATAGAAATCCTGATCATCACAAAAGAAGGTATGTATTAGCTGATTTCACATTTTCTACATTTGTCGGTTTTTACCCGACCAAAACTGTCATTCACAAATAACGTACGTACTTTAATGTTCTTCTTGATCTCTTCAATCACTCTGTCTTGCATACTGGGGTCACACAGTATATAGTCCGGAGCAATGCAGGTCTGACCACAGTTTGAATACTTCCCCCATGCAATACGCCTGTAACGTCACAGAAGACATGTATTTGGAATCATTTCACGGCTTCAGTGCGTACAAACTAAGGATTCGTTCTGAATCGACTGACCGGCAAGCAATGGCGAGGTCACAGTTCTTGTCGATGTAGCACGGGCTCTTTCCGCCCAGCTCCAGAGTGGTAGGGGTTAAGTGTTTAGCAGCAGCCTCCATGATGATTTTAGCCACTGTGCCATTTCCAGTGTAGAAGATGTGATCAAACTGCTGCTTGAGCAACTCTTGCGTCTCTGTCACCCCACCGGTGACAACAGGATACAACTCCTGAGATCAACATCATTAGAATTTATTCAAATATTTAGGGTTACCCCAACCATTAATCCGTTTTATTTAGTTTAATTTATAAACCACAATCAAAACAGTTAACCCTAGGTCATTCTAAATATTTAATCTCCTCTTAAAAATTAATCCTGGGTGTTCATAAACTGTCGTTTCACAGTGTACATTCCTAAACCCTTGGTGAATGTTCTTATTTGCATATTTTAGTGTCAGTGTCATTGATTGGCCAAACACAGCACACTATAGACCAATTTGAAGGGAAAGGGGTAAAATCCATGGAATAAGAGAAAAAAATATTGTTGTGCCCTTTGATGTCAGAACTGGAATGCAAATCATTTTTATAGAATACTGTCATCAAAGACACCATTTGAAACTAAACACAGATGTTTAAACGGACAGAATATGGATAAAACCTGCTATGATTACTCTACTTTTAAAGCATAAATCTGATTTAAACAATTGGTCTACATCAGGGGTTTTCAAACCTGTCCTGGAGCCTCCCCTGCCCTGCACATTTTGCTTGTCTCTCTCATCTAATACACCTGATTCAAATCATCAGCTCATTAGTAGAGACTGCAAGACCTGAATTGGGTGTGCCTAATAAGGGAGACATACAAAATGTGCAGGGCAGGGGAGGCTCCAGGACAGGTTTGAAAACCCCTGGTCTACATAATATTCACAAATGCAGTTCTAGTATGGTTTAGCCCTTCAGTTACAGCATGAAATACTATTTAAACCTATATCATTTTACTGAACATTTACCTATTTTATCTCACAATTCTGACTCTTTTCTTGCAAATGCAAGTTTCTATCTCCTAGTTTGGACTTTAGAACTCGATTTAATTTAGCAATTGCAAGTTTGTCAATTCTGAGCAGTGTTGTTTTTGACAACCATCTTAGATTTAGTCTTAGTCTTAGTCTTTTGGACTAAAATGCTTATTAGTTTTAGTCAAATTTTAGTCACTTCTATATGTGATAGTTTTAGTCCAATTTTAGTCGATGAAAGTCAAAAAGGTTTTAGTCTAGTTTTAGTCGACGAAAAATCAAAAAGGTTTTAGTCTAGTTTTAGTCAAAAAAAGGGGAAAAAGTAGTCTTTTAACAAATTAATGTAGGTCAGTAAGTATTTTGCTGTTGGGTAGTGTCACTTAAGTTCTGAAAAAAGCAGATCTATAGTTCAACACAATGTGAGCTTCCGGATCGACTATTTTCACCAATAATTACAATAATGAAGGAATGTTTTAAAACATAAAAGACAAACAAGGATGGAATGCTAAAACGGCTTGCCATACTAGTATGGCAAAGAGTTTTTAATGCTAAAATGGCTTGCCATAGCGGCAGATATTTTTCGGTTTTAATTGGCATGCACAATAAGCAGAAATGTCATGCATTTTAAACGTCTGACGGACCACCCACTAACATTTTCGTCTATTCTCGTCTCGTCAACGAAAACTCACACACGTCTCGTCATGTTTTAGTCATCAATGAGCCACTTTTATCTCGTCAACGTCTCGTTATCGTCATGAAAAAAAGTGGCGTCAACGAAATGATTTCGTCATCGTCATCGTTGACGAAAACAACACTGATTCTGAGGAGCCAGGAGTGTGGGATATGAGCTTATGATTCTGAGCCGGGGGAAAAAGAAAGAATGACGAGTGAGATATAATCTCGGAATTGCTAGAAAAGTCAGAATTTCAATTCTAAATTTCCTCCATAATTTCCATGTCCTCCATAGACTGCTACTTTAAAACGGTCAATTCTGCCACCAGATAGGCTCCGCCCACAAAACGTGTCATCACTGTTTACAAATACTGATATTGGTTTATAACCCCCTTCACACATACAGTCTTTTCTGGGAAATTATCGTTAACAGATCACGTGTAAACAGGAGCTTTTAAAAAAAAAAACGGTAAATTTGTTCTGGCAATTTTTTATCAGTATAAGAATTTACAAACCAGTAACTTTTCCAGTCATTTACCAGTAATGTGATCTGTTTGAACGCAGAACGAGATTACCGGTATGAGCACGTACCAGCTCAATACGTGCTGACGTTAAACGTCTAATCTGGGCCAATCATAACATTCTGATGCAGATGACACATGTACACTGCATTGTGTGGTTCAGTTTGAAGTCGTCCAATGCGATGTCTCTGGGCCAAAAGCAGTTGCATAAATGTGAATGTTTGACACAAAAAAATCTACAAAAACACTGACCACTTATGTCCCTTGTTTGAACAACACTGGGAGATGCAGACATTGCTGTGTTTCCATGACTGACCAAAGCATGTAAATATGTTATATAGTCTGTTCTTAAAGGTGCTGTACGTAATTTTTTGACTGTACCAAAGCATAAAAACACCATAACAAATATATTCACAGTAGGGATGTAACAATATTATCAGTATTGTAATATCACGCAAAATAGCAAAACTGTCTCCATATTATCATGGTCACATGACGATATGAAACGATAGGTCTTTAGGCAAAAAGTGTAGTTTTTAATATATATTTCAACTTCTTATTTTAACATCAAAAATGTTCACTAACTCTCGAACTAAAACCGAAAGCACAATATGGCTTAATCCCTTTATCATGTCTGTTTCCACTGTGCATTTCAAAGCGAAGCATGCACTTCGTTCAGGCGATCAGCTTGTGATCCAGTGTTTTCCGTAACTCAGAATGGCTCAGTTCACAGTGAATGAATGCAGTGAACCCATTTATTGCATGTGCTAGCGTGCATTTGGGAATGCAATGGCCACCAGTTATGCTTTATATTCGCAAAAGATGATTACAGTATTTCACTAGATCTGTAGTTTTAGTGAGCCTGTTTTCACCGAAGCTGGAGATTTCTAAATTGCTAAAAACGTGAAGTATGGATTGCTGACAATTAGTGGTTTTAGTTCAGTCCAATTTTTAAAATATCTCTTTTTAAAGTGTAGAAATGAGAAAATAATTTTTGTAATTTCCCTACTGTAGTGTAAAGCAAAAATAATATACCTATGAAAAATTCATTTTCATTTATTTTACAGTGCAGTAAATGGCTATTACTGTCATTGTTGTTGTTATTATTATTATACTCTAATTAATTTGGCTACCTAAAATACCAGTGTGAATGTAGTTTAGAATGAGACACTATATCACAACTAAAAAGTCAATTCACTGACTTCTTAAAGTGCATTAGATTAGACTGCACCTTTAAGTATCTAACAGTAACATTCTAACACCACAGCATTTTCCACTGTAGAAGTTTGGCACCACAATGTGGGGTTAACAGCGCAAAAGCACTGCTAACACACTAGGTTTTATAACCCCAGGTAAAAAGCAGTGCTAACCCTGCTTCTAAATCACAAGTGTGAAATGTACCTTTACCTGGTGTTGAAAGTGGGAGTTTAGAACAACAATAACCCAGTGTAAAAAGCCCTTCTGTGTTTATTCATAAAATCATGAAAAAAATGTAATCTTACTTTGTCCAGGTAAAGCGGTAAGAAATCCTCCATTACTTTGGAAGTGTGAGAACTGACTTCAGATGGCTTGATTACAGCTGCATTGCCTGCAAACACAGCATTCATTGTAATATTAAATATGTACAGTCATCCTATATCTTTACTAGTAAAACCCTAGCTCTGTAAAGATGGTGTAGATGTATAATTCAAATAAAAACACTTCAACAGTAACCACTTCAAATGTATCTCTAATTTTACACAGTCGTAAATATATGAGCAACTTATCAATGAAATATATAAAAAATGTAATTAGTAAAAGTTGACCACATTCTTACAGACACAGATAATAGACAGATAGTTAAAAGCTCAAGCTATCTGTGTATAGTGATAGTGAGTTTAAATCAATGACTGCATTTTTACTCCTTTTTTTAAAAACGGGATTTGCAAAAAAAGTTAAATAGACACATAAATATAATTTGACATGCTCATGTCATGTATATGCCTTCCTGAACTTTACCACAATAATCTAAAATGTCACTGGGAGTTCTTTATGCTAGTGTACTTTGATCTGTTAGCAAAGGGCAGTGTCACATAAGTAGGGCAAGGTACAATGCAGTGTTATTTTAGTATCATTGAGTATCAATAATTTAAACCTGAACATAAACAGAACATTTTGATGAAGTTTGTGGAGTTCATTCTGCTTTAGTGTTGCTATTATTAAAGCAAAATTGTTGTTAAATGGATATATGAAAATATAAATATAAAAGTGAATATAAAAGCATTACATTAGATCAATGCCATACCAGTGGTATCAGACTTAAAGTCCACATAAGGCCTCTAGATATACTTAGAGGCTACATAAAGAATTTATGTCATTTGTCCGTTGATTTAGATGATCTTCAATAGACCTTTATACCTGCTGCTATAGCTCCTATGAGGGGCCCGATGGTGACTGCCCAGGGATAATTCCAGGCCCCAATGACCAGCACTACTCCCAGAGGCTCTGGCTGGATGTAGACCTGGTCTGAGATGGTCATCATGCTCTTGCTCACGGGTCGAGGAGCTGCCCATTCTTTCAGATTTCTCACAGCCAGGTTAATCTCACTTTCCAGACCCAGAGTCTCATACAAAGGAGTTCCACACTCACTCTGTCACCAGATACAGACTCAGATCAGTTACACAGGTAAACAATGTTTAAAACTGAACAATACACAAGTTGATGGGTCACCAACCCTTCTGAGATCCTTTTTGAGACCCTCTGCGATTTCCTTCTGTCGCTCTCTGACAAAACGCAGCAGGTTTTTTAGCTGGGTAATGCGGTACTCAAGTGATTGGCTCCGGCCAGTGTTGAAGGCCTTCCTGGCACGTTCCACAGCTTTCTGCTCTCGAGACATACTGTGAAAGAGGAAGTCATTCATTTCACTCCGGTTATACTTCTGTCACATTTAGGTAAACTTCACACAATGATCTCATATATATATTTAGGTGAGAGCCAAGAATTAGATTTGACATCTGAGCCCTTAAAAAGTAAATGATGGAACAAGCAATTTTTTAAAGACTATTTCACAATATCAGAAATCATATGGCAGCTCATGATCTAAAATTTTGCATTGCGACATGTCTCTCTGCACTTTGAAAATGTTTTCAACATCAGGCCAAAACCACATCTCTGTTTCTATTAATTTAACACGGAATTTCTGTCATTTATACCAAGTTTTATAAGCTGTCAAAGTGTCAACTCTGTTTTTGTTAATTATGAGTTATAAATTCATAATGGTTGGAAAAGTGCAATGAGCTTGTTGCAGCACGTTTTAACATTGACACCACCTTATTTTTGTTTAGTGTGTTAATTTTTTTCTACAGTGTAACAAATTATCAAAATAATTCATTTATATAATCATAATAATTGTTTTATTATCACGTTTTACAATAATAATAGCAATAATAATATATTGTAATTATTATACTATTATTGTAGTAGTTACTTGAAATAAATTCGAGTATATACTAAATACTATAGAATAATAAATATCTAGTAACTAATAGTTACTAATTAAGTAATCAAATGATCAAATAACTGCTATTAAAATAAAAACTAATAATTTAGGAAAAAGTGCGTAGTCATGTGACAGCCTTGATTTCAGTTTGGCAGTAGTGCAGTAGGTTAGAAGTTATGCAACGCACACATAGCGGACTATGATGAGATTCCCTTAGTCATACAGTACGTGAATGCAGAAACATAATAACATTATATGTATTTGCCAACCATACGGTTTATAGATTCTCATATAACTCTCCATTGAATACGGTTATAAAAAGTTAAGATTCTCAATGTCTCATTGCTATGCGCAGTTGCAATTACACGTTTATAACAGGCTAGACTCCCAGAAGAAGAACTGAGATGAAACGGATTCAGCTCTTCGTTTTATTACTTTGTTGCACCACATCGCTGCTGTCGGAGCCAAATACTAGGACGTCGATTAATACGCTTTCGAAAATGACAACAAATGCTTTAGTTCAGTACATTACCTTCGGTTATTTCACAGTGCGTCCACGCCTTTCGCTGTATGTATTGTGCGGGGTTCAGATGAAGCGTCCAGATCAGATAGTCCAGTCAAGCTGAACGATGGTAAATATTAAACAATACTGTTCCGTTAACAGAAGATACGCAAGCGGAGGGGGCGGAGTCTCTTCCGGAGGCGTGGTTGCAAAGCTTCAAAGCTGTAGCCCGGAGGCAGTGTATTTAGTTACAATCAGCACACACTGACAGAGGATAAGGCTACGTTGCATTTGGGTTACTGTGATGTATTTTACTTATTTTATACTATTTATAATATTTTTAAAACATATACAGTCAAGCCCGAAATTATTCATACCCCTGGCTGATTCTGACTTAAAATTACTTTTATTCAACCAGCAAGTTTTTTATTATTTATTAGAAATGACATGGACGTCTCCCAGAAGATATTAAGACGATGTACAAGAGGCATCATTGTGGAAAAAAAAGAAAGAAAGCTGACCAGCTTTTTTGCATGTCTCCATTGGTATTTTTGCCCATTCATCTGAGCTCCAACTCTTTCAGGTTGGAGGGTCTCCTTGCCATCACCCTGAACTTTAGCTCCCTCCACAGATTCCCAATTGGATTTAAGTCAGGACTCTTGGCTGGGCCATTGCAAAACGTTAATGTTTTTGTCTGCTAACCATTTCTTCACCACTTTTGCTGTGTGTTTTGGATTGTCGTCGTGCTGAAATGTCCACTGATGCCCAAGGCCAAGTTTCTCTGCAGACTGCCTGATGTTGTTGTTAAGAATTTTGATGAATTGCTCCTTTTTCATGGTGCCGTTTACTGTGATTAGGTTTCCTGGTCCACCGGCTAAAAAACAGCCCCAAAACATTAGGTTCCCACCACCATGTTTGACAGTGGGGATGGTGTTCTTAATGTTGAAGGCTTCTCCTTTTTTACGCCAAATGAAGGCTACATCATTGTGGCCAAACAATTCAATTTTTGTTTCATCTGACCATAAAACAGAAGAACAGAAGTCTTCTTCTTTGTCCAGATGAGCATTTGCAAAGGCCAAGCTGGCTTTTGTGTGCCTTCTCTGGAGAAGTGGTGTCCTCCTTGGTCTGCGTCCGTGGAACCTAGCGGTGTGCAGTGTCTGTTGGCCTGTCTGCTCTGAGATGTTGCCATCAGCAGAACCCAAATTCATCAGGATGGCCTTGGTGGTGATCTTTGTGATTCCTTGGTGGTGATCTTTGTGATCTTTGTGATTCTTTTTTACCTCTCTCATTATCCTCCTGGCCAGCACAGGTGTCACTTTTGGCTTCCGACCATGTCCTCTGAGATTTTTCACAGTGCAGAACGTCTTGTATTTTTTAATAATACTTTGCACTGTAGCCACTGGAACTTCAAAACATTTAGATATGGTCTTATAGCCCTTTCCTGACTTATGAGCAGTTACAATGCGCAGCTGCAGTTCCTCAGTGCGCTCCTTTGTCTTAGCCATGACTGTCCACAAACCAACAGCAGAGAGCTTCTGTTTTTCACCCGTTGAGTTGATTAAAACAGCTGTTCCCAATGAATCAGGGTAATTAGGATGCTTTAGAACAGCTTGGACTATTTGGAAAGGTACAGAACTTTGGATTTTCCCATAGACTGTGACAGTTTGCAAAGGGTATGAATAATTTTGGACATGCCACTTTTTGCTCAAATGTAAATAAAAGCTGAGAAATATCTTTTTACACAATGATGCCTCTTGTACATCGTCTTATTAGTTTTTGGGAGAAGCCTGTGTCATTTCCGGTCAAAAAAAAAAAACCTTGCTGGTTGATTGGCTTGACTGTAAATACTCCATGTGACTTACTCTTGGTTGATGGTAAAGTCAATATTTAATCCAAGAGAAAATGGCAAACAATAAGGCAACACTTTAAACATCTGTTACAAATGTAACCAATAGGGTTAAATGTGTAAATCATGAATAAACATTATTGTAAACTAATACTAGCCAGACAGTAGAGGCTACAGAGCAAAAGAATTTGATGTTAATATTAAATCATTTGATTCTGCAATGGTAGCTAATCCTTCACTAAAAAAAAAAAAAAAAAAGATTAATTAAATTTACTAAATTTTTTTAAGGTAAGTGGTTGCAATCAATTTATTTTAGCTACATTTAAGTAAAAAAAAAGTTAGTCAACTGAATTCAACTGTTGAGGCTTTTTGCTAGACTTAAAGGTTGTATCAGCGATTTCTAGCCTGAAACATAAAGTGTCAAATTCAGCTGACCTTTCATCACGATCCGCTCGCTAACTGCCCCATAAATTGTCTGTGAAAAAAACGCGTCTCTCTGGTCAGCCTAGGGTCCGAGATATGCCAAAAAAACAATCGGCACTACCAACCTTTCCACAGATAAACAAACAGTGTTCCAACCAATCAGCGTCAGGGGTTTGGTGTTGTGGACTTTCGCTCCGCCTCCCTCACATCCCTGCACCAGTAGGAAAGTCCACAACACCAAACCCCTGACGCTGATTGGTTGGAAATCGCTGATACAACCTTTAAGTCATCTATATTTTCAGGTCAGCGGAAAACAAACAGCATGATAATTGGTCACTTTTTATGCCAGTCACTCTTAGCAGTGTCCAGTGATGGGTAGATGGCTTACGAATCGCAGTCTGTCACTGATTCCAAATGACATGGCAAAAAAATTTAGTTAGTAATGTAATCCATTGCATAACACATTTTAGATAATATAATCAGACTACAATTGAAATTGTGTAAATCCAGTGCTCGAATTTTGTGTGGCCTCTCAATTTTCTATGTAATTACAGAACCTGACTAGTGACTTTCTGAATAAATATAATCAGTAGGCTATTTTAGAAAAGTAAATTCAAAAGATGAAAAAGAAGATTTTGATTAATTTACTGCTGTTGAGTGAATAATATGTAATCATTTAATAAAATGTAACTGTAGTCTGATTACAAGTATTTTAAAATTTATTTATCTGAAATATAATTAACTACAAGTACTTCATTTTTGGAATCTGATATATAATCCAGATTACATGTTATCAGATACTAGCGATCACTTGTTTTAGCAACCTTGTTGTTATGTACTAGGGTTACGTTAAATTTTTGAATGCACTAAATGAACTTGTAGTATTTACTTAAAAAAAGGTTAACACATTTTAAGTAAATTTTACTGCTACTGCTCTTTAACTTTAGCTTGGTCAGTAAAAGTCTGAGTAATTTACTTGGTGATACTTTATTTGACTTAATATAGCACCTAATTAAACCATGTTTTTAAAGGTGCCATAGAATGCATTGAGAGAATATCTAAAATTGTTCTCTGATATCTACATAGAAGGTATATGGCATAGGAAAGGGCAAAAAATCTCCAGAAATGGTTTTACAGGTCCATTTACAACCCTAGGATTTGCCTTTGAAACATCTAAAATAGATGTCATGTAGAAATCACAGGTTACTAAATCTAACAACAAAAGCAATGATAAAACTTTGTAAATACAGCTGGAAAACTGGGGGGAAAAATCAGCATTATTAATTATTCATGCCCCAGTGTATGATGGGAACACCAGTATCAGGAAAGTTAAGTAGGTTAAAATTTTACACCCTTGTTTTTTTATTATTGCCTGAACTAACCTTTTTCATGTAGAAATCCCATTTGTTTTTCTGTAGTATTTACTACACCACAGAATTTTTGTACAGATAAGAGATGCAAATGAATTGAAATTACTTGAGAAATACTTAGTTTTTTATTTGTATTGTACATGTCGAATTTAACTTACTAAACTTCTTTTAAAATTCTAACACATTTTGCCCAGCTCTTCACCAGCTGTGAAAATAGTTCCTCAGAACTCAGTGCATAATCAATCATAGCTCCTTCTCTTTCAGGTGGATCTCTGTGGCATAATTTTGGCATTGTATCAAAAATTCTTCTCGGTAGCATTATACCTCTAAAGTATGAAAACTGGTCAAACTCCTTGAAATATTTCCTCAAACTGTCAGAATAAATGGTGGATGTTTCCACATCAAACAAAAAGACAGCCTCAGGTGTTTGCAGACTGAAGGGAGAGGAACACAGCTGCGATGACACGTCATTAGCACCATTGTGACAGTGCCGTGCCCCGGGAGCGGGAAAAGACAGAGGATCCATTGGAAAGAAATTGTATGAAGGCAAACACACACATATTCCCACATACCAGGCATATATGCACTCATAGACTAGCTAGACACACACAAAAAATAACTTTGTGGGTTGTTTTAAGACTGTGGAAGCATCAGAATCCTGAAATGAATTGCTGATCACAAAAGAACATCATTTTAAGAAAGGTAGCCAAACAGTAGACTTTGACTTCCATTGTATTTTTTCCATACAATGGATGTCAATGGATACTGCAAACTGTTTGTTTACCACTTAACATTCTTCCTTATACCATAGAAAGAAAGAAACTTATACAGGTTTGGTAGGTCTGGAGCAAGTTGTATTTTGTACATTTGTGTTTTGACAATTTAGTTAAATAATTAATTTAACCAATGCAAGACAAAGCAGAATCCTAGTAAAAGAGATTCATCTAAAGGTAAATTTATACTATGACTCATGTACAGGCATAATAATATTCACATATTTAATTCTTTAACATCTTTTAATTGAAGATATGTCATAATAGCAACACTACAAATGCAAATGAAATGATTTCACTCAATAAATCTGTAGGTTTTCAAGAAAAGCAAATTATATCTAATAAATAAAAAAAATAGAATAACCCCATTAATTACAAAAAGTATTCAATTTTAAAACAATAATACTAATAACAACATGGCATGGTGCCTTGTGTCCCAGTTCTGGGGGACAAAAAAAAGTCTCAGGTATGGTAACCCTTGTACCCTGATTGACGGAATGGTGACATGGTTTCAAAGTTACAACACTAGGGGTCGCACTTGGGAACCCAGACACCACTGACATCATTGAAAAAAGGCAAATGAAATTGGCAAGCAAAAATTTGCATAGCTCGTTGTGTTCTGAGGAGTTCAAGAAAGCATCTCAACGCTCTCAGTGGCAGGTAGGAATTGTGGCATAACAGACACAGCATATCCATTCCCTCCATATGGTATCTAGGGTTACCATATGTAACAGAGACAGACAGAGATAGAAGTTCCAACACTAGGTGTCCCTTTAATACAAGCCACAAATGCACCTCTCCTCCTTGGAATGTTCTAGTGCCAAGGAGGTATGACCTTCTTCTTCACCTGGGAAAGTAGAATGCTAGCGTCATCTGGAAGCCTTTTCTACTTATAAATACTAATAAAAATTCAGTGGCTGGTGCACCTGGTTGTTAGGAAGTCTTCACGTCCTCAAGCGAGAGAAGAACACTACTGAAACTACATCTTACCCAAAGGGAGTTGACATGTGGAGATGCATCCTGTGGATTTGCTAAAGCAAGTACTATGTAGGAGAGGTTTGTATGGTGGGCTCCACATAAGGGTAGAACAAACAAACACAGTAGCATGGTAAGGAGCAGTGGAAGACATATGGAGAACTAACCGAGAGTTAACTGATATGATATGAACTAACTGATAACTAATACAAGAGTTCACTCTTGGGATACTAGAGGGGTAATGGATTATGCAGCAAGTTACTCTGCAAAACACAATGTGAGCGTGCTAGGCTGATGGAGAGGGTAGTCCAGGGTTCATGAGGATGAACTGAAACTGGACTCAAAAGCACACATTATCACCTCAGAGAGGGGAAAGGCACTAAATGCAAGCTCTGCACCTTACCAGGCATCTGAATTAAAGTGTTAGTACCCAGAACTCTGGATAAAAGTGGTTCCATTTGCATATTGTAAAATCTGGCATATGTATAAGGTGTAGCCCATCCCATAGCTCTACAAATGTCTGCTAATGAGGCACCATTTGATAAAAGCAGACGATGCAGCAACACTTATGGTTGAGTGTGCTCACTTCCAAGGGGCATGGTAATTCTGTGACCTAATTAGCCATGAGAATCGCATCGAGATTTTGTATTTAGAGACAGCTTTTCCCTTCTGCCGTCTGGTTTGAGTCTCCCTCGTCAGGAGGGATAGCTCACAGGATCACCACCTGGTCCCTGAAGGCACTAGTGAGAACCAGGTTGGTGTCTCAGGACAGCATGAGAGTATGCCTCAATTCTAGCCACGTTTCATTGATGGACCACTGAGAGAACCCATGTCTCGGAGGATTCAGTGTTCTCAGAGGAATCAGATTGTGCTTCCCCACCGGTCTGTTATACCCACAGTGTGGTAAATGTGATTTAACCAAGTACATGTCACTAGACATTAAGAAATCATGTTCATTTCAAATACTTATATCACTGACAACAGTGGTCCGGCCAGGATATTGTCATTTAAAAGTGAGAGTTGCAGCCCACAACTGATGTTATTGTTGTCATTTTGTGTTTTGGTCTGAGGCGCCAACCTCCAGCTATCTACCAATCACGAAGTCAGTAGAGTTTTGTCATCCGGGTTTCCAGCTCTGTTACAGCTGCAGCTATGAACGTGTCGGATAAAACATGTATAACCTTACAAACCTAAAAGACCTCGTTATGAATCCGAAATACGTCGTGACAAAGTCCGAAAATAAAACAAGGATTTGTATAGGAGATGCCTTTGAAAGATGGAGATGGCTGAAAACGGTGAAGAATTTGAAGACAGACGCCAACGTTGCTAGTTTTCTCCTGGACAAGTAAGATTCATCTATGTTTTGCTAACTTTGCTTCCATACACAGTGGATTTTCCACGGTCGGCCGTGCTAAATGCGTTCATAAAAAGCTTTATATTGCACCACTAGCAGGGTATGAAAACAATCTATGTTCCGACTGAAATGTGGTATAACACCGTGTCTACACCGGACGCGACAGTTGTCGCGCCGCAACAGCTAAAATCTGTCTACATTGGACACAACAAAGCGACCATTGCAAATCATTTAAACTTTGTGTGAGCACGTCATAAATAGAACGCGGCAGCAGATTACTGCCGTGTCGCGCCGCATCCAGTGTAGACAGCATAATAGGTTCTATTGTATTGGTCGCGTCGCCCCGCGCAGCTCGCGTCCGGTGTAGACACGTTGTTACAGTACATCTTTACGAAATAATTGGCTAATCACCATTAGTAAATTTTTGCGATACATAATTACTTCGCAAAACATCTCTCGTGAAGCAACAGAAGAAAAAAAAATACTGTGTAGGACTCGTCACTTGCCATTGGAAGCTCCTTGTAGCAGCCTACGTTCCTGCTGGATCCTGCAGCTTGGATGGCAACCTCGAGTCAGGGGGGAGAGGGAGGGGATACACCGTTCTACAGTATTTTGAAAGTGATTGCAGTACCAGTTTTGGCCACAATCCTACATACGGTTCCTTTAACATAAGTCAATTTCATAGATTACTATTTTCCAATTAGATTAGATTGTTTACTTTCCAATTAGATTAGATTGTTTCAACTGACTAAATCTTACATATATTGATATTTAGGTAAAATGACAAAATTAAAAATAGCACAGCCATTCATCGAAAGTGTTGATATGAGATTTCTTAGTTATCATCTTATCATCTAACTCAAGTTAAAATCAGTTATATAACGGTGAAAGTATGTTAAACCTCATGTGACATGCTGCTGTCAGCATTCTTCAGAGGATCTCTTGTTATCACTCAGACTTTACCCATTCAGAACAACCCTCTGATAAAAGTGACTTAGCTTTTATTAGATCATATTACTTGCTCGTGCTCTAGCTTTTACTCGAAACTAGGCACTGTCAACTGCAGATTTTGTTGGTTCTTATGAGAAATTGCTTGCTGTGTTACAATGTTAAGAAATCACTTTGAATAAAAAAAAATCGGTAAATAGACATTCTAAATAGACAATTTTCTGTCTGCAAATATTTTTTATGTCACATCTCAAGAAAAGTGATAAAAGGACTATGAGAAAAGAATATTTATTTTAACATCTAGTTTTGGAAGTTTGCTGGAGGCAAATGGTGGTTAAATGCAGAAATTTGATGATTCCAACACTTGCTTTCATTATTAGACAACAGTTGCACAACATCTTATGATAAACATATTCAGAAGTGCATGGCATTTTCTTTTGCTGGTGAAGTGGTGTTCACTACTTATAGCTTAATGCTCTTACACTAAGTCAACTCTTAGTGGCCATACAACTGCTCTCTATGAGTGCCACACTCATTTGTGCCACTAGAGGATGTTGTTGTCATCAGGATAGACAGAAGTTGAAGGATGTGCATTTAGAGGAACTTCCTCTTCCATATCTTTATAACTAAGCTTACATTTGTCCTACCAGCTCTTTTCGAGATATACCTAGTAGACTGAGAATTTTCATAATTTCCTATAGGTTCATGAGAAAATATATTTCTCCTTTTAATTTAGCTTGTTTATGATCTTAGGGAAAAAACAAATTGCACTTCAAGATACTTAAAATGCTTACAGGAGCACTATTACCCTCTTTGAGGTATGCATTATTCTTTGATTTTTTTTCTCTGACTCTCTTTTTTTCATATTTTTGTACTTTTTTATTTTGTTCCTTAAAAGTTGATTCCTCGTTAACCATCTTTCTGTTTATATTCAGGTATGCAGTTTGCATCTCTGTAAAATTATGTTTCATACATTAGATCATCTGATAAATTTTAATGAAGTAAATAAAAAACTATTTATTTATTGTAGATTAATCAACAAATTCTGCATAATATCATATGGTGAGAACTTTGAATGAATCTTATTTTGAATAAAAAAAATTTTTAAACTTTTTTTGCACTACATAATGCTTATTATAAATTGCTGACCAGCATGCTAAACCAGATATTCATCTTACAAAATACTGCTTTAAAATATGTTAAGACAAATTAAGAAAATAACACAATACTGTTTGTACTGTTTATTATTCAGTATTACCAAACTTATAACAAGAACAGTTCAAAAGTTCAATCAAGATCATTGTATCTTATTGAATCATTGTAATAAGGTCGTTTCCCTAATGCAAGCAAAACTATTGTCAGCATTACTGTAATGTAACATATCCGGAATGCTTAGAGAACTATAATATTGGCAGCAATGATTAATCCTCATCACTGGCATCTAATTAAGCAATACAATTTAAATCTTCATTACCAACTCAAATACAGAAACCTTGTTTCTTATCTTTTTTCTGCTAAGTCCTTTTCTTTACATCCCAACCAATATTTGCCAATGGATCTTGGGTATGGAGGATTTACGTAGTCAATCCGTTTGCTCTGCAGGTCCACCCTGTAGTATTTATCTAGAGGGGAAATACCACAATATTAATACAAATATTGTAAAAATACATATACAATATTCAGTAATGAATGTTTACCCAAGGCAGCATTTATTTGATCAAAACACATTAAAACAGTAATATTGTGAAATGTTATTGCATTTTAAAATAACTTCTTAAGGAAAAAAATAAAACATTTTTTTCATGATGCAAACCTGAATTTTTCAACCAAATCTGTCCCAACAGCTCAAAATATAAGTCATTAATCTAGACGTACTATGGTGAATCAGGGTAAGACAAGAAAACAGTTTTGATTTTTTTTTTTAATGATGTACTCTAAAAAGAGAATGAACAGAACATCATCATTGTCTGAAGTACCTTTCTTAAAGAAGTAGACATTCTGCACAGGTGTGGCCTTCTCACGGACAGTCTCCACCTCTATGTAATCATCTGGGTCATAGCTCATGTCAAACCAAGATGGACGTCTTCCACGACCTTTTTTCTGGTTCTTACCACGCTTCTCTGCTCCAAAATACCTATAAACCAGATATTTATACAGATATAATTTACACCTCAATGTCCAAAAGTTGTGTCAACAAACCTCAGTAATTCAAACCTTTCTTCATAGTCCAATCCAAAGTCTTCCCAGAAGAGCGAGCGGCTCACTCTGGCTCCCCGACCCCTGGTCTTCTTTCTCCGTCCCGTTTGGCCTTTGCTTACACTGGTGGCTGGAGATGGTGAGGGACCAGGGTTGACGTACAGTCGGCCAACTATTGTTGCATCTATAGGAGGTTTGATGCCAATCCAGTCTTTGGAAATGAAACGTGGCCCTTTGTGATGCTGAACTGGGTGGACAGTGAATAATTCAGCAATTTATTAAACCCCCTGCTTAATGAAAAAAAAAAAAACAAACATATGCACACAGACGTACTGCCTTGAAAGAGCATTCCAAACAGATCATCCAAATCACAATACAGGTTTGTATAACGTGTGAAGGCAACAGAGGGTGAGGATTTGGTCATGCGGTCACATTCTTCATGGGACGGTTGGTGTTTGAACTCATACTGGTAGTACTGGTCCCCTGTGGGAACAAAGGAAACATTAAATGTTAATACATTTATTTCATAAGGTGCATAGCTATTTTTGACATACAGTTGAGGTCAAAAGTTTACATCCCTCTTTCAGAATCTGCCAAATTTGTAATATTTTAGCAAAATAAGAGGGATCATACAAAATTCATGTTATTTTTTATTTAGTACTAATTAAGATATTTCATTTAAAAAAATTATATATAGTCCACAAAAGAAAATAATTGTTGAATTTATAAAAATGACCCAGTTCAAAAGTTTACATCCCCTAGATTCTTAATACTTTGTTGTTACCTGAATGATCAACAACTGTTTATTTAGTTATAGTTTTTTATGAGTCCCTTGTTTATCCTGAAAAGTTAAATTGCCTGCTGTTCTTCAGAAAAAAACATTCACATCCCACAAATTCTTTAGTTTTTCATCATTTTTGTTTATTTGAACCTTTTCCTAAAATGACTGTATGGTTTTGAAATCCATCTTTTCACACTGAGGACAACTGACAGACTCATATGCAACTATTACAGAAGCTTCAAATGCCCACAGATGCTTCAGAAGGAAAAACCATGCATTAGGAGCTGGTAAATGAAAAATTTAAAGATTTTGAATTCGAAAACAGTGTTACTTTGCTTATTTTGTCCTCTAGGAAACATGTAAGTAGCTACTGTATCTTCTGAAGGGCACAACTAAATGAAAAAAATATGATAGTTAGGCAAAATTAGAAAAATCTACACATCGCTCATTCTGTTTAAAAGTTTACACCCCTGTCTCTTAATGCATCGTTTTTCTTTCTGGAGCATCAGTGAGCATTTAAACCTTCTGCAATAGTTGCATATGAGTGCCTCAGTTATTCTCAGTGTGAAAAGATGGATCTCAAAATTATACAGTCATTGTTGAAAAGGGTTCAAGTGCACAAAAATACTGAAAAACCAAATAATATGTGGAACCTAAAGGATTTTTTGGAATAACAGCGCACAGTTTAACTGTTCAGGACAAACAAGGGACTCTTGAACAACTATCACTAAACAAAAAAAAAAAAAAAAAAAAAATACAGCTGTGGATCATTCAGTTAACAACACAGTATTAAGAATCAAGGGTATGTAAACTTTTGAACAGGGTCATTTGTATAAATCCTATTATTTCTCTTGTGGACTACATGTAAACAAATATTATGTAAAATATACAATAATATGCATTTTGTATGATCCTCTTATTTTAAGGATTCTTCCTCTTATTTATAAAAAAAATTAACTTTTTGCAGATTTTGAAAGGGGGATGTAAACTTTTGACCTGAACTGTAGACTGCTGCAGACATACTTTTGTAGACCAGAAAAAAAGTTAGTATCACCCCAATTCCCTCAACAAAAACCCAATAGGATTTTTAATTGGCTTTTGGATGACTGAAAACAAAGGTCTTTAACTAACAAATTATTTTTGAAATACATATAGCTAATTATGATATTCTTTACAAATGAACTTATGAATTCTGATGCCGAAATATAATCACCAGAAGTAAAAAGTTAAATTTAGGCTATAAGTAAACTACACCACGGTTGCTTGACTTTAGCATCATCAATGTCTCTTTTAGACTCTTTTCAAAAAAAAAAAAACATTTTCCCTGAAAGTTACAATATTTTGATATACAATTTCTCTACTTCTATTTATTAAAAAGGGGGGTATTACTGATATTACTGCATGTTTTAAATAAAACTTGACAATATCTCAAGCTTGTGTTAAAGGGATAGTTCACCCAAAAATTTTAATTCTGTCTTTATTAACTCATCCTCATGTCATTCCAAACCAGACCTTCATTCATCTTCGGAACACAAATTAAGATATTTTTGATGAAATCCGAGAGCTTTCTGACCCTGAAAAGACAGCAACACAACTACCACATTCAAGGCCCAGAAAAGACATTGTTAAAGGATTAGTTTAAATCCAGAACAAACATTTTACAGATAATGTACTCACCCCCTTGTCATCCAAGATGTTCATGTCTTTCTTTATTTAGTTGTAAAGAAATTATGTTTTTTGAGGAAAACGTTTTAAGCATTTCTCTCCATATAATTAACATGTATGGTGCCCCCAAACTGAGACTACCAAAATGCAGTTGCAGTAGCTTCAAAAGGCTCTAAACGATCCCAGCTGAGGAAGAAGGGTTGGTTCGATCGGTTGTTTTCTAAACAAATTGACAATTTATATACTTTTTATGCTCATCTAGTCTCGTGTCTCTGCAATGTGAATGCGTACTCTGTGCAATCCGGGTCAATACAGTTAAGGTATGTCGAAAAAGTCCCATCCCATTTTCTTCCCCAACTTTAAAACCATCCTACATTGCTGCAGAAGTACCTACCCAGTGTTAACAAAGTGAACATACAAAGATCAAACAGCCTTTACAAAAAATGGTAAAACAGCATTGTAGGACGATTTTAAGTTGAAGAAAAAAACGAGATGGGAGTTTTTCGACATACCCTAACTGGATTGACCCGGATTACACAGACTACACATGCGCATCACAGATATGAGACAAGACAAACATTAGAGGTTAAAAAGTATATAAATTGTCAATTTGTTTTGAAAATAATCGTTTCACTAGATAAGACCCTTCTTCCTCGGCTGGGTTTAGAGCCCTTTGAATCTGCATTTAAACTGCATTTTGGGAGTTTAAACTTGGGGGCACCAGTCCTGAAATGTTTTCCTCAAAAAACATAATTTCTTTACGACTGAAGAAAGAAAGAAATTAACATCTTGGATGACAAGGGGTGAGTACATTATCTGTACATTTTTGTTATGGAAGTGAACTAATGCTTTAAAATAGTCCATGTGACATCACCCTGCTGAAAAAAACAGCATATGCTGGTTAGGTATGTTTTGGTGCTGGGATGCTGGTTTTAGCTGGTTTATGCCAGTCCTTTGCTGGTTTATGCTGGTCATGTTGCTGGTCAAGGACCAGCATAAACCAGCAAAGGACCAGCATAAACCAGCAAAGGGCCAGCATAAACCAGCAAAGGACCAGCATAAACCAGCAAAGGACCAGCATAAACCAGCAAAGGACCAGCATAAACCAGCAAAGGACCAGCAAAGGGCCAGCATAAACCAGCAAAGGACCAGCATAAACCAGCAAAGGGCCAGCATAAACCAGCAAAGGGCCAGCATAAACCAGCAAAGGGCCAGCATAAACCAGCAAAGGACCAGCATAAACCAGCAAAGGACCAGCATAAACCAGCAAAGGGCCAGCATAAACCAGCAAAGGACCAGCATAAACCAGCAAAGGACCAGCAAAGGGCCAGCATAAAAAAGCAAAGGACCAGCATAAACCAGCAAAGGACCAGCATAAACCAGCAAAGGACCAGCAAAGGGCCAGCATAAACCAGCAAAGGATCAGCATAAACCAGCAAAGGATCAGCATAAACCAGCAAAGGGCCAGCATAAACCAGCAAAGGGCCAGCATAAACCAGCAAAGGACCAGCATAAACCAGCAAAGGACCAGCAAAGGGCCAGCATAAACCAGCAAAGGACCAGCATAAACCAGCAAAGGACCAGCAAAGGGCCAGCATAAACCAGCAAAGGACCAGCATAAACCAGCAAAGGACCAGCAAAGGGCCAGCATAAACCGGCAAAGGGCCAGTAAAGGGCCAGCATAAACCAGCAAAGGGCCAGCATAAACCAGCAAAGGACCAGCATAAACCAGCAAAGGACCAGCATAAACCAGCAAAGGACCAGCAAAGGGCCAGCATAAACCAGCAAAGGGCCAGCATAAACCAGCAAAGGATCAGCATAAACCAGCAAAGGGCCAGCATAAACCAGCAAAGGGCCAGCATAAACCAGCAAAGGACCAGCATAAACCAGCAAAGGACCAGCAAAGGGCCAGCATAAACCAGCAAAGGACCAGCATAAACCAGCAAAGGACCAGCAAAGGGCCAGCATAAACCAGCAAAGGACCAGCATAAACCAGCAAAGGACCAGCAAAGGGCCAGCATAAACCGGCAAAGGGCCAGTAAAGGGCCAGCATAAACCAGCAAAGGGCCAGCATAAACCAGCAAAGGACCAGCATAAACCAGCAAAGGACCAGCATAAACCAGCAAAGGACCAGCAAAGGGCCAGCATAAACCAGCAAAGGGCCAGCATAAACCAGCAAAGGACCAGCATAAACCAGCAAAGGACCAGCAAAGGGCCAGCATAAACCAGCAAAGGGCCAGCATAAACCAGCAAAGGGCCAGCATAAACCAGCAAAGGACCAGCATAAACCAGCAAAGGACCAGCAAAGGGCCAGCATAAACCAGCAAAGGATCAGCATAAACCAGCAAAGGGCCAGCATAAACCAGCAAAGGGCCAGCATAAACCAGCAAAGGACCAGCATAAACCAGCAAAGGACCAGCAAAGGGCCAGCATAAACCAGCAAAGGACCAGCATAAACCAGCAAAGGACCAGCATAAACCAGCAAAGGGCCAGCATAAACCAGCTAAAACCAGCATCCCAGCACCAAAACATACCTAACCAGCATATGCTGTTCTCTTACTAGAGGGAACGAGTACTGCGTAAGAAGTATCTTACGCTAGGGGAAAATCCTTTTCTGCGAGATATTGAAGCCAAAAATTATCCTTAATTTTGAAATAATGTAAAGCGCGTTGCAGCAGCATACAGACATAGGCGAAACAGCTTGCGCGCCTATTGGCTGCTCTGCGGCAACTGCAGCAGCCTATTAGAGCGAGGCCTGACGCGACGCCAGATCCAATGGGGGCATTTCGCGCCCTTTGCGTCGCTTCGCGCCCTTTTCGTAGCTTCCCGCCTAAAAGGGCGTGGTCTAGGCCTATAAATATCGCTCATAGGCAGCTATTATCTGATTTTTCATCCTTCAAGCGAAGCAAACGCATCGCTGGAGCCGGAGAAGAAGCCGCCGTCGATTGCAAGCATCTCAGCGGGACGAGTCTCTGAAGCTGCTGGCCACGCCGCCTTCCGTGCCTTCCTGCTGCGCTTTCCGGCGCTCATATCCTTTAATATCTCAAGTGTGTGTCGCCGCTGCGATACACACTTCTCTATAAAAGAGCAGGCGTCTTTTTAAAGATGCCTTCCTGCGGCTCATGCAGAGCCACACTCAGTGACGGGGACCGCCATATCGTCTGCGTTTCCTGCCTGGGTGAGGAGCACGCGGCGCTCGCGCTCGCTGAGGGTGGCTGCCCTCATTGTGAACTACTGCCGATGGCGACTCTGAGGACTCGCCTGGCACTCTTCGCCGAATCTGCTCCCCCGCCCGCCACGGTGTCGCGCCGTAAGAAGCGCCGTGCCCAGCGGGCACCGGAACCCCCCCCCAGCCGACAAAGCTCGCCGGTTCGCCCGCCAGCTTCACCAATCTCGTCAGCCTCCGTCCCAGATGTTAAGTGGCCGCTGCCCGCCGCCGCTTGCACCGACACGGTTGACGAGGGCACAGTTATGGAGGAGGAGGATTCCTGCTCTATTCTGGCGTCAGGCAGTGAGGATTGGACGAGCTCTGTGGACCTCGCTCCCCCCGCCCACGCTCCGTCAGGCTCGAGAGCTTCGATCGAGGCAGAACTGATGAGGATTCTGACACAGGCCACGGCGTGCCTTGGCCTCGAGTGGTCCTCACCGGAGCAGCCCGCTCATAACAGGTTGGACGGCTGTTTTCTGCCGAAAGGGGAACGCGCTTCGAGCGCGTGCAAACCAGCGCCTTTTCTTCCTGAGCTTCACGAAGAACTGGCTAAATCCTGGAGCGCCCCTTACTCAGCGAGAGTGCGCCCATCCTCTTCTCTAGCGTTCTCCACTGTGGACGGCGCCGAGAAAAAAGGATACCTCTCTCTGCCGCCTGTCGAGGAGGCGATAGCAGCCCACTTGTGCCCGCCCTCCGCTGGACGGCGTGCTAAGTCGACGCTGCCGTCTAAAGCATGTCGCCAGACGTCAAACCTGCACAGCCGCGCTTACACCGCCGCTGGGCAGGCAGCGTCAGCGCTGCACACAATGGCCACGCTGCAGGTTTTTCAGGCTGACCTCCTCCGAAGGATGGATGAGGAAGGCCCTGACGCGATTTGTGTGCCGGACCTAAGGAGCGCCACGGACCTCGCACTCCGCGCTACAAAGTCTGCAGCACAGGCCATCGGACGCAACATGGCTTCGCTCGCTGTAGCCGAAAGGCATTTGTGGCTGACGCTTTCGGAGATGGCTGAGTCTGAGCGCACCGCGTTCTTCGATGCTCCGCTCTCTCCCGCTGGCCTTTTTGGATCCTCTGTCAAGGACTTTGCAGAGAGATTCGCTGAGGTACAGAAGGCGTCCCAGGCGATGAGGCACTTCCTGCCGAAACGCTCCAGCTCTGCAGCCGGCCGTGTGAAACCGCCCGCGCAGAGCGCACGACCCCAGCCACAGCCCGCTGTTGCCGCTTCGCAGCGCCACCGAGCGCAGGGCGCGAGACCGCGTTCCCGCTCTTCTGGCCGCCGTCCCGCTGGTCGCGGCCCGAGACCCAGGTTGGATTTGAAACCTGAGCCTCCGAAGCAGTCCTAACAAAGCTAGGAAAAAGACGGTGCGCGAGTCCCGCTGTCGCCGGACCCCCACCAAAGGTATTTGCTTGTTCAGTTCCAAGTATTGTGACTGTTCCAGTGTATTTTGCAGCCAACAAACCGGCTCTGTCGCCCGTTTGCCTGTACTCAAAAGCCGTTCTCACGGCTACCCAGATAAATCCAAAAAAGAGTGTATTTTCTGGTGTCCCGGCCACGGCCGATGGTGTTTCACGTGTCAGAATGCCCACTCCCCAGTGCCCATTTCTACACATAAGCACACCCTGTCTAACAGGTCAAGCGCACATAAAATCGACTCGAATCGATTGCGCTTCACAACCGGCCACGGCCGATGGTGTTTCAAGTGTAGTCAAAATGCCCACTCAGTGCCCATTTCTACACACAAGCACAACATGTCAGACAGACCCTGCGCACATAAAATCGGCTCAGATCGATTGCGCTCCACAGGTGATAGACGTGCCCACTTTACAGTGCCCACAGACATCACATCACGCACGTCAAAAGGTTTCCGTAAAAGCGAAACTAACGTGCATGCAGGCGAACGGTGTTTGCAGTGTGTTAAATGTGCCTGTTGCCACACGACCACATCCACACACAGACATAATAGTTCCCGCTATCAGCGTGCCCCACGCCTCGAATGTCAGCACGTCTCTAGTGCCACAGCACTCCGAAACCACTCCGTTACGGATAGAACGGAGCGCGTTTCGTATTCAACCTCTAGCTATTCATGCAAACGCATGGGAAAAGCTTCCAGGGGTTTCGAAATGGGTGCTGGACATTATAAAAGGAGGCTATTCGCTACAGTTTCACCGACGCCCGCGCCGCTATACAGCGCGCGTCGAGACCACAATGCAGACAGAAGCAGCACAACTGCTTCGAGCCGAAGTGGCGAAACTATTGAGCAAAGGAGTCATAGAGCCCCTCTCTCAAACTCAAAGCGAAGGAGGGTTGTACAGCAGATATTTCCTGGTACCGAAAAAAGACGGGGGTCACAGACCCATATTAGATCTAAGGCAACTGAACAAAGCGCTGGTGAAGCGTCGGTTCAGGATGCTCACGACCAGAAAAATCCTCGCGCAAGTTCGCCAAGGAGACTGGTTCGTGTCAGTGGATCTGAAAGACGCGTATTTTCAAATACAGATAGCGTCACGTCACAGGCGATTTTTGAGATTCGCCTTCGAGGGCCAGGCATATCAGTACACAGTCCTGCCGTTCGGTTTGTCCCAGGCACCCCGTACATTTACAAAGTGCATGGACGCAGCGCTCGTTCCTCTCAGACTGAAAGGCGTGCGCATACTGAACTATTTGGACGATTGGCTGATTCTAGCGCAGTCTCGCTCAGTGCTTGTACAGCATACGACCATGTTACTCGATCACCTCGAGAATTTGGGTCTCAGAGTCAATTGGGCGAAGAGCTCCCTGTCCCCCAGTCAGAAAACTTCCTTCCTGGGCACAGAATTGGACTCGCTGTCAATGATAGCGCGGCTGTCACCACAGCGCGCAGCAGACATTCAGCGCACAGCGGGCTCGTTCCGCTGCGGCGCGTCTGTCCCGCTCAAAACATTTCAGAAAATGCTGGGTCTCATGGCCTCAGCGTCATCAGTTCTGCAGCTGGGTCTGCTGCGTATGCGTCCACTGCAGTTCTGGCTGAAAGCGCGCGTCCCGCGTCAAGCGTGGGCGCCCGGTCGGCTTCGTATCACGGTCAATCAGAAATGTATCACAGCCCTGAAGCCGTGGAAAGCAGTCGACTGGTACCAGTCAGGTGTAAGCCTGGGGACTTTCTCGAGAGTAAAAGTGGTGTCTACGGACGCGTCAACCTCGGGATGGGGGGCTCTGCTCGAGGGCAGACCGTCTTTTGGCCAGTGGTCAGAACGGGAAAAGCTCCTACATATCAACTGCCTCGAAATGCTGGCAGTACAGAACGCGCTGACGCGCTTCTGTCCCCAAATAAAAGGAAACCATGTACTAGTCCGCTCGGACAACATGTCAGTGGTTTCCTATATAAATCGCCAGGGCGGTCTCAGGTCCAAAAACCTATACAGACTTGCAGAACGCCTCCTGGTATGGGCTCAGCGCAACCTGCGCTCGCTGAAAGCAGCGCATGTGCCGGGGCTTCTGAACATAGGACCAGACAGACTGTCCAGGAACAATGTTCCAGCAGGCGAATGGTCTCTACACCCACAGACAGTACAAATGCTGTGGAAAAAATTCGGCAAAGCGGAAATAGACCTTTTTGCGTCTCCGAACAACGCTCACTGTCAGGAATTTTACTCAAAAAGCAGAGACGCGCTGGCCCACGAATGGCCCCGCCGTCATCTCTATGCTTTTCCCCCCATCTCTCTCCTACCTCAGGTGATAGAGAGGGTCAGGGAAAAAGGATGTCCAATACTGCTGATAGCGCCGTTTTGGGAAAACCAGCCCTGGTTCCCAGCGCTGATGCAGCTGACGAGCACCGCCCCGTGGCCGATACCAGTGAGGAGAGACCTTCTCTCTCAGGCCAGCGGCTCGATTTGGCACCCTCACCCAGAGCTGTGGTCCCTTCATGTCTGGGCCACCAGCGAATATATGATGAACTCCCAAAAGGAGTATTAAACACGATCACGCAGGCTAGAGCCCCTTCTACGAGACGGCTCTATTCCTCAAAATGGTCAGTGTTTTCGGGCTGGTGCGCAGCCCGCGGCTTGTCACCCACTAACTGTGGTGTGATGGAGGTGCTTTCCTTCCTACAAGAGCTGCTGGACAAGGGCAGAACCCCGTCCACGCTCAAAGTCTATGTGGCGGCTATAACGGCGTTTTCGAGCGCAACGTTAGGTCAGTCAATAGGAAGGAACGATTTAGTTATTCGCTTCCTGAGGGGAGCTAGAAGACTAAATCCCCCCAGACCTCCCTCAGTCCCCGTATGGGACCTTTCTGTGGTACTAGAGGCCATGAAAGGCGGACCATTCGAGCCTCTGCAGACGATTGATTTGAAATACCTGTCTCTTAAGACTGTGTTTCTGCTGGCTCTCGCTTCAGTGAAGCGCATAGGGGATTTGCACGCACTCTCTGTGAGCGCGACGTGCATGGAATTTGGACCTAATGACTCTAAAGTCATACTCAAACCCAAGCATGGTTACGTTCCAAAATCACTCAACACACCGTTCAGGGCACAGGTCATCGCGCTGTCAGCCCTACCGGTCAATGATGAGGAAACGGACGCGAACCTCCTATGCCCAGTCAGGGCATTACGAGCTTACGTGTCTCGCTCGTCTGCTTTTAGACAGACAGATCAGCTTTTTGTTTCGTTTTACGGGCGCCCAAAGGGACTGGCCGCTTCGAAACACAGCCTATCCAGATGGATAGTTGATGCTATTGCGTTGGCATATGCTTCCAAGGGCAAGCAGTGCCCGCTAGGTGTCAGAGCACATTCCACGAGGGGCGTGGCCTCGTCGTGGGCTTGGTCGAGTGGGATTGCCTTACAAGATATTTGTACGGCGGCGGGCTGGGCCTCTCCGTCTACATTTATAAGGTTTTACAACCTGGAGGTTCCCGCCTTACAGGCCAGACTGCTGTCAGTCTAGATATTCAGTGTTGTCTGACCTGATTTATCAGCTCGAAATGCTGCGTCTACTGAGCACAGCTCTAGGGTCGACAGTGAAAGTAATAGCAGCACAATATGTGTCTGGGCAAACTGTGTGATGACCCTTATTCTTACGTCAGCTCAGGCCGTAACCCCGCCCTGTATGTACGTTTACTCAGCGTCTGAGTGACGCTGCACTATGTGGAAGAGTGCGGCGTTGCCCCTCCCTCTTCCCCGGACTCCCTGTGAGTTCTATAGGTGATTATGAACTGTATGAACCCCGGGCTTTCGCCCTTGGGTCTTTGGTGTCAGATCTCAGCATGCACGGCGTTTTACACTGGGTCCCCTAGCGTAAGATACTTCTTACGCAGTACTCGTTCCCTCTAGTAAGAGAACGTACTCGGTTACTTACGTAACCTCGGTTCTCTCTAGAGAGGGAACGAGTACTGCGTATCTTGCCGTGCATGCGCACGCTCTGGTTGCTTTGATGATGAAAAACCAGATAATAGCTGCCTATGAGCGATATTTATAGGCCTAGACCACGCCCTTTTAGGCGGGAAGCTACGAAAAGGGCGCGAAGCGACGCAAAGGGCGCGAAATGCCCCCATTGGATCTGGCGTCGCGTCAGGCCTCGCTCTAATAGGCTGCTGCAGTTGCCGCAGAGCAGCCAATAGGCGCGCAAGCTGTTTCGCCTATGTCTGTATGCTGCTGCAACGCGCTTTACATTATTTCAAAATTAAGGATAATTTTTGGCTTCAATATCTCGCAGAAAAGGATTTTCCCCTAGCGTAAGATACTTCTTACGCAGTACTCGTTCCCTCTCTAGAGAGAACCGAGGTTACGTAAGTAACCGAGTACGTTTTCTATGAGCATACGCACACCGGCGGCGCCATTCGGCGTCTGTCCGCGGCGCCCAGCTACGACTCAGGAAGCTGTTCAAATTTCTGCCGCGCCACAGAGCGCCATCTGCATAGTTTTATATTAAATAACATCATATTTGTCTCAAATCGTCCTATTAGATTAAAAAAACAAGATACCACTGCTGCAAAATACTACTTACATTAGGTTTACAGCTTGAAAAAAATGTAAACCTATATAATTAATTCATATTTTATTTTCTCGAGACATTTTTACATAGGCTACGCAAAATCTAAAGTCCTATGTAACATTTGCCTGTCATTATTATATTCACTGTCTTTGACTGCCATCTATTGGATTTACAAGGTCACAACCGTCATTCAGGTCATTTAAATAACGGTGTAGCGGAGCGCGATGGACGACGAAAAACTGATCAAGGAAGTAGGGAAATAGAAATAGCCAGAATTATTTGCAACAAATCATAGATTCAACATAAGGAATTCATCAGCTTGGAGGAAGATTACCGATGTCATCGGTTTTTCAGGTAAGAATGTTCAATTTTGTTTACGTACGATCTGAGGTAAAATGTATAGTGAGCAACTGTATGTAATTGTACAGTACAATCATAAAATAATGTACAATACAGGCATTGTCATTTCATGTCCTTAAAAATATCAATACTGTTGACCACAAAATGACAATTATTTTATTTTAAATACAAACCCTCATGTTGAATTTAGACTCCAATAAACTGCCTCAACAACAATACGATTATAATTGAAGTTTACAAAGAAATAAGTATACCTTACACAACAAAATAGCATGTAGTTTTTTATTGAGCAAACAAATCATATTACTAGCTACAGCATAAGGAATGTTGAAATTGCTTGTAATAATACAAAATGCTACTAATTGATGAATGGGAATCTAGCCTAAAAATGAGCTGGCGCGTATAGAATGTGCGCGTCCGGTGTGCGATACCTCCAGCTGTCCTCGACGCGACGCGACGCTGCGCTTCTCGTTCGGTGTGCGACCCCCTTTAGGATGTTAAGTAAAGATCATGTTCCATGAAGATATTTTGTAATATTCCTACTGTAAATGTATCAAAATGTAATTTTTGATTAGTAATATGCATTGCTAAGAACTTCATTTGGACAGCTTTAAAGGCAATTTTCTCAATATTATATATTTTTTGCACCCTAAGATTCCAGATTTTCAAATCGTTGTATCTGGGCCAAATATTGTCCTATCCTAACAAACCATACATCAATGGAAAGCCTATTAATTCAAAGTTAAAATATTGACCCTTACTGGTTTTGTGGTCCAGGGTCAAAATTAAGAGATTGAATTTATCTACTTACTAATTTCAAGGGATAGTTCATCCAAAAATGAAAAGTCTGCTGTCATTTACTCATGTCTTACGTCCATGTAGAAATTTTTTATTTCCGCAGTAGCTCTCAAATCTCATTCACATTAGTGTATATTAAAATATGGAACATCAAAATTGTGTTGCACCAGTTTTAACGTCAGTTAAGTGATGGGATTCAATCCTTTTTTTAGTCATAGACCCAAATATAATCATCTTTGCCCAAGTCACCCACAATTTAAAGTTACAAGGCAGCTATATATTTTTGTGTGTAAAAAAAGAGTTTAAACTGTGAAAAGTTAATATTGCAATATTATAAAATATCTAGTTTCTATTATATTACATTATTTTTTTGTACTCACTATAGCACTATACTTTTAGGGTTAGGTACTGTATTGTTAATAAATAAATAGTGAATAAATGTCAATATTTTATTTAAATCAGTTTCTTTATGTAGGGTAATTTTATTTTTTCTTTAATTATTTAAATGTTTTTTATAGTTTTTCTCTAAACCAATTTAGTGAATTAAAGGGGATAGTTCACCCAAAAATAAAAATTACCCCATGATTTACTGATCCTCAAGCCATCCTAGGTGTATATGATTTTCTTCTTTTTGATGAATACAATCAGAGTTATATTAAAAAATGTCCTGGCTCTTCCAAGCTTTAGGTACTTTAGGCAGTGAATGGCTGTTGAGATTTTGAAGTCCAAAAAAGTGCACCCATCCATTATAAAGCGTTCTCTACATGGCTACAGGAGGTTAATAAAGGCCTTCCAAAGTGAATTGATGTGTTTGTGTAAGAAAAATATCCATATTTAAAAACTTATGAACAGGGCATAGGTGTAGCGTAAGCTTTGGTGAGAAGTGACGAACACGGAGACTTTTACAGAAAAATGTTGAAGGATTAAGCAAAGAGAAGACTGGTTATCCTTTGCTGTAAACAAAACTTGGTTCTTTCGAGACTAGCATATACATCCCTACATCATCCGCTGAAACACCACTTTTACGGTTTATACAGCATCAATTTGCTTTACCCAATTCGTATTCAATTCGTAACATATTTCAACTTTTCAAATTTCAAACCCAATTTACGTCATTTGCGTTGCCCAGTGCGAATTGCCGCAAACGAGTGATATGGCGTCTCCTGTGCAAGTTGAGAAAATTTCAACTTGAGCCGGAAGATTCTCATTTTGCCGTAACCATGAGTTTAAAAATTTCAGCTCGAGCAGAAATTTGCATAACGCATTACCCAATTCATGTAATTTGCTTTGCCCAGTGCAAATTGCCGCAAACGAGTGATATGGCGTCTCCTGTGCAAGTTGGAAAAATTTCAACTTAAGCGGAAAATTTGCATGGCACGTCACCCAATTAGTGTCATTTGCGTCACCCGGTGTAAAAATGTTTAACTTTAGTGGAAAATTCATGACGCGTCACTCAATTAGAGTCCTTTGCATTGCCCGGTGTGAATTTCCGTAAACGTGCGATATGCTGTCTTCTATGCAAGTTGAAAAATGTCAACTCGAGCGGAAAATTTACATGACGTGTCACCCAATTCACATCATTTGTGTCACCTGGTGTAAAAAAATTCAACTTGAGTGGAAAATTCACAACGCGTCACCCAATTCGAGTCATTGAATTGCCACAAACGAGTGATATGACGTCTCCTGTGCAAGTTAAAAAAAAAATTAAACTTGAGCCGGAAAATTTGCATTTTGCCGTAACCATGAGTTGAAAAATTTCAGCTTGAGCTGAAAATTTGCATAACGCATTACCCAATTCCTGCCATTTTTTTCGCCCAGTGCGAATTGCCGCAAACGAGTGATATGGTGTCTCCTGTGCAAGTAAAAAAAAAATTAAACTTGAGCTGGAAAATTTGCATTTTGCCGTAACCATGAGTTGAAAAATTTCAGCTTGAGCTGAAAATTTGCATAACGCATTACCCAATTCCTGCCATTTTTTTCGCCCAGTGCGAATTGCCGCAAACGAGTGATATGGTGTCTCCTGTGCAAGTAAAAAAAAAATTAAACTTGAGCTGGAAAATTTGCATTTTGCCGTAACCATGAGTTGAAAAATTTCAGCTTGAGCTGAAAATTTGCATAACGCATTACCCAATTCATGCCATTTGCGTCACCCAGTGTAAATTGCCGCAAACGTGCAATATCGCTGGTTCCGTGCAAGTTGAATAATTTAAACTCAAGCGGAAAATTCCCATGACGCATTACCCAATTTGTGTCATTTGCATCACCCAGTGCGAATTGCCGTAATCGTGCGATATCGTGCCTTCTGTGCAAGTTTAAAAATTTCAACTTTAGCGGAAAATATGCATGACACACATGGGTGTGGAGCACTTTTTATGATGGATAGATGCTCTTTATTGGACTTCAAAATCTCAACACCTATTCACTGTCATTATAAAGTCAGGAAGAGCCAGGACGTTTTTTAATATAACTATGATTGTATTCATCTGAAGGAAGAAAGTCATATACACCTAGGATGGCTTAAGGGTGAGTATATCATGGGGTAATTTTCATTTTTGGCTGAACTGTCCCTTTACTTTTACATATAATTTTTGCTGCTCCAGTGCCTATTTACTTTTATTACATGGGAAGAAAAAGTGTGTAATAATGGCAGAAATTTCATTTTTGGTTGAACTGTCTATTTAACAACAAACCTGTTCTTTTTTTATTATTTTTCCTCTTCCTGAAATGATGTGATTGGCCCGTTAGTCTGTCAGTTGCTGAATAATGGACACTGTCAGCCTATTAAAGAGCGCCAAGACCAATTCTCAAGTTAATTACACTATCCTCTCTTCACAGGGCAGGGTGAAGCTTGCTTGTCACAGTGATGTAAGGACTGAATCCCCATTTAGCTCAATGTGTCCTGTCTCTCTCTTTCTCTCTCATTCTCAATGTCTTCTTTGTGTGACTTGGGTCCCCCTGTTGAAACAAACCGGTGGAAGCAGTGTTTTTTTACCCCTTGTTTTCAATGCAGTTGTGGGTTTCCCTATAGACTCACACCTATGTCCCGTTCAAATCCTCACATAGTGCATTACAGGTGCTCGGACATACCAGGTTAAATAATGCATGCATGACAGTCGCTTTAGACTTCGATGCTGGTCTAAACGACTATTTCTTTTTGCAATGTCAGAAATACAGGACTATTTCTGTATACTAACGATTTAATTTTCCAAGAAGGACTACATTGTACACCTTTGTATAATGTTATAATGGTATAATAAGGTGCACAAGCCTCATTCACTTAGTGATATATCCAGAGATTAGAGTATCGGCCAGTTGTAGATACTAGATATATCACCAGAGTGGTGTTATACGGGCTGTGGACCTACTGGTTTTGTAAACCTTTCAACTCTTGTCTCTGTCTTCTGTATGTAGCTAGTTTACCGTCTCATGTTGCACAAACAGTTGTGTGTCGACGCGTGGCTGTGTGCGAGCGTGTTTGGGGGTGGCGGGGCACGCTGGGATTGTGCGAGTGCGTGTCTGTTTCTGACCTCTGTGATGTGGCATTTCTGTCTACAGCCTTGTCGAACTCTGTGACCTGACTAATTTCCTCTTCTCTTCTATACTCTGTCTTTCTTTTTTTTTCGCTTCCTCCACTTTCTCCTCTTCTTCCTTCAGGGCACTCAACTTATATTTAACGCAGCCAAGGAACTCGGTCAGCTCTCCAAGTTGAAGGTATGAATGGTTATATTATAAAAAAAAAAATAATGATTGATATATATATATATATATATATATTAGGGCTGTCAATCGATTAATTTTTTTTAATCGCGATTAATCGCATGGTTGTCATGAGTTAACTCGTGATTAATCGCACATTTTTATCTGTTCTAAATGTACTTTAAATTAATACTTTTTAAATTTTTAAATACTCTAATCAACATTGGCATGGACAAATATGGATGCTTTAAGCAAAAATGTGTTTATTATTAGTGAAACCATACTCGACATAGAGCATGAAGACTAGACATGTTTCAAAGGTCATAGATGTTTTTCAAATAACTTGTTTATGTCTATTTGACACATGGAAAAAAAGAACATAGAAATACCCGGTTCCCATTACTTCTCTTTCTTTGCACTGAGCAATTTACTTACACGAGCCTGTTTACATTATTTGCAGGACAGGGCAGCTCACTTTATCTGAACATGCAAAATCTACATTTATTATTACATTTGTTTGCCTCTCGGTGCCCACGTACTGTAATCTGATGCAGCCAAGTTCTCAACAAAACTGTTTCCATTGTTATAATTTAGTATTTCTGTTATCAGACAACCAAAGTAATATGAAATAATAACTGAAAAAAATCCTGAATTATGATCATGATTCAATCGCTGAAAATAATAATTTACAGGCACCTGGACATAAGTCACTATTCTCTGCATTATTATCGTTGTTTTTAACTTCCTGTTTGAATACCTTCACGATCCTTTGACTTTTTAGGAGTTTACCCGTTTAAAGTTATGTGATCGCAAAAACCTGCTTCTTTTATTTTTTTAATGTATTGTTTTGGTTATAATGTACTGATTCGAGAACCTGGTCTCATGAAAATGCGCACTAGCACGATTTTCTGTTTCTATTTGGCGTGCTATTAATAAGCTGAAATTAACTTTGGCGTGCATATGATATGCAATTATGCATGTGTTTGACGTGCATTTAATACGCCGTTTTCGCTTGCATACTCGTATGTGGCTTTACGCATCAACCCCACAGCACCAATAACGTAGACCGACTCCGCTTGCATTCAATAAATATGGCAGAAGTGCCGGTACGCAAGTACGCAAAAGGATACAATACAGAAGTGCCTGCGTACTGGCCCACTTCAAGCACTGGAAGCAACAGAATATCTGGTTTAACTGAAAGCGCTGCACCACTGCCGCTCGCTGAACAGAGCAGACGCAGATATAAAGAGAGGGAGGTGTGTTTATAAATAAACATAAAATAAATAAATTAATATTTTAATATTTTATAAACATAATAATAATTACTGTAGATGATTTATGCATTTGAATTAATAAATTAATGTATTTTTTTTGTCTTCACGTTGTTGTTCTTTTTTTTTTTTGTCTTAATTTTTCAAAAGCATGAAAGACGTGACTTAAGATAACACAGGATTACTTTAACTCAGGGTTAAATTGAACCAGGAATTACACTTCAGTAACATTTGGAAAAACTGCTAAATATTTATGTTAATATTTATAAATAAGCATTATAAAATAAATTAATTTATATTTTAATATTTTATAAAGATAATATTAATGTATATGATTCATTCATTTGAATTATTAATAAATTATTATTAATTTATGTTTTTTATAGATGTTTTAAATTTTATCAGTTTATCATTTCATGTATAAATTCAAATATTCAAATTAAAATATAAATGGATAGATATTTATATAATTAATATTTTTAAATACACATAAAGTAAATGATTTCATATTTTAATATTATATAAATATAATATTAATTATTGTAAATTATTAATACTTTGGATTACTTAAAAATTGTTAATTTAGGTTTTATTATAAATAAATTTTTAAAATGTTTATCAGTTTATTATTTAATATGTATGAATTCAAACATTTTAATTGTTGTCATTTTTCTTGTCTTCATGTCATTGTTTTTTTATACTTTTTTTGAGAGTATGAAAGATGTGATTTAAGAGAACCCTGGATTACTTTAACTCAGGATTAAATGAACCTGGATTAACAATACTTGTAGTGGCAAAAATTACACTTTAGTAACATTTAGAAAAATGTATAAATATTTATAAAATAATACTTATAAATAAACATTATAAAATAAATTAATATTTTATTAATTATTATTAATTTAAGTTTTATTATAAATACATTTTTGAAATGTTTTATCAGTTTATCATTTATTATATATTAATTCAAATATTTTAATTACTATGTGTTGTGTTATCTTCATGTCATTTGTTAATTTTTTTAGAATAAATTTATTTTATTTTTTGAAAGTATGAAAGATATGACTTAAGATAACTCTTATTTAGTATTACTTTAACTCAGGCTTAAAAGAACCTGGCTTAACAATTTTAAGTATAAAAAGATCATTGTTGTATTTTGTTCTTATGAAATTGTAATTTTTGTAGGAGCACATGGTTCGTGAGGAGGCCAAGGCACTGTCCCCTAAACAGTGTGCAGTGATCGAGTTAGCACTGGATACTATAAAGGTGGGTAAAGAGCTGAATGTCAGTGTAAAAAATTACTTTAAATAATGAGTTGTTAAATATAGTGGAAATAAGTCTTTTGTTCTAATAGTTGCCGCCTTCTACACTAGAATATGAATTCTTTTCTGTTTAAATTTTTTTCATTCTGTTACATAAGTATGTGTTTATTTGCACTACGCACATCACTATCCTTCCTTGTAATGTTCAATTTACACTCCCACTCAAACGTTTGCCCTTTATCACATTCGGTAGATTGTCTTTGCACTCTGGGATGTAGAGCAGAATATAATACAGACTTTTTGATGTAAAAAATGTTCTTCTATCCCACTTTAATAAGCAGAGACAACTATAAGAAGCCATTCGTAGGTGGTTTTCAGGGAATCAACATGAACTGTAGTTTTATAGCAGAATTGTTCTTGTTTGTTTGAGCATCCCGACCAGCCAGACACAGCAACCTTGTCTCAAGTAATATCTGCTGTTTTGTGGTTTCTTAGCAATATTTCCATGCTGGAGGTGTGGGGCTAAAGAAGACGTTCCTGGAAAAAAGTCCGGACCTGCAGTCTCTGCACTACGCCCTGTCCCTCTACACTCAGGCCACGGACAAACTCATTAAGACCTTCGTTCAGTCCCAGAATACACAAGGTAAGGCTCTTCCAGACATCCCCCTGTCTTTAAATATCAAATACATATTCCTCAACCTTGGCAGAATGTCAGTTATTAAAGTGATAGTTCACCCAAAAATTAAAAATACCCCATGATTTACTCACCCTCAAGCCATCCTAGGTGTATATGACTTTTTGCTTTCAGACAAATACACTTGGAGTTTAAATAAAACATAAATGGTTATTTTAAAACATTAGTTTCTATGACTTATAAATAAATGTGTATTTTATAGTTTGTTTGTTTTTATATATAAAATTATAATTTATTTATTTATTTTTAGTAAATTAATTAATTTATTATAAATATTGGTTATTCTGGTCTCCATCTTTCTTTTTCTCCTTCACACACTTTGGAAAACCTGACACACTTTAGGTCGAGATGCCCCTGGCAGAGACATTTTAATAGATAATAATTTAAAATGTAATTAGGGTAAATGTCACTGCTTCATTTAAGTATTTAAACACATATGAAAGCAAGTGTGTGTGCAAATGTGGGTTTATGTGTGTTTAAAACTCCATAGCAGGTTGAAGATACACATCATTTTGGAGGACTGTTAAAGACTGTTAAAAGGGGTCATCGGTTGCAAAACTCACTTTTACATGTTGTTTGAACATACAGTCAAGCCCGAAATTATTCATACCCCTGCCAAATTCTGACCTAAAGTTACTTTTATTCAACCAGCAAGGTTGTTTTTGATCGGAAATGACACAGGCTTCTCTTAAAAGATAATAAGATGATGTATTAGAGGCATCATTGTGGAAAAAAAAATATTTCTCAGCTTTTATTTACATTTGAACAAAAAGTGGCATGTCCAAAATTATTCATACCCTTTGCAAACTGTCACAGTCTCTGGGAAAATCCAAAGTTCTATACCATTCCAAATAGTCCAAGCTGTTCTAAAGCATCCTAATTACCCTGATTCATTGGGAACAGCTGTTTTAATCAATTCAACAGGTGAAAAACAGAAGATCTCTGCTGTTGGTTTGTGGACAGTCATGGCTAAGACAAAGGAGCTCACTTTTTATCCATCTTTGCCAATCGCCTTTCTTAATAATGTGATAGTTAGCAAGTTTCACCCCATGGCAGAGAAACATGCAATAGAATGACTCGCTCTAAAAAGCGCTGAGGTAAAAAGAGTGTTTTTTTTTTTTACACTACCACTGAGAAATTTTAACCAAGTATGATATAGACCTCATTAAGACCCTAAAGAATCATATCAACTTGTGGAAAATGGGCATCTGATGACCCCTTTAACATTTGATGAGCTTGTTGGACTGTCTCTTTCTTTCTTCTTTCCTTTCCATCTCTCAAATCCCCTTTCAATTTCTCTGTATTTTTCTGCGTCCTCTCCTCTTTCACCAGTTCATGGAGGGAAGGGGGTAAGGTTCACCCATAGTGAAGACGTGTACCCAGAGAAGGGTACGTTCACATGGGGCCCGGTGCCCCTGACGACAAAGAACCAATCAGTGATCCACCCGAATCAGATCATGCACCTCCCATTCCAAACGGGCCAACCGCATGCCCCACGACCACCCATATGTTCCCACAGAAAGGGCCTTGCATGTATGAGAACCTGGGAAGAACATGCTGTATGTTCACATACATTGGTCTGAAATGTATCTTGACGCTACAGCAACTAGAAAGCCCAGGATGAAGTGTGTTTTGAATGGCAGTGAATGAGGAATGCACACACTTCTGCAGTGTGAGAGAGGCGCATGTGTGCACTGCGGATGACGAGCCGCGAGTGTCAGTGAGTAAGCGAGTGAGAGACCGTGACGAAACGCTACATTCCGAGCGCCGAACCACATTGTCGAATGTAGATGTGACATTAATTGCGACTGACTCAGCTTGTCCGCAGGCAGGGCCTGCTCTGCTGCTCACGACCACGCAACGTGGTTTCCCTCCCTTCAGTCTCATCCCTTAGGCTCAATCTAACAAGACAACCTTCCCTCAGCCAATCAGAGTTCGCTCCTGGGGTCAGGTGACGTGCTTTCTGTCAGTGTACATCAGTGCGGAAAAGCCCTAAATTGGCATTTAAGAGCCCTGTAAAATATCACATGGATATATGTGATTATAACTAAGGGTTCGATGAATGGAAGAAAGTCTGTGTTATATACAAGTCTTTGAAATATGACCTGGGCATTTCTTGACAGGTTTCGTGACATTTACCCAGATGCTCTTTGGTTAGGAATAATCATAAAGTGCTGCGTCAAAAGCCGTCAGCATTAGCGTTAGCGTGCTGCTGTTGAAGCTCTTTCAAATCCCTGCTTGCTCAGACGGAAAACTGCATTATCAGCCTGTTTCGCTGACAAGCGCACATATATAACAGATGCCGAAAGCAAGGAATCCGTTTTTTAATTATTATTTGATTGCTGCTGACCTAGATTCTGTGGAAAGATTTAGCCGTTTAATTCACATTTAGTTATGTGAATATAATTCATTGGAGGCATCGTCACTTAAAGGTGTTTGAAAAAAATAATGAATATTTTAAAGGGAACCCTGGGTATTAAAGGAACACTCCACTCCACTATTTAAAACTTGACTCTTCTGCAGTTATATACACTACATGATATAACTACAGATGAGTCAAGTTTTAAATAGGACAAATATCGAAACTCGTTGGTCATTTTTAAACGCGATGCTATATTGGTCTCATAGGATTCAATGATCTATGCTAAAAGTGATATCACCAGAACAGGAGAACGACTGAATTTATTTCAAAATGGTAAAACTCAACTTATGAACTCGGGGGGGAGTTGGAGAACGAACCTATTTCCAAAAAAAGTGGAGTGTTCCTTTCCTTTGTATGGCTTAATATAGTAAATGATGTCTCTTATCAAACTATGTAGTAGAAAACCTGTGAAAGATTTACGTTAATTCAAAAAATCCACACCGTTTTTTCGATGAAATGGTTGTTCGAAATGCTGGAATTTGACTTTTTGAAATCTAAAGCCTGAAAAACCCTTATAGCAATATTCCTGAAGAGGTACTAACAATGTATCTATGAAATAATTATTTTATTTTGTCAATAAGCACATTTATTACACAAAATTCACGCAATTAAAAAACCCTTACCTAACCCATACCTTTCTTTCAGACAAAAATGATCAAATGACAAAAAAAAAAAAAAATGATTCACTGTTTTGAAGTGCTCCAATCTGATCGCAAATCATTTGATTTAGATCTGAACTTCGCGCATCGCGAGTCATTTGATTCAAATCGGGACTTCAGAGGGTAAATCATTTTGATTTAGATCTGGACTTTGGTGTGGGTTTGTGAATTGAAGGATTCAAATCAAATGATTTGAATCCATGCTCCTGTTCCTTCTCTGAAATGATTATTCAGATCGGGACTTCAGAGCAAGAATCGCAATTCATTTGATTTAGATCGAACTTTGGAGCGGGTTAGCGAATCATTTGCTTTAGATCGCAACTTCGGAGCGTGAATCGCAAATCATTGCAGTTAGTTAGTAGGTAGTAATAGTAGTTAGTAGTAATAGCTCGAGATACACAATTTGGAAAATAAAATACTGATATGATGACCACAGTGACTAAAGCATCCACAGGTGGCGATGGATATACAGTGCACAGCACAAATGAAAAACTTAACAAATTGAGCAATTACTCTTTACTTGAAAGACATATTAGGATTCTTTGGAGATATAATGTTCCAACAGGCCTGCTTGATCAATTTCCAAAGAAGAATGTCAAAATCATTTAGCAAATTAAGATTTTCCTATCAAAGTGATAAAATGTTGTGTTGCAAAAATGAGTACACCCTCCTGAGAGTTACTAAATAAAACTAAAAAAACAAAACAAAAGTGTAAGTTTAAAGCTATTTTTGATCAACCAGTAGTTATACTGAACCAAAACTTTTAAAGACAAGTAATTTCCTGACAGTTAAAGGTGTTTTATAGCCTACTGAATCATACACAGACTTAATGCTGTCTCCCAAAACCACTTGGGAGAGAACTGCCAGGTGACTTATTTCTTAGCAGAAAAGAGGACAGTGGTACAAGAAGAATACCAAATTATTGTTTTAAGTGTGAAAATATAGCAGAAGTAGCACTGACATTCAAAAACAATGGACTTGTGACAAGGCTCCTGAAATAACCAGGTCTTCACTTTAAGTTTTCATTTAATGATGAGTGATTTTTTTGCTACAAAATGAGGCGGAGAAATACCATGTAAGAGTGTCAGAGCTGGCAAAAGCTATGAAAAGAGTGACACTTTATCTCACAGAGTACGAAGCAGCCTGCAGAAGTGACATGCTTGGTTATTGTCACCACTAGAATTACCTACTGTAACCACAGCACAGTAAACTCGTTTAACCTCTTCCAAAGTCAATCATTTTGGATCCAAAAGCATCCAAAATGTTCTGGTGTTGCTACAGGAGGAGTGCAGCGAGAAGTGTCTGGTACCTACAGTGACGTTCAGTGGTAGTAAAGCTCTTCTACAGGGATGTATGAGTGCTGAAGGTGTGAGGGAGCTGTGCTTTATCAGTGCTGTCATGAATTCACACACTACTGTGTGATGGAATACAAAAAACTGAAACTGCAGATGCTACCCTCCCCTCATTCCCTGCATTATTGGGCATTTTTTCAGCATGACAATGAGGATATTTATTCTGCCAAGGTGAAAATCCTTCAGTGGACATGTATTTCACTCAGTATTAACACTCTTGAGCAGCTGTGGGGGATTCTGTAGAGACAAGCTGAGCAAAACTCCCCATTAAAGACCAGGGCATTCAAAGAGGTCGTCCTCCAGGAGTTAAACAGGACAGATGTGAAAATTTGCCATGAACTTGTGCACTCAGTGCCAAGAAGGGTCAGAGCAGTATACTTAATGTTCTGGAGGACATATTAAGTACTAGAATATTATACATTTGCTGAATTACATATAGGGTGTACTCATTTCTGCAATCCATTATTTAAACAAAATTGGCTAATTTACTTACATTACAGGAAATATTGGCATATATTTTGTTGTTTTTATTAAGTATATGTTTAATACATTTAAATATTGCCAGCTTTCCATGAATTATATTAGTGATCATTAAGAAAATACATCTTGTATATATATATTAAGAGGGGGTGTACTCATTTATGCTGTGCACTGTAAGCATAGGCTTAATCCAAATGCGTACCATCGATTTTTCCCCACAAGGAGTCTAAACGCCCCCAGATATCGAATGAAATCTGCGCTGAGAAACTCCTTCAGTGGCTGCAGCGTCATGACAAGTATCAGCATGTTTACATCCTACCAGGATGCCATCTACCATTTCTTGTCTCTGCTGTTTGTAAGCTCTTTCAGTAGCTGTGATCTAGTAAAATCCTTAAAGGCATCAGGGCTAAAGTGGAGAGAACCAGAGACGCTGGTCTTCAGGATGTTTTATTCGTCCACAGACATCCTCCCATTCTTTTCTGCTCCTCTTATCGCTAGTAAAGCAGTGAAGACTTACATCGCATCAGTATTTTATTTTCCAAGTTGCTTATTCCGTGTTGTGTTTTGGTAACAACGGGTAGCACAATTATCTCACAGAGTACAACCATTCAAGTAGCTCAGGCCAAGGAACTCAGCACTTTCCATGAGTGTGAATGGAGATGTGTGGGAATGGAAGTGGTTTTCCGCATGTACCTGCCTGCATTTAAAACCAAGTGAAGGACAATATCAAATGTTCTCCTTGTCTTGACTGGACCAATGGGACTGCTCTCCCCCTCCCCATCATGGTTATAAAACCTTCATGAAACACCAGAAATGAAGTGTGACCCCACTGCATGTGTGCAGATGGTACACTCATGATAATCTGAGGAAACACACTTCTCATTGTATCGTAGACACTTTTTGTTGCTAAAGAATCCTGTGAGGCATTACTTTATTTTGGTTGTCTGTGTATTATGAGCTAATTTCACCGATTACTTCAGGTCATGGCAGCTTGTTAACATTTTTATGAAGTCATGAGATTGCTAGCTTGTTATTTTTGTAAGCTAGCTAGCTGTAAAAAGCTGTTAGTGCACAGACACTGGAATAAAGTGTCCCCAATTTTGTGCCTGGACAAGCCTCACAAATTCAGATTAGAGATGTGTTGCAAGGATCACTTGTTCAATCATTTTCAGAGCTTATTTGCATCTTGCACAGTACTATATGATTTTTATAAGTTCATATGTATCACCCCAATTAAGTAAAGTCAAATTTGTTCAGCCCAGCGCAGCTATTATAGAAATTAGCAGCTTAATTATATATCCTATTAGCTAATTTAAAATTCTTTGCAAATGAAATTCAAATTTGAACTGAGCCAATACAATAATAAGCTCTGAATTTGTATTTAATATGTGCTCCCACATGGAAGACCAATCTGAAAATCTTTTTACATTATTAGTAATCTCTCAAACCAGGTTTAACACCATTATGCTGTTTAAACATCTTTGTCATCCAACCAGTTTAAAGTATGCATTGCCTCTGTATGACTCTGCGGTAACTGAATTCATGAAGGAAGTGATTAGAAGTTCCATTGAGCCATACCGATGCAAAGTATCCTGCCAGACCGGATATGGAGTCTTGACTTGTCTCGTCTTGTCTGCAGGTACTGGTGTTGATGATGCAGTTGGAGAGGTTTCTATCCATGTGGAGATCTTCACTCATCCAAATACTGGAGAGCATAAAGTCACAGTGAAGGGTACGTATTTCTTGATGTGTAACTAAAGCCTGTTGTTTGCATTCCTCCTTGATTTTAAACTTTGGAAATAGTTGCATCAGTTAGGGTGAAACTCACTGGTGGAATTCTTTGGATAATCTTTAGGCCAGGGGTCTCCAAACTCAGTCCAGGAGGGCCAGTGACCTGCAGAATTTAGCTCCAACCCTGATTAAACACACCTGAACAAGCAAATCTCAAGGTCTTACTAGGCAAGCTAGAAAATTCCAAGCAGGTATCTTCAGGCAAGTTGTAGCAAAACTCCGGCCCTCCAGGGCAGAGTTTGGAGACCCCTGCTCTAGGCATTCTTTTGAAAGATCCTCAATGTCTTCCCCCAGAAAGCGATTTCTACCGAGGGGGACCAATGAAATCAATTGCCCCCCTAGCCCCTGACGCAAGCGGTTCTTACTTACTACACCAAAACATATTCACGAACCCCTTTTCTGGTTCCGAGCTTGTGCTTTAGGCTTTAGGCGTCGAAAGACAAATAACCGATTTGAAACTAGGCTCTGACTTGGTGAAAAGGGGGTACTTGTGTACCAATCTTCATCCCTCAAGTAGCCTAATGTTTGGAGGGAAAATGTCAAGGAGGGCCTGTGAAAATTAAATGGTATATGAGGCACTAGGTATATGAGGTTCCTCAGAATGGCACATTGGCAGAATTCTCTGGAAAACCGCTAGGAATAAAGTGCCTTATACCTTTCCAATACAATAGGGTTACCGGAAAACCAATGAAAATTTTTCGGGTTCTTATGGATTCTATTTTGTAAGTTCCTTCAAGAATTTCTAGTTCATTATTTTAGACTTCAAGACTCTAGGAACCCTTGTCAAGTGCTTAAAACTTTTCCAATACAGTAGGGTTACTGGAAAACCAATGACAATTTTTTTAGTGTTCCTATGGGTAGATAAATAAGGTACAAAGATGACCCATTGAGTACTGCTTATAGCTTCAACGCCAATTGAACACTCCCTGGAAGCTTCTAGTATGCCTAGTTAGACCTCAATTAGCTGGTTTAGATGAGTGTTTCGGAGCTGGTTGGATCTAAACTCTGCAGGACAGCGGCCCCCCAGGACAGAGTTTGGACACCCCTGCCCTAAATGTACAGTTTTGGGTTCTTGAAATGTGGTGATCTAAGGAACCCAAAATGGTCTCTCAAGTAGCTTAATTTCTGCAGTGTAATCGGATGCAAGTAAAGGGAAGTCTAAGAAAATTGATCAACTCAATGTATTTTCTATTAGTGGTGGCTGCGAATGACCTACGGTGGCAGACCTCTGGAATTTTCCGGCCCTTCGTGGAGGTCTACATTATTGGCCCTCATCTCAGTGATAAGAAGAGAAAGTACGCCACCAAGTCCAAGAACAACAGCTGGGCTCCCAAATACAACGAGACCTTCACATTGTGAGTGGCATACTCTTGTTTCTTTAGCTTGCATTTACACAACAGTTCCTAAATTAAAAAAAGTAATCCTGCTTCTTTTTTAAAGCACATTGAGTAACGAAGTGGGTCCGGAGTGCTACGAGCTCCAGGTGTGCGTGAAAGACTACTGCTTTGCACGAGAGGACCGCACTGTTGGCATGGCGGTACTGCAGCTGAAGGACGTAGCACCACGGGGTAGCGTAGCATGCTGGCTCCCGCTAGGTAAACGCATTCACATGGACGAAACCGGCCTGACCGTACTGCGAATCCTGTCCCAGCGCAACAACGACGACGTTGCGAAAGAATTCGTCAAGCTCAAATCTGACCAGCGCTCTGCTGAGGAGGGGCGGAGCTAAGACCAGGAATTAGCTAGCGAGGCATGGTAACTTGAATGGCGCAAACACTGCCCCCGATGTTCAGATGTTGCACTAGCGCATAGAAAAAAAACAAGACATGTTTATCTCAGTTCTTCACTTTAATGACCAACCGTTTACGTGACAAAGCAGTTATATATTTGTATTCAGTGCACTGCCATTAGAATTGCCAGGAAGGGCTTGTTTAACAAGCACAATTTGGCACACGAAACAGACACAGGATATTGTATTTCTTAAATACTTGATGTTTGTGATGACTTTGATTTTTATAATGCATATTCCAAGACAGAAACCTGCCAAAAGGTACTTAAATACAACAAATGTTTATCTATTTATCTGCAAAACATTAAATATCACTATCAATTGCACAGGTCTTAAAATATAAATTCAGAAAATATTATATTTAAAATAATAATAATAATATGACAATAGTTATATTACAAATATATTTATATTTTATTTATATTCCGATTTTTTTCAAACTCATCTGTGAAATAAACCAGATTAAGGCATGTAAACATGACAGAGTGCTACATAGTGCCATGATTTTTTTTTTCGTACCATATTCAACAACATCTGTAATGATGTCAAACCTTTCGTGCGGCCTTTTGTCAATCATTCCTGCACCCTTCAAAGGGTGCCTTAATGTCAGGGTATCGTTTCTCCACTATGTACAACCATTTCACCCCTTAACCTCCTTAATAGGGACCAAAACCCCCTATGGGTCAGACTTTAATGTTATGCAATCGTTTAGAAGCACAAGAAAATTATGAAAAACAGACCTACAACCAAATACACCTCTGAAAGCAGAGTGGTCACTTTTTCATGTAGTACGAAATGTGTAAAAAAATATTTTCAGGGGGCGTGACTTGCAGGAAATCCTACGAATTCTACTTATTGTACGAATATAAGATACTTGGACTTTGTAAAGATGCATCGCACATTTAGATTTAGTCACAGGGCCACCCCTCTCCTGTCTTTAGTAGTGTCGTCAAACGATTAATCGCATCCAAAATACAAGTTTTTGTTTACATAACATTAAGTATGCACAGTATACACACATGTATATATCATTTGTATATACATAAATATCACAGTATACAGTAAACTAAAACTTGTATTTTGGATGCGATTAATCACAATTAATCGCAATTATTCGCATCCAAAATGCAAGTATTTGTTTACGTAATATTTATTGTGTATACTGTGTATATTTATTATGTATATACATATTATTTGCGTGTTTTATATATATATACATAATAAATATACACAGTACTCAGTAAACCAAAAACTTGCATTTTGGATGCAATTAATCGCATCTAAAATACATGTTTTATTTTTTTAATTCAAGTTTTTGTTAACATAATAAATATACACAGTGCACAGGAAACAAAAATGTTTATTTCAGATGCAATTAATCGCGATTAATCATTTGACACCACTATCTTTGTGTGTTTTCCAATCTGTTAATGTTCAAGTACGAGTGCCTGTGCGGTTTATCCAGTGTTTGCGGCATGATTACGGTTTATACGATGTATATGTGCAAGTCTAGATTGACAAACACTGCTTGTATTAGACACCAGAGCTGCCTGTTTCAGTGAAATTTCACTTTATAACGTCACGTTTAAATGGCATACCGCTCCAGAAGATTGTTCCATGCAAAATGGGACCTTTTTCTTCACTGACTGGTTTCACACCTCAATAGAATCACAGCCATTGAGAATCGCTCCTATAGAGTTGCCATAGTAACCGCTGATGAATCCTGCCGAACCATCCACCATATTAGAAAAGCACAAGAGAGATGCTCTATAATGTGGATTGAACTCTGTATATCCATTCATTCATTCCCTGCTGTACTGCGCTATACCGTGACTGACAGAAACTAGCCGTGCTATGGGTCTACAGAGGTGAAATGATCTAGATAGAGTCGCTTATTGAATTTAGCAGTTAAGCACCTTGCGCTACAGCTATTTTTATTATTTCTTAAATAGTCTATGCATCTGTTTTATCGAAGTCATCAGTGATCAACGGCCTTGGATTGTTTACAAGCTGCGAACTTCGCTGTTGTTTTGTTTTACAGACTGAATCTTTTTAAGTTCACCGTTATTATTGAACACTGGGCTTCTGCAGGAAATGGCGTTAATGAATGTTAAATTGAGTGCAGAGTGGAAAACAGAATCTGTAGCAAGAAAATACTTTAATTTGGAGAATAGGATTTTAAATGTTAAAGCTGTGTGTTGCTGTCTGTGAATAATAATGTTACAGGATACAGTCGTGAGCATGTAGACAAAGCACTCGCAGACACAAGCGCACACGGTTCCCAATAACACCCCAAACAGCGACTCCTTGCCTGTATATAAGAAGCAGTGCATGTTGGGAAAGATTCTTCTTTGTGCCAGCATGTCTCTTTGATGTGATATTCAATTATCGTCTTGATTTTTCTCTTGAGTTGTCATTTATTTTGATATTTGGGTATTATTTTCTATTTTTGGAAGGCTTGTGAATATATAAATATGTATTACTGATGTGTAGTGGTACAGAGTTACTAGCATGAGAGATTTTTTTATACAAAGATGTTTCTAATTTTTTTTTTTTTTTAATATGATCGTTCTTATCGGGGATGGAGGTAAAACAGATGCCAGCCTTGGTGTGTTTCTACTTCCAATAAATGGTTAAAAAAAATGCAATGTGCAATGGATTTTTTTTGTTGGTTTCTGTTGTTTTAAAAATCTGAAATATGACTTTAAAAGTTAAATATTTATTTACATTTGTGTATTATTGAACATATTGCATTATTTAGTGCTGTCAAATGATTAATCGCATGCAAAATAAGTTATTCGTTTTTAATCGTGATTAAGTGTATATGTACACGTTTATACCTAAATTGAGGTCCCCATGGGGAAACAAGCTTATAAATCGTGCAGAATAAGTTTTTTTCAGAATGTAAAAATGCAGAAAGTTCTGTCTTGTGTGTATGTGTGTGTATGTTTAATTATTTCAAATACAGAAAAAAGGTAAATGGATAGTTCACCCATCTATTACGTAAACTTTATTTTGGATAAGATTATTCGCGATTAATCTTTGACAGCACTAATTATTTTACAATTTACTTTATTTACTTAGGTATATATGTGTGTTTAATTTATTTTTTTTAATTACAGAAAAAAGGTAAAGGGATAGTTCACCCATCTATTATGTTAACTTTTACTTTGGAGACGATTAATCGCGATTAATCATTTGGCAGCACTAATTATTTTACAATTCATACATTGTGTTTTTGTGTTTATGTGTGTGTGTATAATATATTTAAGTTACAGAAAAAAAAGAAAGGGATAGTTCACCCAACGATTTCTTCTCTTCTGTGCAGTGTTGCCAAGTCCATGGTTTTCCCGCAGAATTGGGGCACATTAACACTGTTGCAGCGAGTTGAGGTAAACCCCGTAATGTGATATTTAGCCCCTGGAATGAAATTTAACCAGGGGAACCCCACCAAAAAACATGTATTTTACCACCCAGAATGCGACTGGGCTAGATTTGGGTTAGTTTTGAGTAACAATTAGACAAATTTTGTTGTAAAAACCTGGCAACCCTGCTTTTGTAGCAGTCTTCAACATGCGTTCACGAACGCTCAGTGAAGACTGACACAGAAGAGAAGAAATTGTTGAATAAAGTTGTTAATTTTGTTTTCTTTGTGCACAAAAATATTCTCGTAGCTTCATGACATTACGGTTGAACCACTGAACTATTTTAGTGATGTTCTTACTACCTTTCTGGGCCTTGAACGTTTCAGTTGTGTTGCTGTCTATGCAGGGTCAGAAAGCTCTTGCATTTCATCAAAAATATCTTAATTTGTGTTCTAAAGATGAACGAAAGTCTCAAGGGTTTGAAATGACATGAGGGTGAGTAATTAATAACACAATTTTCACTTTTGAGTGAACTATCCCTTTAAGGTAAAATACTTTGAACAAATTAGATGGAGGTGGAAGGTTCATCAAGACAAAATCTGATTTTATTTTTTCTGACATTTAAGTTTAAAACCTGAATTATTTTTAAGTAATGAGAAATGTATTGGGTTTATCTAGCAAACATAATTAATGTATAATGCACCTAAAATAAGCATGCCAGCAAAATGCTCAGATGACATTTTAAAGTGACACTGCATGGCAACACAAAAGAGAAATGCATCTCAGGAGGTAAAGGAACACCCACATTCAGACTCTGCGTAGGAAGGAGAGCTTGAGGGACTCTGGGATTTCGAGCTGGGCGGCGCTGACTTGCGGTGGAGGCTGATAAGGGAACGTGACGGGGAATACCCGTCTGACATCCATCAGAAGCTGCGGAGGTTGCCCCTCAGAACGCCCCTTCAGCAGCCCCTGGGAAACCCCAGAGAAAAGCAGTGTTATCACTGCTGGACAAAACCCTGCTCTAGAATTGTTTTATAGAGCTCATATTGGAATGCTTTTGCCCTTACCTGCACTATACGGATGAAATTGAGCGTTACTCGCTCCTCGAGGTCACTCTGAGGTGTATAGAGGCTTAAAATCTTCACAACCTGCAATACACATTAACAATGCAACTACAATTAACTTGCCAACATTGAGTGTATATATTTTATTATATATATATATATATATAGAAATTAATTTTTTTATACACACATATAATACACATTAACATTTAATATAATGTAATATTAGTATTTTTATGTAAGTTGTGTATATGTAATTAATTGGAACACAATGTAATCTAATTATAATCATTTACATAGAATTATATATAAATTGTGTATATATAAGTTATATTTATATTATATAATTTGTTGAGAACAGAAAATAAAATTATAAAGAATGTATATGTAATATAAATTTAAGATTTTTTTTTATATTTGTGTACCTTTATTTTTATGCACGTTTTGTATGTAATTATACTTCATGTGTATAAATACAATAAAGGTTATAAATGATACAATATTACTATAAAGTAAAGTTTATAAAGACAAAATTTAATTCTAGTGTACAAATTTACGATTTGAAATTCATGTATATTAAATTATATATACACAATTTATATAATGCTACATATAATTCTACACATACATACAAAAATGTAATATAATTTAATTCTAACACATTTAAATATATACATTAAATATAATAAAATTGTGTGTATATATAATGTTAAATAAAAATAAAATTACAAATGCATATTTAAAATTAATTTAGGTTAAAGGATAAATAAAGTTTTTTATATATTTGTCAATTGTATTTTTATGCAAGTTGTGTATATGTAATTGCATCATTTATAATATTATATTATATTAGTGTATAAATATATTGTTATAAAGGTTATAAATTATATATTATAAATTAAAAACTAAAGTTTAGGAAGACTTAATTTGATTCTAGTATACAAATTTACATTCAACATTTACAATTTAAAATTCATACATAAATATATAATTGTGTATAATTATATATGTATATGTTATATAATTCTACACATATATACAATTATACATTTATATATACAAAATATACATTTTTTATATTAATTATAATATAATTACATATATAATTCTATATACAGAATTTAATATTTTTTATATTATATATAATTTGTTCTTAACAAAAAATAAAATTACAAATGTAAATTAAAAAAAATTAAATTAGGATAAATACTGTTTTTTAATACACATTTTTTTCTATTTGTATATTGTATTTTTATGCAAGTTGTGTATATTATGTTATATGTGTATTATATTATAATAAAGGTTTTAAATTATATATTATAATCTAAAGTTTATGAAGACTAAATAAAATTACAAATATGTAAAAATTTAGGATAAAAATCATAATAATATATTTATACACTAATATAATATAAAGGTTATACATTATATAATATAAACTATAAACTACAGTTTATAAAGAATAAATCTGATTCTAGTATACAAATTTACATTCAACATTTACAATTTAAAATTCATACATAAAATTATATATACACAATTTATATAATGTTATATAATTCCACACGTATATACACTTAAATGTATATAATTGAATTATAATGTATTTACATTAATAAATATGTGCATATATATACATATATAATTTGTTGTTAACAGAAAATAAAATTACAAATCAATATTTAAAAAAATTAGAATAAACAATGTTTTACATATATAGATTTTTATATTTGTATATTGTATTTTAATGCAAGTTGTGTATATTATATTATATTATATGTGTATATTATAATAAAGGTTTTAAATTATATAATACATATTATAAACTACAGTTTATGAAGACTGTTAACAGAAAATAAAATGACAAATATGTTTAAAATAAATTAATTTAGGATTAAAGAGAAATAATATTATAATATTTTGTGTTTGTATATTGTAGTTTTATGTAAGGTGTGTGTATGCACTTATATTACATTATAATATTATATATGTCTATAAATATATTATAACCAAGGTTATAATTTACATAATATATATTATAAACTAAGATTTATCAAGACAAAATTTTAGTCTAATATACAAATGTATATTTATTATAATTGAATTCAACCATGTATATTTATATAATATGCTGTATATATATAATACAACATTTAAAGGTAAAAACTAAAACAAATACATTTTAATTATGAAAAGTTACAACAAATATTTTGGGGGGGGGAATTAATGTTCAAGACAAAATTTGATTTAGTTTTGCCTGACATGTAACTGTAATAACCTGCTGGTTGGACAGTGCGTTGCAGGCTTGGACCATGGCTTCTCCATCAGCTTCAGTCTTCTTGCTCATTTGAAGAAGCTGTGCTGCCTGTATGAGCGGCTCCAGCGTGGTCACAGCGCCCCCTTTCTGCAGCGAACGACTGCGCAGCCACTCCTCCAGTAAACTCACATTATACCTTCAATATATGGACATAAATATTAACTTCATTGCACTCAAGCAGATGTTTTAAGTAACCAAAAGTAGTTCTGACCTGATCTGGAGGCCACGGTTCCAGCAGCACATGTCTTTGCGCAGCAGAAGGCTGTTGAGGGTTGTGGCGGCCAGCAGGTACATGAGCTGATGGAAAGCTTGTTCCTGCAGGGCAGAGGGCAGATCCTGACGGGACAGGGCTGTGTGCAGTGCCGACAGTTCCCTCAGGACAGCTGACATTGTGGCTCCCTCAGGGGCTGGAGGTCGGGCGTCCGATCCCGCACGCTTACGACCAGAACTCAGCTTTACTGATGATCCAGCCAGACCAGGAATGGTCTCACTTTCAAGCATTGCTGGGACTAAAGTTAAGAGATAGGTACACAAGCATTTATATTTACATTATCACATTCATTATATTTAGTTAGTACTGACCTGGATAATAGAAAATAATAATCGAATTTTTAAAAAATGACCCCGTTTACAAACACTTTATTCTTAATACGGTTTATTGGTTTAGTGATAGTTGTTCATGAGTCCCTCGAACAGATAAACTGCCTGCTGTTCTTCCGAAAATTCCTTCAGGTCCCACAAATTCTTTGGTTTTTGTGTATTTGAACCCTTTTCAACAATGACTGTACGATTTTGCGATCCATCTTTTCACACTGAGGACAACTGAGGGACTCGTATGCAACTATTACAGAAGGTTCAAACACTCGCTGATGCTCCTGAAGCAAAAATTATTCATTAAGAGCCAGGGGGTGAAAACTTTTGAACTGAATGAAGATGTGTACATTTTTCTTATTTTGCCTAAATATCACATCTTTGACATTTAGTACTGCCCTTCAGAAGCTACAGAAGTTTCCCAGAAGACAAAATAAGTTAAATTTACCCTAATGTTTAAATTCCAAAAGTTTGCTCTTAATACACCGTTTTTTCCTTCAGAAGCATCAGTGAGTGTTTCAACCTTCTGTAATAGTTGCATATTGAGTCATTTAGTCCTTAGTGAGAAAAGATAGATCTCAACATCATACAGTCATTGCTGGAAAGGGTTCAAATACACAAAGATGCGAAAAGCCAAAGAATTTGTAAAGGATTTTTCTGAAGAACAGTGAGCAGTTTAACTGTTCAGGACAAACAAGGGACTCATGAACAACTGTCACTAAACTAAAAATATATATGTTTGAGCATACCGATGATGGGTTGTAGGCGACTCTCAGAGATGGACAGCAGCTGCTGATAGGCCTGAATACACAGATCACCGAGCGCCCGGACAGACTCCTGCACATCCGTCACAAGAAGAACCAGCTCCTCAGAACCCCTCACGTCCTGCAGGAGAAGACGTATATCTCAATTTGAAGTACTTTCCGCATAAGATATAAAGTAACTGTTGAAGTTTAGATGTTAGACCTGTCGGGAAGAGTGCTGGTTGAGCAGGTCTTTGAGCAGGTGAGCGTTCTTCAGCCACACAGCCGTCACATCCAGATCATTGCCATGTTTCTACAAGAAGAACCAGACAACAACACATATTTCCTAGACACATTAACATTTCTCCTGGACTTTATGCAGTCTTAAAGAGAACGAAAGTTTTAAATATAGATCATTTTCTTACACAAATGCATCGATTCATATTAGAGGGCCTTTATTAACCCTCCAGAGCCATGTAGAGCTATTTTTACGATGGATGGATGCACTTTATTGGGCTTCAAATTCTCAACACCCACTGCCATTTTAAAGCTTGGAAGAGTAAAGATAAACGCTAGTTAAATCAAAGTTAGTTGTTCACCTTCAGGGCGGTTTTAATACCGCTCACAGCAGCGCTGCAGAGCCCCTTCACCCGCATCTGATCACCGCTACAGTCTGCCTGTCGTATGCACAGAAACAGAACCCGAGCTGCCAGTCCAAGGGGCAAAGACAAGACGCCCTCTGCCCTCACATCTGCCACAGACAAACATTCAGTTCAGGAAACATTCAGGAATTACCGTCTCAACACTAAACTCCAAGTGTTGCGTGTTGCTGACCTGTTATGAGTTGTTTGATCAGTTTGCTCTCATCTTTTTTCCTGCACTCCAGTAGTCCGGTGAGCATCTGGCTCTTCTGAGGGACAGGAGATGTTGCATCCTGAGACGCAGCTATGGCTACACCTGAGAAATTAAAACTTTTACTAAGCAAGGTAACATTAAATCAATCAAAAGTGACAGTAAAGACATTTATAAAGATACAAAAGATACAATGTCATAGATTTCAATGACATAAACTTGCAATTATGAGATCATATCAGTCTTTTTTCCTCTCAAAATTGGACTTTACACAGTTTTGAGAAAAATTCTGAATTGCAAGATACAAACAAATTTGCAAGAAATTTTCAGTTTCTCAGAATTGTGGGTTTATTTCTCAGAAATGACTATTTTGTCAGAATTCCGACTTCAATTCTCAGAATTGTGACTTTATTTAGTCAGAATTGCAAGTTTATTTCTCAGAATTGTGACTTTATTTAGTCAGAATTGCAAGTTTATTTCTCAGAATTGCAAGTTTATTTCTCAGAATTGCAAGTTTATTTCTCAGAATTGCAAGTTTATTTCTCAGAATTGTGACTTTATTTAGTCAGAATTGCAAGTTTATTTCTCAGAATTGTGACTTTATTTAGTCAGAATTGCAAGTTTATTTCTCAGAATTGCAAGTTTATTTCTCAGAATTGCGTGTTTTTATCTCACAATTCTAACTTTTTTCCTCAGAATTGTGATATAAACTCGCAATTGTGAGAAATAAAGTATATCTTGTAGTTCTAACTTTATAACACACAATTGCATGTCACAATTCTGACTTTATTTCCCAGAATTGACTTTTTGTCAGAATTGCGAGTTTATTTCTGAGAATTGTGACTTTATTTCTTAGAATTGTGACTATTTCTCAGAATGATTTTTTTTCTCAGAATTGTGAGTTGTTTCTCAGAATTTTCTCTCACAATTCTAACTTTATTTCTCGCAATTGCAAGTTTATATCACAATTCTGTGAAAAAAGTTAGATTTCGGACTATATCTTGTAGTTCTGACTTTATAACACGCAATTGCATGTTATTATCTTACAATTCTGACTTTATTTCTCACAATTGTACGTTTATTTCTCAAAATTTAGTTTTACTCAGAATTGCGACTTTATTTTGTCAGAATTGTGACTATTTCTCAGAATTGCAACTGTATTTCTCAGAATTGACTATTTTGTCTGAATTGTGACTTTATTTCTCAAAATTATTTATTTCTCAGAATTACGTGTTTTTATCTCGTAGTTCTGACTTTATAACACGCAATTGCATGTTTTTATCTTACAATTCTGACTTTATTTCTCACAGTTGTGAGTTTATTTTTTCAGAATTGCACACATTTCTCAGAATTGCGTTTATCACAATTCTGAGAAAAAAAGAACTGAGTTTATATCTCACAATTCTGACTTTATAACTTGCAGTTGCGAGTTTATATCTCGCAATTCTGACTTTTTGCAACCATTTTTCAGAATTGGAACTTTATTTCTCAGAATTGTTTATTTCTCAGAATTGCAACTTTATTTGGTTGGAATCGCGAGTTTATTTCTCAGAATTTTAAGTTTATTTCTCAGAATTGTGACTTTTTTTCTCAGAATTGTTTATTTCTCAGAATTGCAAGTTTTTATCTCACAATTCTGACTTTATTTCTTGCAATTTATATTACAATTATGAGAAAAAAGTCAGAATGCTGAGATAAAAAGTCGCAAATACCTTTTTAAATTTTTTTATTCAGTGGCAGAAACGAGCTTCTGTAGAAATATGTCTTGAGCAGCAAATCAGCATATTAGAACAGCTGAACCCCAAAGTTTTTAAAAAGTACAATCTTCAAAATAAAGGTTCTTTATTGGCTTTTATGGTTCCATGAAGGTCCTTTATCATCACACAAATTTAAAAATGATTCCTATAAGAACCGTTCACTGAAAGGTTTTGGGAGCCAAAAATGTTTCTTTTATGGCATCACCTTTATTTTTAAGAGTTTAGCCTATAGGCGTCCAAATACTTAATGGACCTACACAGACCTGCATAAGAGAGGATTCTCCTGAGGCTCACAGTGTGTTTCAGTTCCTTGAGTTCCTGTCGCAACCGGACGCATTCCTGTTCTCGAACCACCACCTGCTCTGTTAGATCCTTCATAAACACCCATAACAAAAGCAAAAAATGTCAAATTAACAAAGTACAAACAACTATAAACAGTGAGTTCAGATAGAACAGGTACATTTATCTCAGGATCTCCAGGTGTATTTCTATCTTGAGCCTGTTGGAGTTTCATCCTGAGATCTGATATCTCCTTCTCCCACTGCGCTCTCTGAGACAACAGCTGTCTCTCTAGGAACCTGAAAATGTAAAATATACCACCTATAATATAAGTCACTTATGACTTCCAGTTAATCAATCTGATGTGAGGGGAGGGAAGGAAACTGACTTGTTGGCCACTCGTACAGCATCGTAGGCGTATCTGAGATCTTCCCCCTTCATACTTTCAGCAGTGCCTTTCGCAATGTTCACATCCTCCATTAGGATGTTCTACAGGTAAACATTACTGTTTTTGTTATTACAAAGTATATTTTAAATACTGTGAGAGAGACATGTTTAGTTTCAACTGAAACTCTAACCAGAGGTTGCTCATCTCTCCAGGGTCTCCTGTCGGTGGGCGACGTCACGCTGATCCTCCTGACCTCCTCAGGTGAAGGGAAGACAGGCGTAGTGGAGAACGGAGAGGTGACTGGTGAAGGAGGCTCCAAAGATACAGTCGAATCTGTTCGTCTGTGTCCACGTGAACGCTGCGAAGGAACACACACATACGGCAATGATATGGAAACTTCTTTAAGGTTTTATTTGAGTAATTTTCAATACAGATGTACCTCATTGGTGGTAAATAAGCTCATGTCTCTCAGGTTGTCGTATCTTTGCTCTAGTCTCGTGAACTCTCTTAGTAAACTCTGGTATCTTCTCCTCTCCTCGTCCAGCTCTGCTCGCGCTGATGCATCTGCCTGAACCACAGTCTGCTGGCGGCTCTCTGAAGCATACAGACACACAATGTTTTTATTAATGTTTATTCGACTATGTTTATACTATTATCATATTTATTGTGTATATTTAAATCCATTAACATTTGTCTTAGTCAGCCATCTCATTAATTTACTAAACTATGTTGGCGTTTTAGAGCCATGTTAAAAATAAAAAAAAATTACAAGAATAAAGTCATAACATTACGAGAATAAAGTCAAAATTATGAGAATAAAGTTGAAATTATGAGGATAAAATTGAAATATTTCGATTAATGAAGTTTAAATGTTTCGACAATAAAGACGAAATTACGAGAATAAACTTCATTAATTGAAATATTTCAACTTTATCCTCATAATTTCAACTTTAATCTTGTAATTGACTTTATCCTCATAACTTTGACTTTATCTCAAAATTTCAACTTTATCCTCATAATTTTGACTCTCATAATTTCAACTTTATCCTCAAAATTTCGACTTTATTCTCAAAATTTCAACTTTATCCTTATAATTTAGACTTTATCTCATAATTTAGACTTTATCTCATAATTTAGACTTTATCTCATAATTTAGACTTTATCTCATAATTTAGACTTTATCCTCATAATTTAGACTTTATCTCATAATTTAGACTTTATCTCATAATTTAGACTTTATCTCATAATTTAGACTTTATCCTCATAATTTAGACTTTATCTCATAATTTTGACTTTATTTCATAATTTAGACTTTATCCTCGTAATTTTGACTTTATCTCATAATTTAGACTTTATCCTCGTAATTTTGACTTTATCTCATAATTTAGACTTTATCTCATAATTTTGACTTTATTTCATAATTTAGACTTTATCCTCGTAATTTTGACTTTATCTCATAATTTAGACTTTATCCTCGTAATTTAGACTTTATCTCATAATTTAGACTTTATCTCATAATTTAGACTTTATCCTCAATTTTGACTTTATCCTCGTAATTTCGAGTTTATTCTCTAAACGTTTTGCCTTTATTCGCGAAACATTCTGGCTTTATTCTTTGAATTTTGACTTTATTCTTGGAATTTCTTGATATATTTCAACTTTATTCTTGAAACATTTAGACTTTATTCTTGTAATTTTGACTTTATTCTTGAAATATTTAAACATTATTCTCGTAATTTCAACTTTATTGACAAAACATTTTGACTTTATTCTTTGAATTTCGACTTTATTCTTGTAATTTTTACTTTATTCTTGAAACATTTCACCTTTATTCTTGAAACATTTAGACTTTATTCTCGTGATTTTGACTTTATTTTCAAAATATTGAAACTTTATTCTTGTAATTTCAACTTTATCTTCGAATTTCGACTTTATTCTTATAATTTCGACTTTATCCTCAAAACATTTCGACTTTATTCTCAAAACATTTCGACTTTATTCTTGTAATTTCTACTTTATTGTCGAAACATTTTGACTTTTTTGTCGAAACATTTTGACTTTATTGTCGAAACATTTTGACTTTATTGTCGAAACATTTTGACTTTATTGTCGAAACATTTTGACTTTATTCTCAGAATTTAGACTTTATTCTCAAAAAATTTCGACTTTATTCTTGGAATATTTCAACTTTATTCTCTAAATATTTCGACTTTATTCTCAAAACATTTCGACTTTATTCTTGTAATTTCTACTTTATTGTCGAAACATTTTGACTTTATTCTCAAAACATTTCGACTTTATTCTTGGAATATTTCAACTTTATTCTCTAAATATTTCGACTTTATTCTCAAAACATTTCGACTTTATTCTTGTAATTTCTACTTTATTGTCGAAACATTTTGACTTTATTCTCAAAACATTTCGACTTTATTCTTGGAATATTTCAACTTTATTCTCTAAATATTTCGACTTTATTCTCATCATTTTAGATTTTAGATTTTTTAACGTGGCACTTAAACGCCATGAACTGAGATGGTGAAAATGACGTTGTGGCAGAGACATGACTCACCCTCCAGAGATTTTTCCTGATCCTGTAAACGAATGGCCAGATCATCCCTCTCTTTCTCCAAAGAATCCCTCTCAACTCGGAGAGCTTGGATTTCCTAGAGTAAACAGGAAGTAAACAAACAAAACTGCTGAATGTCAATAGAACCAGCTGCCTAACAAGAAAAGAAAGTTGTTTAGGGAAACTGAAGTGGTTGATGTTAATATATAATATGTGACATATGTGGTTCACCTGTGTAAGATGGAGAATCTCTTGGGCGGCTTTCTCCTCAGCTCTCCTTATGTCCTCCTCTTGTTTGTCTGTGAGTGAAGGAGCAGTGTTGGCGCTCTCCTGCAGCTGGATCTGGAGTTTAAGGAGGTTGGACTGCAGCTGTTCCAGCTCACAGCTGTGAGCTTCTCGCTCAGTCTGAAGAGTCTCCCTCAGAGATGCACTCTCTCTCGCCTGAGAGAAGAAAAACACACAAGATTCACGGTATACAACACTATTTAACAATTTGAATATTACTCACATCATGACAAGCAGTTACCGAAGGAAAAAAAGTGTATTTGTTTTAAAAGACTGACATGGAAGAGAAGAAATTATTGATTAAAGTTGTTATTTTTGTTTTCTTTGTGCACTACAAGTATTCTCATAGCCTTATAACATTACAGTTGAACTACTGATGCCACTATTTTAACAATGTCCTTACTACCTTTCTGAAAGTGTCAGTTGCATTGCTGTCTACCCAGCTAACAATTTTTGGTTCCCAGAACATTATTTATGGTTTGTTTTTGGGTACCCAAAAATGTTTTCTTAACGTTCACAGAATGCAATTTTTTGTTTGTAGAATGTTAGTTCTTTTTTATAGTTTGTTTTTGGTTAGCCAGGAAAGTTGTGTTAATGTTTCCAGAACCTTTGTTTTTTGTTTTGTGGAACATTCCTAGGACATTAATCTAACGTTCCCAGAACGTTATTTTTTATGGTTTGTTTTGTTTTTGGTTCCCAGAACACTATTTTTTATAGTTTGTTTTTGGTTAGCCTGGAAAGTTTTCTTAATGTTCCCAGAACACAGTTTTTTGTTTGTAGAATGTTCCCACAAGTTTAATAGTTTTTTTTTTTCTAGAAAGTTACTTTTTAGTTAAAAAATATATATATATTATTATTATATATTATTTTTTATGGTTTGTTTTTGGTTACCCAGGAGAGTTTTCTTAACATACCCAGAACGTTAGTTTTTGGTTTGTAGAACATTCCCAGAACATTAATCTTTGGTTCCCAGAACATTATTTTTTATGGTTTGTTTTTGGTTACCCAGGAAAGTTTTTTTAACATTCCCAGAATGCTAGTTTTTGGTTTGTAGGACATTAATTTTTGGTTCCCGGAATGTTAGTTTTTGGTTCCCAGAAAATTGTTTTTAAAATGTTATTCTAACATTCCCAGAATGTTATTTTTTTATGGTTTGTTTTTGGTTAGCCAGGAAAGTTTTCTTAACGTTCCCAGAATGCTAGTTTTTGGTTTGTAGAACATTCCCAGAACATTAATCTTTGGTTCCCAGAACATTATTTTTTATGGTTTGTTTTTGGTTACCCAGGAAAGTTTTTTTTAACATTCCCAGAATGCTAGTTTTTGGTTTGTAGGACATTAATTTTTGGTTCCCGGAATGTTAGTTTTTGGTTCCCAGAAAATTGTCTTTAAAATGTTATTCTAACATTCCCAGAATGTTATTTATGGTTTGTTTTTGGTTAGCCAGGAAAGTTTTCTTAACGTTCCCAGAATGCTAGTTTTTGGTTTGTAGAACATTCCCAGAACATTGCAGTGTGGTTGTTTTTAAAATAACCTAAAAATAATTTACAGAGAATTTTCCCTAACAGTTATTATTAGGTTATTATAAAAACAAACACACTGCAACATTCTGGGAATGTGATTTTATGGTTGCAAAATAATAACCTAAAAATAACCTTTAGGGAATGTTCTCTGTAAGTTATTTTGAGGGTATGTTCATTTATGGTAACAAAAAAAATATAACCAAAAAAGAACTATCCCCTAACGTTAGTATTTGCTTCCCAAAAAAAACAAAAAACAAACGGGAACTAAATACTAACATTAGGGGAACGTTCTGTGTTTGCTGGGTATGCAGGGTCAGAAAGCCCTTGGATTTCATCAAAAATATCTTAATTTGTGTTCCAAAGATGAACAAAGGTCCTATGTTTGGAACAACATGAGTAATTAATAACAGAATTTTAATTTTGGGTGAAATATCCCTTCATCCTTTTGGTTTTAAAATTATTACCATAGTTAAACAATGGTAACCACAATTTAACCATGCTTTTGCTACACTAACCATAGTTTAACCATGGTAGTAACCATAGTTTACAAATGGTAATTAGTAAGCCAAAAAAAAATCATGGTTACTACACTTTTATTACAGTAAAGCCATGTCTCATTTTCACAAGGGATTACACACCGATGCTTTCTTCTACAGTCTTACCTGCTGGTCAGCTCGGAGCTGCAGCTGCATGAGTTTGACTTCCATGCCTTTATTGAGTTCTCTGTATTTCTCCACTGATCGAGCCTCAGCACGCAGGAGCAACAGCTCTTTACGTGCCGCTCGCCTGCGTACGCAGCACTGCATGAGCACCACTGCAGCTCTGATGCGCCTGAAACTGCATCGGGCCAGCCATCCTCGCACCCGCGCCTGCAAAAACACCACCGCCCGCTCTGTCAGCATCTAGAGAGAGAGAGAGAGATTTATGAAAACAAATTGCACAGTAAAATAATAATGTTTACATTAGACAACAACATTCACACAAATGCATTACCTAAGCTGCTAATTTACTAAATGTAACGTAAAACTGCCATAACCTAAAATGTCATCGATATATCAAATACCTGTTTAGATTAAGTGATTTCAGAGGATTTATTAATCATAAAGAGTAGCAAAAAGAGTGTTTTCATGACACGCATATTTTGCTGATTATTGCTGCTGAAAATGGTCAATTTTTGCCATGTTTTGGGCTGTACTAATTGGTCAGGGCAGAAAAAACATTGAGTACTACAGACTGCGAAAAGTTCTAACAAATCAAGGAGATGAGTGCAAAAAACTGTCTGAGGAACAAAAGGCGTTTGTGGTTGTCCAAACTGAACTGAAGGACTTCCAGCTCAAGAATCTTGTCAACATTCATCATTTCCAGTCAGGTAGGTGAAAGATTAGGCTAATATATTAATTAATACGTCTTGTACATATCTTTACCACCTATTTACTTTAGCAAAATATTGTCAGGATTGTAAAGTAAACAAAAGAAATTGAATAAAGTAAATCTTTGGATATTATTACAGAATTTGGGTGTAAACGTTCTAAGAAAAATAATCTGTAACTTTATTTGTATTTTTAACTATACCCAGACACACATAAAGCACTTTACCTGTCTATAAATCCGACGAGCCTGAGTGCCTCTGATAAAGGCCTGGATTTTGACGGTGGCATTTCTGATGGCCAGATAAAGCTGTCGCACAGCCAGCATGCGGTATGTTTTCTGGATGATTAAAGCAGCACGTGTATAACGGAGGCTCCACGCCAACCTAATGGTCAGGAAATATTGAAGCACATACTTCAAATTAGAGTCACACATATACAAAAGAACTACACACCCAGAACAGGACCTAAAAAGCCCACAGCACACACCTTCGAGCCAGGGTTCCTCTTATGTACCGCTGCAGGATGAATGTAGCCCAACGTAGCCGCTGATAACGCTTACGCTGCAGCCATCCTCTCACCCAGCTTTGGATCAAAACCCCTGCCGCATGTAGCCGATCCCCTCTTAGCTTCTCCATTACTGCAACCTGTCCAGCCCGGAAGAAGACTTTGGTCTTACCAAAGCAGTACTGCTCTGGATCAGGGATGAGATCTGGAAGGGCATTCTGGCAAGAACGGCGCACATCATCCTTAGAATCAGAACCACAGAGTAGCACTCGATAACGAGTATAGAATTCCTCGTACGTCCACCTGGAGTATAGAGTATAGAATAATATAAAGAAGCCAGGGGTGGAGAATGGAACTGAACTGAAAGACCTACAGAAGAGAACTTGCCTGGAGGGGTAGCCTGCGGCACTGATTCGGATAGTCTCCAAGACTCCACATGCTCGCAATTGCTGCACTGCTCGCTTGGGATCAAAACTGATTTGGAGATGAGAAAAGGTTATTCAAACTCAAACAGACGTGAACACATCAGATATCTTACTTATTCTCTTACAGAAAGGGCTGTTTGAGGTCATTGGACTTGATGCAGCGGACATAATGCGGGGCGGTGCTGTTCAAGGTGTCCATCAAATGTTGCAGGGATTGCCGAAACTAATCACACAAAGACAGAATGTGTAAAAAAAAAAAGGTAAAGACGTTATGAGGTCTTTCGATGGACTAGAGTTTTCTTCAGACAGGAACGAGGTGGAACTGCTCACCTGAAAGCCCACAGTTAATTTGTGCTCTCGGTGAGCTCTCTTCCCTGAACGTATGCTCCCGTTTGCAAGAGAGGAGTTGGGGAGGGATCCCCCTCCTGAATCCTTCTGAAACAACTCAGCAACTAGTTCTGACTAAGACAGTTGTGAAAAGTCAGAGTACAAAACAAAATTTTTCAACAGGCAAGAATTGATCTATTCAAACAATACCTGACTAGCTCTCAGTATGTTGATGGGCTCCTCAAATACAGTGTCGCGATTCTTGTCTAAAAAGCCATCACACTCGTACTGGACCTAATGCAAAAAAAGACAGCAATAATATCACAAACATTGAAAAGTTTGGTGCCATCAACTGGTGAACTATTCTCAGTAGATGTTTTCTGACCATATCAGCAAAATGCACAATGATGAAGGCAGAGTTGGACATGCGTGGTTTACGGAAGTGAAGGCTCTGATTCAGGTGATGGTCGTAAAGCTTCCGGGCCCAGTTCTCATCCGAGCCTTTAGGCATCTAGAACAGAGCGATATTGAGCTGTTTACCTTAATAACATGATAAGAGGGACTAGATCAGTGATAGGCAACATCGGTTCTGGAGTGTCAATGCCCTGTAGAGTTTAGCTCTAACCCTAAAAAAAAAAACTGACTTTCCTGTAGCCCTAGTAATTCTGAAGACCTAGATTAGCTGGTTCAGGTGTGTTTGATTAGGGTTGGATTTAAACTCTGCAGAAGTTTAAATCCAGCAGCACTCCAGGACTGACGTTCACTGGATTACAACACGTAGTTTCCTCACTCTACATTCTTCATCCAGAAGATCAAGTAGGCCCAACTGGCCTTCGATGAGTGCAATGCATGGCTGGTTATCACTGAACTCAATACGGTTCCAGGGAAGTTCCTCTCGCAGGTACTCCTCCTGCTCCAGCTGAAACACGTGCTGATGAGGACAAAAAAAAAAAAAAAAAACATACCACGTACTTAAAACACAACCAATTGAACAAATTTGGATCAACAAGTCAGCGAATGACATGTGAAGTACTGAAAAACTCAAAGTAACCAAGAATAGGATATTGTACAATGTGCACCAAAGTGCAGGGTCACCATAATCCTCTTTTTCCTGGAAATGTCCTGGCCAGGATTTCTAAATTGCCACAAATGTCCAGATTTTAGCTTTGTTTTCCTATTGTTTACATATTAGCTAAATATAACAGGCATGTTCGAGTTAAAATGGTGCTGCGCAGACCAATCAGTGAATAACATCAAAGTACCACAAAAGTACGAAGGGCCTTCTGCTCTTTAATCGCTCTTGCTGTACTTTGTCATACACCCATCAGTCTGAGCTTTGCCACTTCAATTCAGACACCTAATGACAAAAAAGTAGTTTGGCCAACAGCATGCAGGCATTGTGTGAAGTTCCAAATGTAGGTTTGGGAGGAGCCTAATTATTCAGTCCTATCAATCATTAATACGACACTATATAAGCAGCACTCATTGCACCGTCCCAGAGTCAATTCCTCAGACAATATTCTACCTCCCCTGCTCCTCCTCTATTTCTTTTATTCTCCCTTTAGGTCAGGTGTGCAAAAACTCAGCGGTGGAGGACCGGTGTCCTGCAGAGTGTAGCTTCAACTTGCCTCAACACCCCTGCCGGGAAGTTTCTAGCATGTCTAGTAAGAGCTTGATTAGCTGCTTTAGGTGTATATAATTGGGGTTGGAGGTAAACTCTGCCCACTAGGACCAAGTTTGGCCATCCCTGCTCTAGGTAGTACCGCAAGGTGGGGGGGGAGGGGATCTATTGAGGACACCAAGGCAAGTTAATTTACCATTAACCATCAGGACTGGATCGTCAGGCGAACTTGTGAAACAATAACCAACCAATTGCAGTGTTCAAGAATGAGTTAGAATGTCAATTTCAAACTGGACATGTCCAGGAAAAAGAGGACGTATGGTCAGCCCACTAGGATGGAGCAACCCTTCCAGGACTAAGACGCTCTTTACTAGACAGATGATGTCAGGTCCACCAAGTCCCAATATCTGGAAACTTACCCTGTTAAATTGCTGTTGGAGTTTCTCGTTTGCATAGTTAATACAGAATTGCTCGAAACTATTCCTGTCAAAAGTCTCAAACCTGCAAATGATCAAAGAAAAGATTGACAAAACAATCCTACATGTGCATTCTTGCTAGAATTTTGACAAAAATAACTCTTACCCATAGATATCAAGAACTCCTGTGAAAGATTTGGGCTGCTCCCGGTGTGCTCTTAAGGATGTGTTGAGCCTCTGCACCGTCCATGTGAACAGTTGCTCGTACACATGCTTAGCTAAAGCATCCCTTGCTTCATTAGCCTGCTGGCCTGTCATGGGCTTCACAAGCATTTCCCCACCCACTGCCAGTCGCCTGTGGCATAGCCACTGAGCCATCTGAGCACCTTCCACCCCTAAAAGCTTGGCAAAGATGGCCAAAGAATGGTCCTTGGCCTGCCAGTATGATGAATAAGAAATTTGTCGTATTAACACATGCTACTTGTTAACAAATTAGCAGCACTGGTGCTGTTCTTTATCTATACCTGGGATAGGCAACATTGGTCCTGGAGTGCTGATGTCCTGCACAGTTTAACTCCAACTCTGAAAAAGAATCTCACCTGTCTATAGCCCTAGTAATCCTGAAGACCTTGATTAGCTTGTTCAAGAGTGTTTTATTAGGGTTGGAGCTAAACTCTGCAGGACAGCAACTCTAAGACCAAATTTGCCTACCTCTGATCTATACAGACATTAAATCTGACTCAGAAATGTGCACAATAATAGGAAATGGTGCTTGTACATCAATGTAGCTGCGGTCCCCACCACGACCGCTGGCTTGAATGTTGACATTCCCCAGATGAAGAATAGCTGCCAGTATACGAAATATCTCCATCTGCTGGTCAGGTTGCACTCCTGCAGGAGTGAACCACAGATTTTGTGAAAAGGTGCATTATGTTGTTTTGGAGGAATATATAAATGGTTTTCAGCTTACCAAGAATAGTAAAGGCGTTTCTTGCTCGCTCTAGCTCAACCACATCATCTGTGCCAGAAATGTGCACATCTTGTCCTTGGTTGGTGTAATGAAAGTTCTCTGCAGAATCTAGAGAGATGCAGCAACGCATGGTGTAACTGAACAAAAATGTCCAACATAAATAAACATGTTTTCAGGACATTGGTTTAGACTTTACCAAGTTTGAGTGTCCTCAACTCAGGCAAATCCCTGGAAGCACAAAGCTGGTAGAAGATGTGGTAGTTTCTCTCTTGGGCTGCCTGTTTATGTGTTATGAAACAAAATTCATCTCAATAACAGAACTTGAGAACTTGATGAGTGATGAGATAATATAAACGCTATATAATCGAACAAGCACCTGAAAAACAACTCTCGATTTCTCCAACAAGTAGGTCCTCATGTTTGCCCCAATTATATCCCCTTTACGTCCAAATCCTATCTCGATATACTTTCCAAAACGGCTGCTGTTATCGTTTCTGGTTGTTTTTGCATTACCAATCGCCTGCAAGAGTTAAAATGACCATATGTTATAAACAACCTCCTCCTACTTCACCAAAAAGGTCAGAAATCAAGTTTTAGTACCTCCATAATAGGATTGGATGCTAGAACTTTCTCCTCCACACTGGTCTGCTGGGCCGCACCACCCACGACAGCAAAGTAACGCATGGTGAACTTAGCAGATACAGTTTTACCTGAGCCTGATTCTCCACTGATTATGATGGATTGATTTTTCTCCTCTCTGCGCATATAAATAGGATTAATAAAACCAGGGGTGACCAATTCTGCTCCTGGAGGCCAACTGTCCCACAGAGTTTAGCTCCAACCCCAATCAAACACACCTGAACCAGCTAATCAAGGTCTTACTAGTCATGCTAGAAACATCCAAGCAGGCGTGTTGAGGCAAGTTAGAGCTAAACTGCAGGACAGTGACACTCCAGGACCGAGTTTGGACTCCTCTGAACCATGGTATTACCATTGTCCAAGTCCAAAAACACAATACTATTTTGTAAGTGAACTGATCTAGACCTGATCATAGTTCGGTATGCCTCTTCTGCAACAGAAAAGATGTGTGGCTCCATATCAGCCATGTCTTGGCCACTGTAAGCGTCAATCACCTCTTCTCCATAGATGGGCAACTGTTCATATGGGTTTAACGCCACCAACACAATCCCTATTAAACATGAGAAACTTGTCTAAATGAGATTAACGCACCTCTGAAATTTCAAATGAAATTAATCAGCTTTAAAATATGCAAGGCCATAAAACCCAGCGCTTGGTGAAAGTTCTTTACAGTAGCCTATATAACAATGAGTAATGCTATTTGAATTTTGAGCATTTTGAACTTTACACCCAATAAAATAGAAGTTATTGAGCAATGGCTGTAAAAACCTGCCACTGTTTTCAGTTGAACAGAACTCACCGCAGTATGTATAAATGCTACTGTAGTCAAGAAAGCGCACGCGCAAGTTGTGAAGTACAGCTGGCTCATGGAGGAAGGTTAGAGCCGTGAGGTCATTCTCTCCCTCCAAAATATCAGGGTTACCTAATGGAGGAAGACCCGCCGGAGGCAACACCGGATACTCCATATCCTTATTTAGAATTAATAAAATAGCATTAGCTTGTAACTATATGTGCCCCTGCAGCACAAAACTAGTCATAAGAACCCTTTTTTTTAATTGAGATTTATACATCATCTGAAAGCTGAATAAAAAAGCTTTAGAATAGGACAATATTTGGTTGAGATATGATTTGAAAATCTGGAATCTGAGGGTGCAAAAAAAGAACTAAATCATGAGAAAATCATCTTTAAAGTTGTCCAAATTAAGTTCTTAGCAATGCCGATTACTAATCAAGAATTAAGTTTTGATATTTTCATGGTAGGAAATTTACTAAATATTTTGGAACATGATCTTAATAACCTAATGATTTTTGACATAAAAGAAAAATCGGTGATTTTGACCCATACAATGTATTTCTGGCTATTGCTACAAATATACCCATGCTACTTTAGACTGGTTTTGTGCTCCAGGGTCACATATAAATAAGAGGCATTTTGTCTTAGATTAACGGTTTTACTGTTGAAAATGAAAGGTTTTTAAACACATTTTGATTAGTGCAACAGGTTCATTCTGAAAAGCTCATGGTTTCATATCAGAATCATATGTGTGTAGATATCATACTCTGCCATCAGTGAGCTGGATCAGTATGTGCTGGTCTCCAGCACGGTAGTCTTGAAGCAGCTGGGCAGACACCCACACAGCTTCTGGGTCTGGCACCCACACACATGCTCCCTAAGAGACAACAGAAACAGCAACTATATTCATACCGATCATAATCAACAACATGTGGCAGTTTTTGATCCTGATCTCTCGCAGCAGTTTTAATTAAGATTACCCAAACTCTTAATCATTCAAGTGGATTTCAAAAACAGTTCAGGAGTGAATTGGTTCATTGTGCTTTCTGAACTTGAACTAGCCATTCAAGATCTTCAGGTCTACTGGAAAGTAAATACACTCTTTAAAAAGGTTCCAAAAAGGTGTTTTTGCAGTGATGCCTTAGTAGAACCATTTTTGGTTCCCCAGAGAACCTTTCAGTGAACCTAAAAGAACCATAGTATACCACCAGACTATAAAGAACCTTTTCTGCATTCAAGGTTCTTCATTGAAACCATCGATGCCAATGAAGAACCTTATTTTTAAGGGTCTTAAAGCAGCAAAACTGGCCATCGCAGTCTACAGGCTTGATTATGTCTCAAGATATGGATACCAAGGAAATTGATTCAATATTTTGAATGTTACACAACTGACTCATGTGCCTGAGCGACTGCCTGTCCCACCCCAGTGACAGTCTTTCTCCTCCATCAGCATAAATACACTCACTGCACCATTAAACATTAACACCAGCCGGCTTCCTATGACAGTGAAAATAATACTGATGCAGATGCACAACACTAAACAAAATTAGATCTATCTATCTATCTATCTATCTATCTATCTATCTATCTATCTATCTATCTATCTATCTATCTATCTATCATCTATCTTTCTGACTATCGTTCTGACTATCGTTATTTCATTCTTTCCATCTATCTATCTATCTATCTATCTATCTATCTATCTATCTATCTATCTATCTATCTATCTATCTATCTATCTATCTATCTATCTATCTATCTATCTATCTATCTATCATCTATCTTTCTGACTATCGTTCTGACTATCGTTATTTCATTCTTTCCATCTATCTATCTATCTATCTATCTATCTATCTATCTATCTATCTATCTATAATGACATCCGATGAAATTACAAAAAATATATATTAAGAATCACTAAACGTACTTACCTTTGTGTAGAGCTCTGTGGTTGCCATTGGGCCAGAAAGTAAATTTCTGCTTTGACAGCTCAAAGGAAACCTCACTACAACTTCAGCTGTTCTCTTAATTTGTGTCTCAGAGCGAGTGACTGGCCTGGTGCCCTTTGGTCTGTTAGAAATTCAGGCATCATAACCGTAATGGTAAGTTAACAGTTAATCCTCCAGCTGAGAGAGGGACATTTGAAACAGCTCTGGATCTGAACCATAAAATCTCAAAGCAGCTTACAGTTTTTCTCAATTGCTTTGGCTCAGTTCTCAAATGATTTTTTTATTTCCCAAAACATTAAGTTCAGATCTCTGAACAATTCGCTTCTTTTTCACATCAGAATGGAATTTCTTATTGATTTGAGCAAATTGCAAATGCTTTGGCACATGTGTGCAAAGAGTACATACAACTGTCTCCAGTTTGGACAACAAATAATTGTATATGGCTTGTTGATCAAAACTGATAACTCAATTCTCACTTACACTGTCAAACACTTCAGAACTTCTCAGACATTTTTTATTGTGTAAGCCATCACATTCAAAACGATCTATTCAATTATCATAATTAGTATACATGAAGGTATATTCTAAAATATATCTGACATTGACATTGTTTGTAATATCTGCTAAATTGGCACATGACCTCTAATTGCAATCGCAATCTAATTGCAAATTACCTCTAATATGAATCAACCATTTAACCATTTAACCAATCAACTTTGGGAGTATATATATATGTATATGTAGATTGCCCACAGCACAATCACTGCTGTAGAATTTTTTGAGAATGGAGGACGTTCACAACCCTGAACTGCAGCAACATACTCGTGGAAGAGCAATTGGAAGGCGTGTAAGAATACGTGGTGGTGGTGGTGGTAGAGGAAGAAATAATCGAGGAAGAGGTGGAAATAGAAGAGTCAGAGTCTCTGATGAAATCAGAGCCACACTTGTGGATCATGTCATAAATCATGGTTTTACAATGGAAGAGGCTGGTCGAAGAGTACAGCCTAATGTAAACAGGTCCACAGTGTCATCAATTGTGCAAACCTTTCGTAGGGAAAACAGGTAAATATGTATTTTTTTTGTTTTACAGTATGTAAAGTATTTTACAGTATAAACAACAATATTGTAAAGGTAAATGCAAGTCTATTTGTTTATTCTATAGAACTGCACGACAACCTCGCGCTGGTGGAACAGCAGCAGTATTTAACCAACTGCAAGAACAAGAAATTTGCAACATGGTCATAGCCAACAATTCCATCAGGCTAAGAGAGATCCAAAGTGCAATCATAAATGACAATAATATCTTTGCAAATATAAATTCTGTCAGCATTTCCACCATAGACAGAGTTTTAAAAAGACATCAGATGACTATGAAACAGCTCTATAAGGTGCCATTTGAGAGGAACAGTGAAAGAGTCAAGGCGTTGCGGTACCAGTATGTCCAGGTAAACCATTGGTGTGCACTTAGTGAGTTTTCCTGTATTTCTAAGATGCCTGTATTACTTTACTGTAAGTTTCAGAAACCCATAAGAAAATGCATTTACTGTTACATTTTTTTTTCTGTTTCTTCATAGAGAATCATGGAGTTAGAAGTACATGAAATGACCCACATTCTTGTTATTGTGAACTTAGGCTGGGTTTAATCTGTCCAAAGGCCAGAGACGTGGTCGCAATCTCATTGGACACCGAGCCACAATTGACACACCAGGCCAACGTGGGGCCAATATTACAATGTGTGCTGCCATTTCAGAGAATGGTGTGAGCACACATATTCCACGCATTGGGCCCTATAATACCCAACTTCTCCTGGCCTTCCTAAATGCACTTTACAGACACCTGATTCCAGAACAAGAAAGAGGTTTAGTTAGACCACATTTGCCTAATTATGTTGTTGTGTGGGATAATGTCATCTTCCACCGAACCAACAGTGTTAGGGACTGGTTTGCTGCACATGAAAGGATAACAGTGGAATTCCTTCCACCGTACTCTCCATTCCTAAATCCAATAGAAGAGTTTTTTTCAGCATGGAGGTGGAAAGTGTATGATCATAGACCACAAAATCAGATGTCTTTGTTGGATGCCATGAATGCTGCATGTGAGGACATCACAGCTGACCATTGCAGGGGATGGGTGCGGCATTCAAGGAGATTTTTTCCACGGTGTGTGGCAATGGAAAACATCAGATGTGATGTTGATGAAAATCTTTGGCCTGACCAACGTGAGCGACAAGATGTCCACCAAGATTAATTTTTATTTTTTTCCCATGAATGTTATTTGTTTGTTTTTTTGTATTTGTGTAATACACAAATATGAAATGTAAAGTGAAATCTTGTTACTCTTGTCAGTTACTTTACATGTACAGTAATACACTTGTATTGTGTATATACACATGAAGTACAAAAATAAACACTGTACAAATACAAATGTTCATAGACTTTTTTCTTCTACATACTATTGACTTTTCTCAACAAATATGAGATTTTAGTTTAAACCCTTAATTTTCATGGTTGACTGTTGTGGTGAAAAAACAACTAAACATTTTGACCAGTGTGGCTCACACAATGACAAAAATACTTTAGATTTTGGTGGCCTTGGCCAAATTATTGACACAATGACTAGGTTTTGAAGCATGAATTAAATGTTTTGGGTGAGTAACTACTTTTTGCAGACATGCTATAACGTTTTGAAGTTCCTGCAAACAGTTGTGACATTTGCACTCACAGTTTAGAGAATGTTAAGACTGTTTCGAAAAACGTGCCAAAGCAATTGAGAAAAACTGTAACAAGTGGAGAACAAATAAATGATAACACTAAGGAAAACAAAGTAATATTGTGCATTAAAGGGTTAGTTCACCCAAAAATGCTAATTCTGCCATTAATAATTAATGACAGAATTTTCATTTTTGGGTGAACAATCCTTTTAAGTGCCACATCTGTCCCACCCAGCACCAGACATCAAATTTAGCACAAAAATCGACGTTGACAATTGGTCTTTGTTTGGTCCTTCTAAATTTGGCCCAAAAATCACGTTTAATATTGGGTTTTGTTTGGGCCACCTGATTTGATCCTAATTTAGTCCAAAAATAGATGTTGAAAACTGGGCTTTATTTGTTCTGTCTAATTCACCCCAAATTTAGCCTAAGCAGGTTTATTTCGGACCACATATACCCCTATATGGCCATTAGCCTAACGTAAATGTAGCACGTATAGAAATAGTTTCAAGTTCTGTGTCACCGCACATCCCATAATTTTTTTTGTTATTAAGCATCTACGTTCGCAAACCATAGTGTATATTTGGCGTGGCAGAAATCCAGCAAAAAGTGCCCCCTAGTGGCTTATATCTATGATGATAAAACAGTAGCAAAATTCGAGAGCTTGTTGATTGGAATGTGAGAATTTATATTATTATGAAATTTGCACTCACAGCTCTGACGTGGAAAGCTGAATCTTTCGATTTGCACACACACAACTAAACTACAACAACAAGTATGAACTCAAGTTCAACATTTACCTCAGTTTTTACCTGTGTCATCAAAGGGTGCGCAAACAGAACGCCAAGTTACAAACATATCAAACAGAAAAGTATTAAATGTTTTAAACACATTACAGCTATAAAAACTGAGACTCAACATTAAATGCGCACAGCTCTGACTTCTCCCATTAGAATTTTAAAACGGAATAAGCATTATGAATATGATTTGGACCAAATGTTTAACCTTACACCATGTCTACACTGGACGCAATAGTCAATAACAATTATGATCAGATTAAACAAAATCTACAAACTTCCCAACTCGACTTTCCAATTACATATGAGGAATTGACAAAAAAAAAAAAAACCTCAAACCTAAAAAGGTCAAAATTCTTGTGGTCCTGACAGCATTCAAGGTGAAATGCTGAAACACAGCACACCTGAGCTTCAGACAGATGTGCTCAAATTATTCAACCTTGTAGTCAGTTCCGGCTGTTTTCCTGACATTTGGATCCAAGAACTTATTACCCCAATTAACAAGAGTGGACATAAATTGGACCCTAATCATTTCAGAGGCATTTGTGTGAGCAGTAATCTGGGGAAGTTATTTAGCAGCATTTTAAACAATAGAACAGTAAACATACTTAAACACATTGTCCTGAGCCATAGTCAAATTGTCTTTCTTCCAAATTACAGAACTACTGAACACATTTACACCCTACACACCCTAATCAATATGCTTTGTTGATTTCAAAAAAGCATTTGATTCTATTTGGCATGACAGATTATAATACAAACTTTTACAAAGGGGTGTAGGGGGTAACGTTTATGACATTAAAGGCACAATATGTAAGAACTTTGTAATAAAAGATCCAAAAACCACTCGCACAGTGTTAGATATTTCATGTAGTTGAGTACTTTGGTTATCTCAGAAGTTCTCAAGGATTTGTAAATCCAGAGAAATTCCAGTTTTAAAAAATGACTCGTCCCTGGTCATTGTGCCTATCAATGACGCAATATCCGCGCTATCCTCGTTTCCGCTTAGAATACTATGGCAACACATGTGGACAAATGCGAAAGTAGTTATACCGCATGCAGCACGCCACTGTTGTGCATTATCATGGATCACGATTAAGTATGGAAAATAATAATAATAAAAATACAGACATACACCAACTGAGGCAAGAAGGCATTGGTACAAACACAGAAATACAACTAGAATAAATATCGGCGTGGCATTTTTGAAATGGAGAGAGCTTTGCAACAACCTAGGACAGAGGCTCTCGCCTGTCTTTTAATAGACAGCTAAGCATATATATATAATTTATTGTGCAAGTAATAGTCATGTACAGGTGATTTAGGGTGTACTCACACTAGGCAGTTTGAACCGTGCCCGAGTGCGTTTGACCACCAAAGTTGTTTGAAACGGCTTTGGCCGCTACAATGAATGAGTTAGACTTGGCTTTCCATATAAAAGAGGAACAGAAAACCGAAAACTCGAATCGTTCCTTTGCAAGAAGGACGTTTTTGCTGTTTTGCTGACTGGATACGGCAAGAGTTTAATCTATCAGTTCACGAGTTCACGCTTACATATAATTAGCCGGAGAATAGTAGTGCATGTTTGGCGTGCTGTCCGGTGAAGGGCTCCGAGCTCAGGAGTGGCCCGAACCCAGAGTACGTTACCCCCCAATAGGAGTAGCGAGAACTCGGAGTGATGAGATGGGGTGGTGGAGGTTTACTGATAAACCATCGAGTGAATTGAGGTGAGTCAGCTGTATTTAAACCTATGGCGCTGATTGACTTGTGATGTTTACGCTAAGCATCTGACGCGCTTCTCCCAAACTTTGTTAATGAAACATCATTTAGCTCTGCTGGTAGCTAAGCGTGTATTGTTGTGATTGGTCGTGGCGTTATCCAATTGCGTGCAGTTAGAGTTTCAAATGCATGCTTGGTGCCGCCCCTCGAGTTAGGCAGTTTTCATTGCTCGATCCCAGACCCTTAATCTTAATAGATTAGGGTCTGGATTTTTCCAGGCTACCTGAGTCCAACACTGTTCAACATTTACATTCATGAACTAGAGGTGCAGCTGGAACAGTCTACAGCCCCTGGACTGAAAGCCTGATCATCACTGCATCTGGGAGTTTCAGTATAGCAATGAATGCTCTCAAAGATAAAGCTCTATATGCCATTAAGAGAAAGCTCCAAAATATTGAATTACCAATTCCAATTTGGTCTAAAATACTTGATAGTGTAATTCAGCCGATAGCGCTATATGGAAGTGAGGCATGGGGTCCACTTAGTGATCAGAGCTACACTAGATGGGACAGACATTCAACAGAAGCCCAACACAGAATTCTGCTAAATTATTCTAAAATTACAAAGGAGAACACCCAATAACACATGTAGGGCAGAATTAGGCCAATTTCCATTGATCATTAATATACAGAAAAGTCCTACAGAATCGCTACAAACCCGAAAACTGAACACCGAAAAAAGTCCCTTAAGTCAGCTAGTTTTGAGACTTACTAACCTGACTAACTCTACTAACACTAACCAGTCTCAGACCAGCACTGCTTCTCACTCAAACATCAAAATAAATCAAATTAGCAAACAATCTAAAAATATATATCCGGAACTTTGGGATGAAAAAAAAAAAATCTAAACAAATTAAATTACAACTATATCGAACTATAAAATCAAATTATGAAATGGAAGAAAATCAGGGAGCACAGTCTAGCCATTGAAACCAGCAGACTCAAAAAGAGCTGGTTACCCATAGAGGAAAGAGTGTGTGCTCACTGCAAGACAGGAGAGATGGAGACAGACTTGCACTTCCTCCTTCACTGCCACAAATTTAAATCAATAAGAGACTGATATTTAAACAAATTTACAAACATCATAAAGAACTTTACAGCAACGACTGAAGCAGAACAAATAAAAAGAATACTAGGAGAGGGACAGACAGCAGCATTGGCTGCAATATATATATATATATATATATATATTTTTTTTTTTTTTTGCATTTTTCTATCTTTTTTTTTTCAAAATTGTCAAAAGTATTCATTCATTTAACATTTACATTTATTATGTATTACACATATATTGTCTTTAGTTTGTTGTACTAATATTTTTCAGATTCTTCTATCTTCTGTGGTATTAAATTATATCAAGGATGGATCATCTTTTGTACCCTTACTGGTAGTCGCCACATCGCTTTGCTGCGTATTTGCAAATATATTCATGTTTTTGTAGTCAATAATCTTGTGAGAAGCTGTCTTTGACACCATCCGTCACCCACCGAGCGATGCCTCACTATTGGTCTGTCACTGTCAGTGCCAGAATCTAAAGCAGCGTCTCGCTATGGTAAGAGTGCTTCAGGTGAGAGTTGGGCGAGTGAGAGAGTCACACCACCTGACGCCACTGGTCATTCCCATAGATATGGTGTGATGGGACAGCACTCATCACCCAGCTCTATACATCGCCATCCAAGACAGCAATCCCACGAGAAGTTGACTACAGAGGCCAATCCATCACCCACTGAGCTCTGTGATAAGAGGAGCTGCGATGCAAAGACTACCAAGTCTGAGCTGTTGGCCAGTAGGCAGTTTATTATTTGTTATTACTTACATTTATTTTTATTTTCTATATTCAAACAAATTCTATTTATTTATTTTTTATTTATTTTTTGGTTTTCTTTTGTGTGTGTTTTTTTTTTTTTTTTTTTTTGAGTTAACTTAAATTTTATTACAGCCATAGACTGGGCACAGCCAACAGAGATGGGCGTGGCCGTTGATAAATGAAAACCCCTTGACTGTGTAATGTAAAATACATTCAAACTACATAAAATACATTAAACTACAACGAAGCAGGAGAGTCGAAACTGTGCCATCTTGTGGCAGATGAAATTTACAACAGTAAATAAAATTGTTAATGGATAATGTATTGACAGTAACAGGGTTGCCTAGTGTGTGAGACAATCTCGTGGAGAAATCAACACAAATGAACACAACTGCGCACAGAAGATTTATAACATAAGCAACATGACACGACTAAGAGATTGCAGTTTTTCTTTCTGATTCTGATTATTTATTTTAAACACAAAGCGCATAACATTATTTAAACTGTTGCAGTTTTTCAATGCTTTCATGGTACATTTTAGCTTCATTAAATAACGCTCTTCAGTAGAGTAAAGCCATGCTTATAATAATTAAATTTCCTTTACAGTAACACCTCAGCCAGAATCTCATGATGTATTCACTTTGGCATACAGTTTAAACATTCGTTCAGTTAAAGGAACACTCCACTTTTTTTGGAAATAGGCTCATTCTCCATTTCCCCCCGAGTTAATAAGTTGATTTTTACCGTTTTGAAATCCATTCAGCCGTTCTCCTGTTCTGGCGATATCACTTTTAGCAAAGCTTAGCATAGATCATTGAATCCTATTAGACCAGTAGCATCACGTTCAAAAATGACCAACGAGTTTCCATATTTGTCCTATTTAAAACTTGACTCTTCTGCAGTTATATCGTGTACTAAAACCAGTGGAAATGCAAAGCTGCGAGTTTCTAGGCTGATAAGATTAGGAACTACACTCCCATTCCGGCGTAATAGTCAAGGAAGTTTGCTGCCGTAACATGGCCGAAGCAGGCGAAGTATTATCAGAAATGAGTTCCCAGCTAGTTTAGCATTTGCACATGTGCTGCGTGGTATTACTGCTTCTGCTTCAGCCATATTACAGCAGCAAACTTCCTTGACTATTACGCCGGAATGGGAGTGTAGTTCCTAATCTTATCAGCCTAGAAACTCGCAGCTTTGCATTTCCGCCGGTCTTAGTACACGATATAACTGCAGAAGAGTCTAGTTTTAAATAGGACAAATATGGAAACTCGTTGGTCATTTTTCAATGTGATGCTATTGGTCTAATAGGATTCAATGATCTATGCTAAGCTATGCTAAAAGTGATATCGCCAGAACAAGAGAACGGCTGAATGGATTTCAAAACGGTAAAACTCAACTTATTAACTCGGGGGAAGTTGGAGAATGAGCCTATTTCCAAAAAAAGTGGAGTGTTCCTTTAATTCATCCATCCAAAAAAAATTCCCAAAACCAAGCTTTTTGTATTTGTAACCAATAAAGCCTCTTGAATAAGCAATAAACATTGTTTAGCTTATATAGCCTAGCAAAAAAAATCCTGTTTCTATCATATATCATTTAACCTGAATGATTTAAAGCCTTCATAGACTTACAAATGTAATGTTTTTTAGGCAATCAAAGCGTGGAAGGTCTTCAGGTCAAGGGTTATGAAACCCCCTGTTGCAAAAAAAATGCTGCAAAAGTGGGGAGAGGGAGACAGACAACACAGACAACTTTGGGTTCAGAGTTTCATTTCGCTCACATCGAGGTAAAAACACAAATAAATGCACAGACACTTTCACTATGCATCGAAAACATATATATTAACGCGCTGTTAAACATCTAATAACTTTTAAGGCGTTTATATCAGCCTTAATGGGTTGCCTCAAGGAAAACCCGCTTACACTCACTTTATGAATGAATCGCTTGTGCCGGACTACACTATCTTTTGATCCATGAACGTGTATGCAATCCCATAGTCTGAAGCACCTGTCACAGCAAATGAGCACACACTGTCCTGAATAATTAAGCGAAGCGTCTTCTCATAGGATAAGAACACGCAGCATCATGAATATTTATGAGACACCGATGAAAAACTTAAATGTCCTTCCCTGCTGAAAAATACCGCTAAAACCAGCCTAAGCTGGTTGGCTGGTCTTAGTGGGCTGGTTCTCCCAGTCTGGCTGGTCACAGCTGATCAGCAGGCTGGTTTTAGAGGGGCTTTGGCTACTTCTTTAGCTGGTTTTTGCTGGTTGTTCCAGCTGGTCTCCTAGTCTGACCAGCTAAGACCAGCCTGACCAGCTAGGGAAGTGGCAAAAAACACTTTAAAACCAGCCTGCTGACCAGCTAAGACCAGGCTGGATGAACAGCTAAAACCAACCAACCATCTTAAGTTGGTTTTGGCTGTTTTTTTTTTTTTCAGCAGGGTTGCTGAAAAAAAAAACTTAAACCAGCCTAAGATGGTTTAGGCCTACTGGTTTAATCTTGCATTAGTAACATGGTTTTAGTTTGGATTCCCACAACCCTGCTGAAACAGCTAAAACCAGTCTAAACTGGTTGGTAGTTTTTATCTGGTCATCCACAGTTTGGTCTTAACTGGTCAGACTGGGAGACCAGATGGCCAACCAGCTACTTTCATGGTTGCTGAAAAAAAAAAAAAACTTAAACCAGCCTAATGGTTTAGGCCTACTGGTTTTATCTTGTGGTAGTAACACTGATTTAATTTGGATTCCCACAACCCCGCTAAAAAAAAAAAAAAAAACAGATAAAACCTGTCAAAACTGGTTGGTAGTTTTTAGCTGGTAATCCAGTCTGGTTTTAGCTGGTCAGGCTGGGAGACCAGGTGGCCAACCAGCTAAAACCAGCTTGGCCAGACTGAGAGACCAGCTTGACCAGCTTAGCCAGGCTGGGAGACCAGCCTAAGATGGTTTAGGCCTACTGGTTTTATCTTGCGTTAGTAACATGGTTTTACTTTGGATTCCTACAACCCTGCTGAAACAGCTAAAACCAGTCTAAACTGGTTGGTAGTTTTTAGCTGGTCATCCAGTTTGGTCTTAACTGTTCAGACTGGGAGACCAGATGGCCAACCAGCTAATTTCAGTGTTGCTGATAAAATTTTAAACCAGCTTAATGGTTCAGGCTTACTGGTTTTATCATGTGTTGGTAACATGGATTTAGTTTGGATTCCCACAACCCTGCTGAAAACTCCCCAGCTAAAACCAGTCTAAACTGGTTGGTAGTTTTTAGCTGGTCATCCAGTCTGGTTTTAGCTGGTCAGGCTGGGAGACCAGGTGGCCAACTAGCTAAAACCAGCTTGGCCAGACTGAGAGACCAGCTTAGCTAGGTTGGGAGACCAGGTAAAACCAGCTACTTCCAGCGTAAACCAGCTGAGACCATCCAACCAGCTTAGGCTGGTTTTAGCTGGGGGGGTTTTCCAGCAGCGTTGCTGAAAAAAACTTAAACCAACCTAATGGTTTAGGCCTACTGGTTTTATCTTGTGGTAGTAACACTGATTTAATTTGGATTCCCACAACCCTGCTGAAAAAAACCCAGATAAAACCTGTCAAAACTGGTTGGTAGTTTTTAGCTGGTAATCCAGTCTGGTTTTAGCTGGTCAGGCTGGGAGACCAGGTGGCCAACTAGCTAAAACCAGCTTGGCCAGACTGAGAGACCAGCTTGACCATCTTAGCCAGGTTGGGAGACCAGGTAAAACCAGCTACTTCCAGCGTAAACCAGCTAAGACCATCCAACCAGCTTAGGCTGGTTTTAGCTGGGGGGGTTTTCCAGCAGCGTTGCTGAAAAAAAACTTAAACCAGCCTAAGATGGTTTAGGCCTACTGGTTTTATCTTGTGTTAGTAACACTGATTTAATTTGGATTCCCACAGCCCTGCTGAAAAACAAAAAACAAAAAAAACAGATAAAACCAGTATAAGCTGGTTGGTAGTTTTTAGCTAGTTATCCAGTCTGGTTTTAGCTGCCAGCTAAAACTAGCTTGGCCAGACTGGGAGACCAGCTAAAACCAGCTACTTCCAGTGTAAACCTGCTAAAACCAGCCAACCAGCAGTTTTTTTTTTTTCATCAGGGTTGCTGCTTTATATTGCAAATTGTAAAAAGTACCGTTTCCTGCACGTTGTTATTCTTTTAATGAACCGGAAGATCATTGAAGACAGGAACAAAGCTAGATATTCAACACAAGAACATTTTATTTTGAGAAATGCAGAACATGAACGTTGGTGTGCTGCTGTGGGCTATGAATGCAACATTTTTTTTTAAAAAACATACTTTTTGGCCAGGCAACATGTTTGATTACGTCGCTTATCACAGGCTGATATTTACACATCACTTTTTATGAATCACGCATCACATTGTATGATTTATCATTCACATTTCAATTTCAGGTTCGGACTGTGGAAATGTTATTCAGTGTCAAGTATGAATAGCTTATAAAGAACAAAACAGGCCGTTTTAACAAGCACCAGATGAGTTTAAAACAAAATCCTTTACGTAAAACAAGGCCATACCTGCACACTTGGTAACTGTGAATATGTTTATCAATGCCTGCCCAATACATTTTTTTGAGAATTCAGAACAACACTTTGAAACTAAATTTAAACAGCATAATACTGATTTGCACCTTAGTCTCATTAAGAAAGTAAAAGTCAATATTTTCTCACAAACATGTACCAGTCACAGAACAGAATCAACTGGTCAGTTTAGGTCGACTGTGACAAAGTTTAGCACCCACTTGAACTAAAGGACTGTATTTTTGACTTGATTGTCATCTCCGTATCAAATCCAAATACTCCTCTCAAGAACATTTCATGCAGAAGGCAGTTCAACTGCTGAACTTTCATAACATTTTGTTCTTTTAGAAAAATGTTTGAAATATTAAAAAAATAACAATAAAACTGAAAAAATGCCTGAAAATCGAGCCAACAGTCTCTGCGAGATCCCAACTGGTGGGCGTACGTGGATATTCAGCGAAGCTGGGAGATCATGGTAATGTGGTGTGTTGATCAGCGAGCGTCTGGTTGTGTTGGGAAACTCATATGCAGGTAATTGAATGCCTTGTGAGAAAAAAAAAGCATTTTGGTTTATGTTAAAATAGCAGAAATACTGTGATTTCTCTAATGGAAAATGAGGTTGAAAACCCATTAAAGATTTATGTTATTTAAAAAATGTACTTTGTTTTATGCATATTTTGGACTGTGGGGGCACCATTATTTCTGTGACGTAAAACAGTTGCACTTGGTGAGCTACTTGCACTATCTGTTGCTTTTTTTTACTGCAACACAACTGATACAATGACCACAGCTCCTGAAAGCGCCTATAAGGCTTAAACCACAAGCCATACAATCGATTTTCCCTACAAGGAGTCTAAACTCCCCGGATATCAGCTTCAGTGGTTATGGCGTCATAACAAGCATCGCAAGTTTACATCCTGAGAGGCTTAGCATCTAGCATTTCTTGTCTCTGCTGTTTCTAAGCTCTTTCAGTAGCTGTGATCTACTAAAAGCCTCAAAGGCATCAGGGCTAAAGTAGAGAGAACAAAGACGCAGGTCTTTAGGAAGTTTTATTCGATGTTTTCTCCTCTTCTTAGTGCTAGGAAAAGCAGTGAAGACATACATCACTTCTCTTATTGCACAATGTGGCATCATATCAGTATTTTAGTTTCCGAATTTCCAGTAAAATAAAATTCCAGGACTTTTCAAGCACTATTTTTTTATTTTTAAGGACTTTGATCAAAGGTCTCACTTATGGTTTGATGTTTCCTACTGTGTAACAAAAAAAAAGTCAGCGAAACCGCTCTGAAGTCCCTGTCTGAATCAATTTATGAAATGATTAACGATTCATGCTCTTAGGTTCCAATCTAAAGCAAAAGATTTGCAAACCCGCTCCGAAGTTCCAATCTAAAACTAATAATTCACAATCCATGCTTCCAAGTTCCGATCTGAACTAGGGGTGGGCGGTACACCGGTATCATAGTTAACACCGGTGTGGCATTGCGCCACGACATGGATTTTCTAATACCGTCAATACCGTAATAAATCTATTATGTGCCTTGAACGGCTGCATTTACATCAACAATAGCTCATTCTAAATAATAAGGCACTAAAGTTTAATTTGCCTGCGACTGGTTGTCAATTGCATGCGCACATACAGTCAGTGCGTTCACACCAAACGTCAAGCGAGCATGCGCATCCCGTCACTCCAGTGTTGCCAACTTTTTTCAATGGAAAGTAGCTATACCCCGCTTGAAAAGTAGCCAAATGTCGCTAAATGACGTCATACGCTCATTAGCATATTCATGACGTCAGTACGTCGTATTGTCTTGCGTCTCTGTGCTCACATACTGCTATTTGATGCAGCCAAATTCAATAAAACTGTTTTCACTTATATATTTCATAGATATATTGATATATTTTACGGTTTCTTTTGTCAGACAACGGGGTAAATATGAAATAGTGACTGAAACGCAGCCCATTAGGACTACATAACCAGCTCTCGAAGATATCTACACTAAAAACGTGATTCATAATCACGACATTGTCTAAAAAAATCAAATACACATACGATTAAGACAATGGCTGTGCTGTGATTTCGGGCTATACTTGCATGTAAAATAGAGTTAGAAGCATCAGAATATATTTTTTATCTGAAAATGCTGCTTCTCTGCCGCTCACTGAACAGAGCAGACGCAGATAGAGAGAGAGTGGGAGAGCGCGCGCGCTGGGAAAGCACGACTTCACGCTCGCGCGGCAGTACCAGAGAGTCTCATAAGCTAAATAAGGTTTTTCCAAGAAGTCGCTAGATTTGTCGCTAGGCGCTTTTTTGAAAAAAAGTCGCTAAGGGGGTCTGAAAAGTCGCTAAATATAGCGACAAAGTCGCCAAGTTGGCAACACTGCGTCACTCACTCTAGTTTATCCGCGGGAGGTTTCCCCATCACTCGCGCGAATAACAACACGGCGCGATTGACATGGCGGAGATAAATACGATCGCTGCTTTGTTCCTGTTGTGCAAGTTCTAAATGCACCGAAAAGCCAAACGCCGAAGTGTCTAGGCTCACAGCAAAGTAATGTATCAGAGACATATCTCATACCTCATTCCTTCTATAAACAAAGTGTAGATAGTATAAGTAAGAGATTGATCGCAGTACAGAGAGTGTCGTTGATTATAATAGAGCTTTGTGATATCGCAAACTAAGATGAGGAACAGCTTTTAATAATTTTATGGGAGTTTTTAAATGAGATATTAATTTAATACAGCTGTTAAATAAACGAGACGTTATTATTAAGTGACTTAGATTGTCTGAGAATAACACTATGCCCGATTTTGGTCTGTTTCGTAGTCAAAATTTATTCTGGAACAAGACACACTGCTGTGTTTAAATGAAGATGCGCCATTCTCCAATCAAACACAGCGGTGTTTCCTTTATAAGTGAACATGCGTTTTAAACTAATCTAGTGAAATGATTCAATTTCCCATTCATAATGAGAGTCACTTGAATGAACCATGTGTTCTAACGAATCAAATGAACAATACGATTCAGTAAATAATTTCAGTGTCTTGCCGCCACCTGCTGACAGATCCTTTCAGTTATTGAAATCTTAAATACTTGTGGATTCCAAATTTTATTTTAAAAACACTAATCTCAACATGAATTTATAGATTTAATTGCACTCATGGCACCTCTGAGCCTCATTTTCATGGACGACACTATAAAAATTAAGACAGAAATCTTGCTGATCATTATTACTTGCTGAACTATTACTAGCACTACCTCATAGGGGTTTCAGTTCAATTAACAAATTGACTTGACTGGAGAAGCCACATCTCAGTGGCTCTTATTCATCAGCATTGAAGGGCCTGAGTTGGACCGTTTCAATGGCCAGAAGGTAGTTGAAGTGTTGCACTCACACACAGCAATGGCTTTGAGAGTATCGCTCTAGAACAGAGACAATATTTGTGATCTTCTTAACAAGACCAGGAACATAATACCGTGATATTATACCGGCACCGTTCAAAAGATGAAAAATACCGTGATATAAATTTTAGGTCATATCGCCCACCCCTAATCTGAACCATCATTTCTGATCAGGACTCGAATAATTTAATTTGCAGAATGATTCAAGAACCTGCTCTAAAGCTCGGATCTAAATCAAATGATTTGCGATACGCGCTCCAAAGTCCCAATCTGAATCAAGAACCTGCTCTGAAGCTCAGATCTAAATCACATGATTCGCAATATGCACTTTGAAGTCCCAACCTGAATTAAATGTTTTACGATACGCAAAGTTCCGATCTAAATCAAATGATTCGCGATCCACCTTCCAAAGTTCCGATCTGAATAATGATTCGCGAACCATCCTTTCAGATCAGGACTTGGAGCGTGGTTTGCGAATCGCGAATCATTTTATTTGCGGAATGACTCAAAAACCGACTCAGAAGTTCCGATCTAAATCAAATGATTTGCGAACCCACTCCGAAGTCCTGATCTAAATCAAATGATTCGCAATCCACCCTCCGAAATCCTGATCTGAATAATGATTCGAGAACCATCCTTTCAGATCAGGACTCAGAGCATGGTTTGCAAATTGTGAATCATTTTATTTTTGCGGAATGATTCAAGAACCGACTCTGAAGTTCCGATCTGAATCAAATGATTCGTGAACCCACTCCGAAGTCCTGATCTAAATCAAATGATTCGCAAATGATTCGCTGATCTAAATCAAAAGATTCGCAATTTGAAGGCCCTATCTGAATCAATTGATTCACGATACACAATCCAATCAGAGCACTTCTAAACAGTGAATCATGTTGCAATGAAATAGTTTTTAAATGGTTTTTAAAATCATTACAAATGATGTTAAAATTCGAAAATGAATGGCTTGAAAATGAAAGTTACGAGTTTGAATCAATCAGGGCGGTTCCAACTTAAATGACTGGACTGATTCATCTGTACCTCTTCTTGTGTCTTCAGCCATGTTTATACGACACTGTCAGTACTACTACTGGTTTAGCTCCAAAATCTTTTTTTTTTTTATTCCATGAATATTGCATGAAAAGATATGTGCTTATTGAAAAAAAGAACACTTATTTCATAGATACATTATCTTTCAATAATTCAAGCACTTTTCAAGTACCTTGTCAGGATTATTGCTATTTTTTTAAGTTTTCCAGTCCTTAAATTTCAAAAAGTAAAATTCAAGCACTTTAAGCACCTTGTACGAACCCTGGAGTTGTTTTGTGGTAAAAATAGCAACAGGTAGCGGCAGTAGCTCACGAGTGCAACCATTTCACAACATTAAAATAATGTTACCCCCCATAGTCCAAAATATGTATAAAACGATGTGAATTTTTCATTGGTTTTCTACTACATATTTCAGTAAAATACATAATTTATGTTATATTAACACATACAAGTCCTATTACCTGGACTTCCATTTAACCATTTGCTTACCTTTGCTATACTTCCTGTTTTTCATCATTGCAATTCCCCTCCTGTTTGAGTGTGTCGCCCTCACTAGATGTTTCCTCCACGTGAGCCAACATGTCGGCCATCAAGGCTTCCTCCAACCGCTTCCGCACACTGTACACCAGCTCCTCTTGCTTTCTGTGAACATCAAATTCAAGTCTTACATAAATATCCCACACACATGATACTGTGCATCAATCAAAGGGCTAAAATACCTGATGTCCTCGTCTGTGACGATGAAGGCCTTGCAGAGAGGCTGAGCCGTGTTGAGCCACACGCCGGGGTTCTTCTCCACAGCGGCGGACAGCTGGCCCGTGATGGGAGCCGCACTGGTGTGAAGAGCGCTGGCGATAGCTGACAACAAGGTCTTATCTGTGCAGCCAGGGCCCACTCCTTTAGTGATGTGAAATATTATAAACTTAATTAATTTTATCTGTATTTGACATATTTTAGATATCATATTACGATGCTACAAGAAATTATTATGACAAATTAAGCAAGGACACAATAAATTGACAAAAGTAAGAGAAAAGACATTTAAAATGTTACAAAAGATTCCTTTTTCAAATAAATACCATTCGCAGCAAATCTGAATATTAGAATGATTTCTGAAGGATCACATGACTGGAGTAATGATGCTAAAAATTCAGCTTTGAAATCAGGAATGAATTACATTTTAAAATATATTAAAATAGAAAACCATTTTTTAAATAGTAAAAATATTTCAGAATTTTACTGTTTTTGCTGTACTTTGTATCAAATAAAACCATGCTTGGTGAGCAAAAGAGACTGCCTTAAAAAACATTCAAAATCTTACAGTTCAAAAACTTTTGACTGATAGTTTAGATTACCACATTGACTTCTACTTTGAAATTGTCAACAGTTGTTCTTATATACCCTGACCTTCAGTCTGTTTACCTGTTTCACATTAGCGTGCTAATTCCTATGTATAAATATCCCTCTGTTTGGGCCTGGTCTGCTGTTGTTTATGTACTCTGGCTTACTTCTGATTAGTTTTTGTTTGCTTATCTCGTTTTCGTCAGATTTCACAAAGTAATGGAATATTGACTCTCATTTATTCTTGATTAAAATCAACACTTAGATTACGTTCCTCATCTCGCCCAGACGTACCTTGTAAGCCTTTGGGGAGATCCATTGTTTTCACTAACTCCTCTGCTATGTCAAAGGCATTGAGGCCACTCAACTTCTTCTCCCAGAAGAGCTGTAGATAGATTAAAAAAATATATTAGCATTGTGTCACTATGACAAACTATTATCGATGAGTAAAACCTAGATTAGATGAGTATTACCTGTCTGGGCTGGTCAATAGCCTTCTGTGGGTCTGTTTTAACCTTATTGCTGGGGTGGTTGGTAACTTTTGTGACAGGCTGTTTGAAGATGGAGGCTGTCTGTCGTACTGGGAGGGATGTGTTCAGGTCAGGTTTACCCTATTAAAGACATAACATCCTTTATTTCCCTGACAAAAAACTGAGACAAAGAAAAAATAACTTTTTTTCATCAATCAGCCATATTGGTGGCACTGAACGTAAACAGTGCAACTGAATCGAACAAAACTCGCATATTTTGCTGATTATTACTGCTGAAAATGGTCAATTATTGTCATGTTTTGGGCTGTACTAATCGGTCAGACTGAGAAAAACATTTGGAGTACTAAAGACTGACAAAAGTTATAACAAATCAAGCAGAAGAGTGCAAAAAACTGTCTGAGCAACAAAGGTATTTGTGGTTGGCCAAACTGAACCAGGATTTCCAGGGCAAACATCTTGACAACATTCGTGTTTTCTCTTATCATTTCCAGTCAGGTAGGTGAATTATTAGGCTAATATCTTAATTAATACTGCTCATACGTATCTTTACCACCTATTAACTTTAGTTTGTCAAAATATTGCACCCTTTCCTGCTTACTAAGTCCTTCTCTATACGATTTAGTCGCTTCCACACGTTTTTCCATGGTTTAGACAGCATAAATTAGCAGAACAACGTCTTCAGTACATTTACGATGCAGTCCATGCTGTTGTTTACATCCGAGTATCGCCAATATGGACACGCATCCAGGTAACTGACTAAATTGTGACATAAGTGCAAACCCTCTATTGTTGCAAGCCAACCAGCTTGACCAGTAAAACTGGCTTGAAATAGCCTTAAAGAAATAGTTTTTGCTGCTCATGTACTCACCCTAAGGCTATCCAAGATGTAGAGCGACATGTTTAGCATTGGATGTGAGTGGGTGCTATCAGAATGAGAGTCCAAACAGCTGATAAAAACATCACAATAATCCACAACTCGAATCCAGTCCATTAATGAACATCTTGTGAAGTGAAAAGCTGCATGTTTGTGAGAAACAAATCCATAATTAAGGCATTTTAATTAGAAACCGTTGCTTTTGGACAAAATTTCTGTATTCCACAATAACGTGTCCTCCAGTGAAAAACTGTCCTCTGTTGTCCACTCACATCAAAATTGACCAACATATTTGTTTAGAACTCCTTTTTAGACTGTTTTTGCTTGTAAACAGTCCATATTTCTCTCTCGATTCAGACAGAAAAACTGACACAGCTTTTGCTTCACAAGATGTTAACTGATGGACTGGAGTCGTTTAGATTATTGGTGTATTATTGTGATGTTTTTATCTATTTGAGAGCTATTTGGACTCTCAGTCACAGCACCCATTCACTGTAGATAGATCCACTGGTGAGAAAGTTTTCTAATGCTAAATTTCTCCAAACCTGTTCCAGAAACAAACTCATGTACAGCTTGGATGTCCTGTAGGGTGTGAAAACTTTTGCCAACTTAAATTTTTGAGTGAACTATTCCTTTAATTGGTTTTAAATGTCATCCAGAGATCATTTCTTTGTCAGTTCATATTTTCATATTCAGAAAATGGACTCAGTCTCTCACCTTAGTCTGGCTATTGTTGTCGTATCGGGGTCGCTGTCTGGTCTTGTTCAGTTTGCTCATGAGCATCTTGCCTGTGCGGAAATCAAAGGAGCTGAGATCCATAGAGTTGCCAAGGTAACGGGCCAATTGAGGCTTACTCCGGAACTTCTTCCCAGTGGGGCTGGCGAGGGGGGAGCAAAATAGGACACATCTTAGAGATCTGATAAACCAGTAAGGATGCACATTTGGAAAGAGAATGGGTTATGGTGACGGCAGTTGCATACGGATATTAACACACAATATATACGCAAACAATGACATGCAATGCCTAACTTGGAACGAATTCTGATAAATCCCAAGCCTGTGATGACAAAATGACAATGTTATTAGACCATGAATACTGTGAGGACTAGACGCGTTCTGCCTCTTAACACTGACAATTATGACGGCATTAAAATCACATTAAAAATGCCATTTTAATGCTTGAAACACACATGAATTGATAGGATTTTGAATGCAAATACCTGTTTAATTAATATATAGTATATACAGTTAAAGTCAAAAATTTACATACACCTTGCAGAATCTGAAAAATGTTAATTATTTCACCAAAATAAGAGGGATCATACAAAATGCATGATATTTTGTTATTTAGTACTGACCTGAATAAGATATTTCACATAAAAGATGTTTACATATAGTCCACCAGAGCAAATAATAGTTGAATTTATAAAAATGACCCCGTTCAAAAGTTTACATACACTTGATTCTTAATACTGTGTTGTTACCTGAATGATCCACGGATGGTTTTTGTTGTTGTTTAGTGGTGGTTGTTCATGAGTCCCTTGTTTTTCCTGAACAGTTAAACTGCCCGCCGTTCTTCAGAAAAATCCTTCAGCTCCCACAAATTTTTTGGTTTTTCAACATTTTTATGTATTTAAACCCTTTCCAACAATGGCTGTATGATTTTGAGATCCATATTTTCACACTGAGGACAACAAACTTTTTGAATTTGAGGATCAGGGTAAATTTAACTTATTGTGTCTTCTGGATACTAAATACTAAATGGAAAAAAAATATGATATTCAGGCAAAATACGAAACATTTACAAATCTTCATTCAGTTCAAAAGTTTTCACCCCCTGCTTCTTAATGCATTGGTTTTCCTTCTGAAGCATCAGTGAGCGTTTGAACCTTCTGTAATAGTTGTGTATGAGTCCCTCAGCTGTCCTCAGTGTGAAAAGATGGATCTCAAAATTATACAGTCGTTGCTGAAAAAGGGTTCAAATACACAAAAAAGATGAAAAACCAAAGAATTTGTGGGACCTGAAGGATTTTTCTGAAGAACAGCGGGCAGTTTAACTGTTCAGGACAAACAAGGGACTCATGAACAACTACCACTAAACAAAAAAAACTAAAACACACAGCTGTGGATCATTCAGGTAAGAATCAAGTGTATGTAAACTTTCGAACATGGTTATTTTTATAAATTCAACTATTATTTCATTTTGTGGACTATATGTAAACATCTTTTATGTGAAATATCTCATTCAGGTCAGTACTAAATAAAAAAAACAACATGCATTTTGTATAATCCCTCTTATTTTGGTAAAATAATTAACATTTTGCATGTTCTGCGAGGTGTATGTAAACTTTTGACCTTAACTGTATACATATATTGCATTTAAAATAACTGTAACCTAGTCTAAAGTAATAATAATAAATATATTCTTACTTGTAAACACAATTAACTTTCTTATAAATGTAGTACGAATACAATCCTGTAGTGTCTAGGGTTTTCAAACACTTGCACTAGACAACTTCCTTTTAAGTGCCCTACCAAGCTTTGTAAGCTGTTCTTGTCAATCTAATCCACCAAATGTTTACATTTGTTTCGCATAGTTTAAGATAATAGTAACACTGTTTGTCTAGATCTCAGCGTGCAATTGACGTTCTTCGCTGAGCAGTTGCACTTGTTTTGTCAAACAAACCCAGTCCTTTCAATCACAATCACGATCTGTTAATTTTAGTTGTTAGTTGACACAAGTGTGATGCAAAGATGAGTTGACTGAATACTCTGCATGATGGTACCATGAAGATTTCGTGCTTGTTTCGAGTTCATGCACAACTCTGGACAAACGTATTTGGGTTTTAGTCAATGGCTCTTCAAGCTTGTCAAGGCGTGCAGACATGTAACAACAGAGATGTTTTTTTTTAATTGATTAAATAATACGATACCACAAACTATACAAACGACCTGCCTCCCCCCTCTCTCGCCTCTGTTCTTCCTCTTCTTCCTCACCTCTGCTAAAAAAAGAACAGTCATGTCTATTTATGACATGTTGTTGATTGGGAATCCTTGGAAATCCTTGGAAATAGGGTTATTCAGACCAGAACAGTTAATAATTCCAATGGAATAGAAAAATGTAAAAGAGATCCAAAAGAATCACCATTTTTAACTGCCCGTAAAAAATTTTGCATAAAAACTCAGTCGATTGTGAATGTAAACAAATGCATTATTAGACATATTGACATTCACAGAATGAGACATAATTTGTTCACTTTACCATGATAAAAACCAATGGAATCCAAACGAACCATTCTTTTTACCTGGTTCTTTTGAATGGTTCTGCTGAAACAACTCTTTTAGGCCCATTCACACCAAGAAGGATAACTATAAAGACAACTAGCAGACAATATTGTCTGTTTATTTTAAGTGCATGGTGGTCTGCCGCTTTAAATTTTCGAGCTTGTTACATAAGGATTGATTCTTGAATGTTTTTATCGTTCATCAGCTCCAAATATCGTTCTGAAAGTAATTTTAACGATAACGTTTCTCGTAAAGATAACGATAAAGATAATAGTTAAAAAAAACTGTGTTCAGTATTTTTATAAAAATAGCATAATGATATAGTCACAGAGAAACAATGCCATTGGAATCACTTTTAGAAAGTTTTTTTTTCCCAGCGGATGAACGCTAAAAACATGGACAGCCAATCAGAATCAATCCTGCTATAACAAGCTCAAGAATTTAAAGCAAGTGTGCGCTTAGAATGAACAGACGATCCGTTGGTGTGGACACTAATAGTGATCTTTATCGTTATCTGTATAGTTGTCGTATTACTACAATGATAACGATAAAGATTAGGAATGTTAGTTTCTGTTATTTTTCCTAACTGAATTAAATTACCAACATTTGTTTTCCAGGGATTGATTTTACATGCACAAAAAGCGGCAAACAACACAATGATTCACTTGGTCACATCACACACCTTCAGCGCTTCTGCGAGCAGATCAATAAAAACAAATCTTTGTGCTCTTGTAAAATAAAGAAAAATAGGATGCCGCTTTTAGCCGGCTTGGTTTCCTTTTGCACACCACACAAATCAACTGTACTTCATACTAGCTACTTGTTGCAGTTTTTTGTAAAAAAAAAAAAAAAAAAAAATACACCATATTGCCAAAAGTATTGGGACACCCCCTTCTAATGAACAGGTTTGACTACTTTAGTAATTTCCATGAGTACAAATCTTTCTGTTTAAGCATATAATTATATTCTACGGTATTGTGTGCTTCCAATTTTTTAGCAACAGTTTGGACAGGACAGGTGTTTGGTGAAGAGTTCACTTTCAGAACAAAAATTTACAGATAATGTACTCACCCCCTTGTCATCCAAGATGTTCATGTCTTTCTTTCTTCAGTTGTAAGGAAATTTTTTTTTTTTGAGTAAATCATTTCAGGATTTCTCTCCATATAGTGGACTTCTATGGTGCCCCCGAGTTTGAACTTCCAAAATGCAGCTTCAAAGGGCTCTACATGATCACAGCCGAGGAAAAAAGGGTCTTATCTAGCAAAATGATGGGCTATTTTCTAAAAAAAAAAAAATACAATTTATATACTTTTTAACCTCAAAGAGCGTTAGAGATTAAAAAGTATATAAATTGTAAATGTTTTTAGAAAATAACCAATCATTTCACTAGATAAGACCCTTCTTCCTCGGCTGTGATCATGTAGAGCCCTTTGAAGCTGCATTTAAACTGCATTTTGGAAGTTCAAACTCGGGGGCAACACAGAAGTCCATTATATGGAGAGAAATCCTGAAATGTTTTCCTCAAAAAACACCATTTCTTTATGACTGAAAAAAGAAAGACATGAACATCTCGGATGACAAGGGGGTGAGTACATTATCTGTATATTCTTGTTCTGAAAGTGAACTACTCCTTTAAGGTCTGCATTTAAAGACACACCAGAGGTGTTCAGCTGGGATTAGGACTTGGCTTTATGCAGACCAGTCAAGTTCTTTCACATTGTCTGAATCAATAATTTCTTTTTTAACCTTGCTTTATTCACAGATGCATTGTCATGATAGGAAAAAAAAGGGTCATGTCCAAACTTTAAATTCTCTTGATTCTGATTGGGTATTAATGTTTTTATCATTATTTTATCAGCTGGAAAAAAAACGTGATTCCAACAATATTGTTTCTCCGTCTTTATCGTTATAGCTGTGGTGTGGACTTTGGTTTTCTCTAATTTTGTGAATGATTTTTAGGACTATACTTTCTCGTTATTTTATAGTCATCTTCCTTCGTCCTATAGTCCTTCATCAGAAACTGTACAAATTTCACACATTTCTGCAAACCTAATTAAGCAAAAAGAGTTTTATTCAGAGCAACAGCTTTAAACGTAAAGTTTTTCAAACAAATTGATGAAACGTTTAACAGTCAGTGTCTAAACTAACTTTGTTAAAACGAATCTGACTTGTCAACACTACTGTTATGATGTCTGACTCCTTTCACAAACCCTCTTCTGAACAGCTTGTTTCAAAGAAAAAAATCAGCTGTTGCCATGGTTACCACTACAGACAAAGGTTATTTGTCTGTTTTTCAGTATGTATTCATTTACATGCATTTAGTGCACTTTGACTCTCTCTCTCTCTCGTTCAGCTGATATTTAGTGCACTTTGACACCACCTCTTTAACAAACCTGTAAAATAACTTTGCAATCTAAACCAGTCTAGCCGAATGCTTAGACAAAAAAAGAGGCAATTCAATTTGGATTCGATTCACAAGCTCAATTGACATGCACCCCCACCCCCTTCTGAAATAAAGCACACAAAATCCTCTCCACAGCTGGGCCTACTTTTACATGACAATCCCCCCTCTGTACTCAGTACCTAACATAACCCACATGGCTTTGCTATGCTCCCATAGCATTACACTCCCACTTTTTTACTCCATGATGTTCAGGGAATTTCTGACATGCAAAAACTACAAAAGACATACGTATCAGTGTCTACATTAAATAATGTTGCTTTGTCACTTGGCAAAACGTTCCGCCGAAACAAATGGTCACTTTGGCTTCTTCAGCTCAATGAAAGATTCCTCCGCTTGGAAAATAGGCTACACTTATGCCTCATGCATCATACAGATGCCATAAACCTGTAGTGGCACTCGTGGAATAATAAATGTATGCGTATTTTCGTTGCAGACATTGCTGCAATTCCGGCATGTCTTTGTAATGTTACCTCAGTGTCATATTTCGCGTAACCTCGACCAATTGTGAATGTAAACAAATGCATTACCAGCAAAACCGGAGACATTTTAGGTCACATCTTTTATCCAGAAACTGAATGAAAGGCTATGTGTTAGTAAAAGGAACATCGTGTGCTAAAATGACATTCGCGGAACGTAAACAGATGCTGCACCTGGTCCAGCGCGACGTTAAAAAAAAGGTTAAATAAACAGTTTATTTAGCAAAAACCATTCATGTTAAAACAAAACACGCTTCTAAATGCTAATTTTATATGTTCGTAAGACAGCCGTGCAGGTCGCTTTGTTACTCCATTACATTAACGTAATTAGTTATCATAGGCTATTCGCGTTTTCTTTCTTAGTAAGATCGCCGATTGAAAGCACTGCGCAAACTAGTAGCCCCGGCAAAACGGAGACTAGTCCAACGATACTCAAATTAACAAAAGCGTTCGCTTTGCTTGTAACGTTAAACCACCGTGAAGATAAATGCAGATGCGAGTCGCTTTTTAAAACGGTTGCGATATTAAATCGGTTATACTTACTCGTTTTTCTCCATCGCGCATTCTCTGTTGGTGTCGCCTTTTTTGTGAATGTTAAATCCCCCTCTCTTCCTCTATACTTTCACTCCCCTCCCCCTTCAATGAGACAAATGAAAGACATTATGCCCGATTAGGGTAGACTTAACGAGACAAAGCCCTGTGGTAGTCGGGTAACCATAAACCACATGATGGCAATACAATACAATGCACTGTTTTGTTTTCATCTCTCGTTATTTAATCGAAGATTGTATGTGTTTTCATATTATACAGGTCGGTTTACTTTACAGTATGTTGTAGGATGCATTTAGCGACTTAGCTTTGTTACATCATTTCAAACCATGTAAGATATTATCTTGTTATTACTATTTTTTACTTATTTGAACTGCAGTTCACTACTTGTTCTGGAGGTTTCTGTTTAAGAAGTTGCACAGTACGTTTCCTGCGTAAGTCTGGTGGGATTTTAAAACGTCCTACAGGAAATCCCAGACGAAAATCCTGTGGGATTGTACTGGAATACGGTGTGCAGGTTGCAGGGTTTTTCCTTTGAGGATTTCGGGAGGGTGGCTTTTTTGTGAGAGGCATTTTGGCGGAAACCATGGTTTCCATGGTAACATTTTGTATGGGGAAGAAAGCAAGATGCCTCCTCAAAGAGGCGCTGATTTCCATCAGCATGAATTTATTAAGAAGTACAAGGAACATGTTCAAAAACTATCAAAACTATGGAAGCCCGTTTCTACCACTGAATAAAAAAAAAGGTAATTGCGACTATCTCACCTTTCAGACTTTTTTTCCTCAGAAATCTGAATTTTTTTCTCTCAGAATTGTGATTAAAAACTCGCAATTCTAAGAAATAAAGTCGCAATTCTGAAATTAAGTCAGAATTTGCCTAATTTAATTTCACAATTTCGAGAAATAAAGTCAGAACTGAGATTAAAAAAATTAAAATTCTGACTTTTTTTATTGCCATTGAGCATTTGTATCTCGCAATTCAGACCTTTCCCTCAGAATTGTGATACTGCAAGTCACAATTCTCAGAAATAAAGTCAGAATCCTGTTTTTTTTAGATTATAAACACAATTGTGAAAAAAATAAGGTCAGAATTGAAATAAAAGCATCATTGACCTTTTCTTGCCATTGCGCATTTGTGTCTCGCAATTTTGACTTTTTCCCCTCAGAATTGTGATATAAACTCGCAACTGCATGTCAGATATACCCACAACTCTGAGAAATAGTCACAATTCTCAGAATAGTCAGCATTGCGAGATATAGTCACAATTCTGACTTTTTTAAGATTATAAACTCACAATTATGAGAAATAAAGTCAAAATTAACACAAAAAACTTTTTTCTGACTTGACTTTTTTCCTGCACTTGTGAGTTTGTATCTCACAATTCTAACTTTTTTCTCAGAATTGCATGATATAAATTCACAATTGTGAGAAAGTCCGAAAAACGTGCAATTCTGACCTTTTTTCTTAAAATTCCAAGTTTGTATCTCGCAATTCTGACTTTTTTCCTCAGAAGCTTGCAGTTCTGAGAAATAGTCGCAATTCTCAGAAATAGTCAGAAATAGATATAAGATATAAACAATTGCTAGTTAAGTCACAATTGCGAGATATAGTCACAATTCTAACTTTTTTTTTACTTTTTTTATATCACTGCGTGATATAAACACAATTGTAAGAAATAGTCAGAACTGAAATAAAAACTTGCAATTCTGACTTTTTTCTTGCAATTGCATCTTTGTATCTCACAATTCTGACTTTTTTGTCAGAATTCAGACATTTTATCTCAGAATTGTGATATAAACTCACAATTGCGTGTCATATATACTCAACTGAGAAAGAAAGTCACAATTCTCAGAAATAAAGTCAGAATTGTGAGATAAAAACGTGCAATTTTGACCTTTTTTCTTAAAATTCCAAGTTTGTATCTCGCAATTCTGACTTTTTCCTCAGAATTCTGACTTTTTCCTCAGAACTGATATAAGCTTGCAATTCTGAGAAAGTTACAATTCTCAGAAATAGTCAGAAATGCGAAATATAAACAATTGCTAGTTATAAAGTCAGAATTGCGAGACAGTCACAATTTCTCTCAAAACTGCGTGATATAAACTCACAATTGCAAGAAATAGTCAGAATTGAATTTATGACTTTTTTCTTGCAATTGCAAGTGTGTATCTGACTTTTCTTCTTAGAATTTAGACATTTTTCCTCAGAATTGGGATATAAACTTGCAATTGCATGTCAGATATTCGCACCACCTACAACAAAGAAATAAAGTCACAATTCTTAGAAATAAAGTCAGAATTGTAAGATATAGTCACAATTCTTTTTCAGATTATAAACACACAATTGTGAGAAATAATCAGAATTGAAATAAAAAACTTGCAATTCTGACTTTTTTCTTGCAATTGCAAGTTTGTATCTTGCAGTAAAACAAACTCACAATTCTGAGAAATAAAGTCGCAATTCTCAAAAATAGTCAGAATTGCAAGATATAAACTCATAATTGCGAGTTATATAGTCAGAATTGCAAGATATAGTCAGAATTGAATTCTGACTTTTTTTTCTCAAATTTCAGACTTTTCCCCTCAGAATTATGATATATACTCACAACTCTGAGAAATAGTCACAATTCTCAGAAATAAAGTCAGAATTGCGAGATATAGTGACAATTCTGACTTTTTTCAGATTATAAACTTACAATTGTGCGAAATGGTCAGAATTGAAATAAAAACTTGCAATTCTGGCTTTTTTCTTGCAATTGTGAGTTTTTATCTTGCAGTTCTGACTTTTTTCCTCACAATTGCAAGTTTGTATTTCACAATTCTGTTTTTTTCCCCCCTCAGAATCGCGTGATATAAACTCGCAATTGCAAGAAATAAAGTCAGAATTGTGAGATTTTTTCTTGCAATTGTGGGTTTGTGTCTCGCAATTCTGACTTTTTTCAGAATTCTTTATTTCCTCAAAATTGTGATACACACAATTCTGAGAGATAAAGTCTCAATTCTCAGAAATAGTCAGAATTGCAAAATATAGCCACAATTCAGACTTTTTTCTCAGAACTGCGTGATATAAACTCAAAATTGCAATAAATGATCAAATAAATGATATAATTGATTTCTTGCAATTGCCAGTTTGGATCTCAAAATTGTCTTTTTTTCTGAATTCAGACTTTTTTCCTCAGAATTGTGAAATAACCTCACAATTGCATGTCAGATATACTCACAACTCTGAGAAATAGTCCCAATTCTCAGAAATAAAGTCAGAATTGCAGTTGTCACAATTAACACTCAGAACTGTGTGACATAAACTCACAGTTGAGAAATAGAATTGAGATAAAAACTTGCAATTCTGACTTTTTCTTGCAATTGCGTTTGTATCTCAGAGAATCCTGAAAAAGTCACAATTCTCAGAAATAAAGTAAACACAAAATAAACTCACAATTGCAAGTTATAAAGTGAGATAAAAACGTGCAATTCTGACCTTTTTTCTTAGAATTGCGTGATATAAACTCACAAATGTGAGAAATAAAGTCAGAATTGCGAGATAAAAACGTGACCTTTCTGACCTATCTTAAAAAAGCGAGTTTGTATCTCGCAATTCTGACTTTTTTCGGAGAATTATGACTTTTATCCACAGAATTGATATAAGTTTGCAATTCTGAAAAATAATCACAATTCTCAGAAATAGTCAGAAATGCGAGATATCAACAATTGCTAGTTACAAAGTCAGAATTGTGAGATGTAGTCACAATTATAAATTTTGTTCTCAGAACTGCATGATATAAACTTACGATCGCAAGAAATAAAGTCAGAACTGAAATAAAAACGTACAGTTCTGACTTTTTTTCACAACTGAGTTTTTTGTGATATAAACTCGCAATTGCAAGTCAAATATAAACTCACAATTCTGAGAAATAAAACCACAGTTCTCAGAAATAAAGTCAGACTGAGATATAAACTTACACTTGCGAGAAATAAATTCAGAATAGTGAAATATAAACTCACAATTGTGAAAAAATAAAGATGCGAGATATAGTCAATTCGGACTTTTTTTCTCAGAATTGGACAATATAAACAGTTGCAAGAAATAAAGTCAGAATTGCAAATTTTTTCTCGTAATTCCGAGTTTATATTTCGCAGTTTGACTTTGTAATGTGAACTTGCAATTGCGAGTAAAAAAACAGTAAAATTTTGAGGGGAAAAAATACTGATAGGTTCTCAGAATTGCGAGTTTATACCATACAATTCTGACCTAATAACTCGCAATTGCATGTTATAAAGTCCGAATTGTGAGATAAAAAGTCGCAATTACCTTGTTAAATTTTTATTTAGTCGTGGAATCGGGCTTACATACATTTAGCATAATTCACTATCCTAAATAAATAAATAAAATGTTACGACACATACACATAGATACATTACTATTTATTCACGAAAGTAACACAATATAACACTTTTAGGTAGATACATCTTTTATGCTCAATGTGCAAGTTTAAACTGAGTGTCAAGCATAAAGCAAAACCATTTCCAGCTCCCTGTACAGAAAGACAGCAATTTTTTAGCAAGACATGCTATCTGCAGTCTGCTTTTATGTAGACTCACCATTTAACACCCATTAGGACAATATGAAATATCACTTAACAATCAGTACATAAAATTAAGTCTTAAAGTGACAGATAATCCTCTTCGGTCGTTATGGCTGAATGTCGCATCACCAGCGCCGCCTAGTGGCTAACATAGTCAAAGCATCAGCTATTTGTTCCCTGTAAAATGCACAGCAATCGCTTTCCACAGATCCGTACAGAGTTAGACAACTAGTCATCCTTCTTGAATTTTCCTCTAATGTAGGGAACATAATCCAGAATCACCCGCCAGTCTGTAAAATAGACAACAGCCAGGCCACCAACTGTCCCCCATCCGACCAGCGTGGGAACCCTGAATTGCATAAGAAACAAAAAGTATGTCAAAAATCTACTTTTACTAATTAATAATTATTACTATGCTATTCTAGAAATGCAACAGTAGAAACACATGCTAAAAGTCAAACGAGCTGCTTGACTTAAGTTAACATCGTATTTAACCGTTTATTAAATCAAGCATGAACTTAACTTACCACGCTCTGGCAGTGGAGACATATTTGGGTCCGATGCGCTTTATTATTTTTTGCATCTTGTATGACTTTCTTCTTTCTTCAGAAAGTAAACAAGTTCAAATGGCTGTTTAAGGACCCCGGGCTGCCCGTTATCAGCCTGATAGAAAATTCTGGAATTGAGGACACTGTTGCATAAAAGATTTGTAGAGTGTGAATAACAGAGTCAACATTTTAAAATAAGGGTTTGTGTTGAAAGTGGCATAAAAGGCTGGCTGGTGATGTGTAATTAATTGGCGTGTGTGTGTGTGTGTGTGTGTGTGTGTGTGTGTGTGTGTGTGTGTGTGTATATGTACCCGGGCCCTACTGTTTTAAAGCAAACTGTTGTTGGTATTTTGTTTGTATTTGATAAAATTTTCAATAAAAAAAGACCAAAAATAGCCAAATCTGGTTAAAATAATCACTTCCAGTCTAAATGGATAGCACTATTTGAAGGTATAATGTGTACATTTTTTTATCAGTCCGTCAAAGACAAACCTTACGAAGAAGAAATGGTTTTATTACAGTAAAATTGAAGTGGTCATGGTTTTTTGGTGTATTGACTACCATTTATATAACCAGTTTTACATTTACATTTATTCATTTAGCAGACGCTTTTATCCAAAGCGACTTACAATTGGGACTACAAATATGGTACAAATATTTTACTACAAATATGGTAAAACCATGGCTTAGTGTAGCAAAACCATGGCTAATTTGTAGTTACCATGTGGTTTTTAGGTGTAGTATTTGTAGTAAAACCATGGTTATTTTTCGTAAGGGGAATTTGATAACTTACCTGAGGAAGTAGGAAGCAGTCTCTGGAACAAATAAGCAGTTTGTGAAGTATGTGGCATCAAAACTTTGTAAGATATTCATAGTTTTTTGTCTCTTTTAGATACTATAACGGCTATAACTTATACATTTATAAACAATCAGTTTTATGTGACTATAACGCCGCTGAGGTAAATACAGGTGGAATCACTGGATGAACGACAAAAACATTGACAGCCAATCAGAAGCCCCTCGCACCAGAGCGCGAACTTTTTAAGCAGGAGATGACGACCGCGGCTTTTAACAAAAGTAAGCAGTTTGTGAGGTATGTGGCATCAAATGTTTAAAAGATATTCAGTTTTTTGTCTCTTTTAGATACTATAACGGCTGTAACGCTTAAATTTATAAACAGTCAGTTTTTTATGACGATAACGACGCTGAGGTAAATACAGCTGATGAACGATAAAAACATTGACAGCCAATCAGAATCCCTTAACACACGAGCGCGAACATTTTAGGCGGGAGATGACGTAACCGCACCGGCCTGCTTTTAACAAGCAGTAGGCCATCTAGGGCTGTTCATTCCGAAATTTTTGGAATCGATTCCGATTCCTGGTTCTGGAATCGATTGGATTCGATTCCAGAATCGATTCCTCACTGTTTCTTCCGATTCTTTTCCGATTCTTGTTTTTAAGATCGGAGGAAGCTAATTTTACGATGAATGCAGGATGTAAAGGTCGTAGAAAGTTGTCTTCTCACAATATTAAGCTTCATTTGTTAAAAAAAAAAAAATACGATTTTTTTGTAGCTCGACTGATTTTAAATTGTAATTGTGTCTGCATTGCCCATGAAATTAGTCATAACCCACAGCTCAGCAGTGGGTATGCATTTATTGCATGAATAAAACAAGACATGACATGTCTAAAATGACAAAATTAGCAAACTATTCACTGAAACAAAATAAACTGAACTTTAACAACAACACTGATATAAGAGCTCGTGGCATAGCTGTCAATCAGATGCGCTCTCTGCGTTTTCTTTCATTTGCTAATAGAACGGTTAAAAACATGATTTAAAATGTAAATAATATCAAGACCACTGATCTATATAATCTATTATAGATCAGTGATCAAGACCCTCGATCACGTCATGATTTATTATTGCTGAACTGAAAACGGCTCTGAGGAGTCGATTCCCCTTAATGGGATCGATTCCAAATCGACTCTCGATTCCCAATGCCTTGGAATCGATTCTTTTTAAAGTCGATTCCCAGCCCTAAGGCTATCGTCAGTTGGTGTGTGGACGCTAAAATAGCAATCGTCATTTCTTTTTTCTCGGAAAAGACACGCAACGGTAATACTTTTATTACAATGCTTTCTTTTATTTAACTCATTTGAAGGTATACAAGATCCAAAGCAAGACATTGAAAAAAATGTATAATTCTGTTATTAAAAATGGCACATTTATTGCTACATTACTGTTATATACAGGACAGTTCTCAATACCTACTTTATATATATATTTATAAAAACAAAGACAAAAAAATAATAATAATGACAAAAACCGGAGGCACTCTGAAGACACAACAGCAGTATTGTTCATGTCCCTACTGCAACTGCAAGACACCAGGTTCTGTAAAATTCACACACTTCTTAATTCCGATGGAAATCATACTTCGGCACACGATGATTCATTCAAAATGTTCTCTTAGTTGGACATTCAAGATGGACAGAAGATGCTTTAGGGATAAAAAGAAAGTGATTTCAGTCAGGAGAATCTTTGATGACACGACAACCCTCCTTCAGCATCTACAGCGATAGGCAGGAGGCAAAAGTCCAGCACTCATATTTTATGGATTTTTTTTCCCCCCAAAATGAACACATTTGAGATGGTATCAGCTGGATATATTGAGATCTACTCATAACAGTCTAGTGACGAATCGAAAAAAGATCCTTCAGTTTTCTCGTGTGCTTCACAGATCACAAAACACTAGCGTCTTGAAAGCAAAAAACAAATTCCAACCTAATCGAGCCAAAGATGACAGGGAATCCTAAAATTGCCAAAAGGTGCACACACACAGCATAATAATGAGGATGAAAGACTACGATGTTTCTAAATTGCAGATTAAATACTACACAGATGCTTCCAGAAAGAAAAAACAAAACGAAACCAAGATGAAGGAGACATTTTTGCATTTTGAAATAAAAAACAAATGGTCAAGTTTACAACGAAAGTAAGTTTAGGCACTGACAAGGCATCACTCTCAAAAATGACAGTCTTGAGAATAAGAAGGCCACGATATATAAATGTTCAACAACTTTTTTTTATCTTTATCAAGAATTGATATTATGTTTCCGTTATACTTTAGGACAACCTAAGTTCAGTATCCCCCTTACGGTGAAATGTTATTACTCAGAAATCAGATCCATTGTGGACATAGTGACAATTACACAGGTTATAACACCATTTTTTTTTTCCTACATACATAATTCAAACCAAAGGGGAACATCTCACGCACATGACGAAAAATGGGACGTACACCTTGAAATGACAATATGAAGTAACTAAACTCACAGTAAGCCAGTCTGATGGAGACGTGAGAGTGTTTACATTTGAATATTACATTCAAACAGTTGCATTATGTGCATTGGCGAGACTGAAATGATGGTGAACGTTCACCATTGCCTAAGAACACTTCTAGTGACGTACAGTTCCCTGAAATCAGGAAACCATCGCGAGGTTTTCTAAACCTCGATGCGCCCTCAAACATCACTATCAACTCTGCGTCTGGGATAAAATTATCGATGGGTCGCCTCGCCCAAACCTTGTGAAAATATACGCAGGGATCGTGGGCGCGTCTCTGAGCGTTCACTTGCGCTATAGACTCTACACTTCAAACTAATATGTTTTTGTTATTTAGAAATCTACAATGTATAGACTAACAAAAATATATATATTTATATATATTCTTACTTTTTTTTTTTCTCAAATCGAAATAATATCCGTTACATATGTGTGAGGTGGACATGTGTACGCTTTCAGACTTTTGGCAACGATGAGTCGAGCAAGTGATGATTGAACGTATCCTGGCGAAAAAAATGAAAGGAAAGAAGTGAAAAGGTCAACTTGGCAATTTTCTGCTTGGGAACACAATGGAATCCAATCGCTTTTGTCATAGTAGCAGAAGCTTACGCTTCTTTATTCTTTCTTCCGATTGGCTGAACTAGTCAATGGCATCGTGAGAGCTGATGATACGTGATGTTTCCAAAAATATGAAACAGTCTGGAGAGCTGCGATGGCCCCGTGTGCTTTTTTTTTTTTCTTCCTCCCGTTCCAAAAGAGCCCTGGCCTATAAAGCAGAGGCATGCTGGGATACGCCGTCCTCAAAAAGCACCACAGGTTCGCCCCATTCTCATGGGGTTTGGTTACACAACGCACGTAAGACTGTACCTTTCAGTAGGGAATGACAAACCACGTTTAAAAATAAAAAGAAATTTTTTTTGCTCATATACAAGCAACTCCCAAACTTGTTTGTTTTGTTCCACACAAGTAAGCAGTTTGCGTCTTATATAAAACGTAACAATTAGGCACAAATCCATGATTAAATTGACGTCTGTCTCGTCTCTCGATCAGAACTCTCTTTCCGCAGTGGAAAAATGAAAACAAAAACAAACAAAAAAATCATCAGTTGTGGTCAGAATGGGTCTTTTTCCTTATGATCCATTGTTGTAAGGAAGCTGAAGAATACAAAACGACTTGAGAAAGAGTTCTTCACATTTGTGCTGGTAATTGTGGTCTGGAGTGATCACGGACAAAATCTGCTGGGTCAGTTTTGGCGGGTCGGTTCGTGTGTCCGAAAAAAGGTTTGGAGGGTGCATCTCTGATTTCGTGGATGATATGCTTTCCGAGTCATTTTATGCACACGGAGAGGATGAGAACGGTGGAAGAGATTCAAGGTCACTTCTTCCAGGAGCCCCAAGAAATATCACTGGATCTAAAGATAGAAAACATGTCAATCAGAGACTTCAATCTCTTGTTATTGTAAACTAAATTAGTAATTGTAATGAAGTTACTTTAAAATAAAACTAACACGTTACAGTAACTGTTCATGGTTTATGTCAGCTTAAAGGATTAGTTCAAATCCAGAAATTCAAGGCAAGGCAAGTTTATTTATATAGCACATTTCATACACAATGGTAATTCAAAGTGCTGTACATAAAAAGGAATTAAAAACACAATAGCATAAAAATCATAAAAATTTTAAATAATAATCATAACATTAAAAACAAAATTAAGAACATTTAAGATGATTTTAAAAAAGAAGATTTCAAATTAATACAGTAAAATGATTATACATAAAATAATGCAATCTGTTCGGACGTAGCACAGTGCTCATTTAATAAATGCACAACTGAACAGATGAGTTGAGTCTGCATTTAATTGTGGCTAATGTATTAGCACATCTGATCTCTTCTGGAAGCTGATTCCAACTGCGGGCGGCATAATGGCTAAAAGCGGATTCCCCTTGTTTTGTGTGAACCCTTGATATTACTAACTGACTCGATCCTAGTGATCTGAGTTGTCTGTTAGGTTTATATTCAGTTAGCATATCTGCAATGTATGTAGGTCCTAGGCCATTGAGTGCTTTATAAACAAGTAAAAGTACTTTAAAATCTATCCTAAACATAACTGGAAGCCAGTGTAAGGACCTGAGGACTGGTGTAATATGCTCTGATTTTTTGGTTCTAGTCAGAATCCTGGCAGCAGCGTTCTGTATGAGCTGCAGCTGTCTAATGGTCTTCTTGGGAAGGCCGGTGAGGAGACAATTACAATAGTCCACCCTGCTGCTGATAAAGGCATGAACAAGTTTCTCCAAATCTTGACGGGAAACAAAACATCTAATTCTTGCAATGTTTTTGAGATGGTAGTATGCTGATTTAGTTACTGCTTTGACATGGCTACTGAAACTGAGGTCTGACTCCAGAATCACACCCAGATTCTTGACTTGATTTTTTGTTTTTTGACCCCTAGCGTCAAGGTACGCATTTACCTTATGGACTTCATCTTTGTTTCCAAATCCAATGACTTCTGTTTTCTCCTTGTTTAACTGTAAAAAGTTTTGGCACATCCAACTGTTAATTTCATCAATGCATTGGCAGAGGGAGTCAATGGGGCTGTAGTCATTTGGCGATAAGGCTAGGTAAATCTGGGTATCATCTGCATAGCTGTGATATGCTATTTGGTTCTTTCTCATTATTTGACTTAGTGGGAGCATATACAGGCTGAACAACAGCGGCGCTAGAATTGAGCCTTGTGGGACTCCGCATGTCATGGACGTCCACTTAGACTTATGCTCTCCTATACTTACGTAATAACCTCTCCCTTCTAAGTATGACCTGAACCATTTGAGAACCATTCAGATAATTTACTCTTCCCAATGTCATCAAAGATGTTCATGTCTTTCTTTCTTCAGTCACCAAGAAATCAGGTTTGAGGAAAACATTCTAGATTTTTTCCATATAGTGGACTTCAATATGGATCAGTTGAAGGTCCAAATTGCAGTTTCAATGCAGCTTCAAAAGGACTCTACACGATCCTTATTAAAATAAGAGTCTTATCTAGTAAAAAGATTGACCATTTTCTAAAAATAAAATACAATTTATATACTTTTTAACCACAAATACTCATCTTGCACTAGCTTGACCTCAAGCATTACGTAGTCTCATTGGAAAGATCAGGAGTGACGGAGGCAAAAGTATAGGGCTGAAACAACGAATCGATAAAAATCGATTACTAAAAGAGTTGGCAACGAATTTCATAATCGATTCGTTGTGTCGCGCGACGCAGAGACATTTGGTTATTATATATATATATATATATATATATATATATATATATATATATATATATTAAAAAAAAAATAAAAAAAAAATTGAACGCAGAGCGGAGTGGACACATTCGGTCTCTCTCCTGCACTGATGCCAGCAGAGTTCGGCGCCTCATAAGCTGTGTTTCCATCAAAAAATGCGAATTTAACTTATGCGCAAAACTGGAACATTTGAGCATAAAGCACCGTTTCTACATTCTACCTACTTTCACAGCAGCCAATGTGCGATCGCAAAACAGCTGCTGTACGGTCGTTGGATAGTGGAGATGGAGAAAACTACTTCTATAGTTTTTGTAACACTGTCTGTCTGTATAATGTGTCGAAAACATACCACAACCGTAAGGAGAAAGAGGAGCTCTGCTGAGGTGAAATCGTCTCAGTTTTTAATAGGGCTGTGACGGTGGCACGTTGTTTTTTTATATATAGCCTACACTTCAGTCAGCGAACAAGCAGCCTAAAAACGCTAAAATAAATCAAATAAATAATATTTTTAATTAAGAAAGTAGCCTAAGAATATTATATAGGCTATTAAACAAACATTCCTTGTAAAAATTTCCGACAGCTCATCAATTTTTGGCCGACAGAATTTCCAGTCCGACTGTCTTTTTTTCTCTTTCTCTTCCTCATTACACAGCTGCTGTTTTTAATAGCAAAGTGATTACATTTATTTTCGTTTCTTTAGTTTATAAAGTTAATTTAGAGATATATTTGGAACACTTTTTGTTTGTTAAATTCAAGTCTTTGTTTTTTAAAGTTATGACCAAACAGTGGCAGACCGATCAATAGCCTGCTCAAGTCATCGTGATTTAAATTAAAATCCATTGATATAAAAAACTTAAAACATATCACAATATTAGTTTAATCATTCAATCCATATAAATCCAAAGTTTGTGCGGAGAGAAGCGCGCTTTGCAGGACATGGAGACGCATTCATAAAGATGCATTAGGCATTAATGAGCAGATGGCAGGATCGTCAACTTAAAGGTCCACTGAAGTGCCTTGAAACACGCAGCGTTCTTCTATGTGGTGACGTTCTTTTAACTGAAACAAAAACATATCGCTAAGCCCCGCCCACTTATTTTGAACAGCAAATAGCGTTCCATTAATATCTCTTCGGGCCAGAGCCGTTGAGCTCGGTAAAGCCGCGTTTGTAAGCTTGTGACAGCCACAGACTAATAAATTACCCCACAGATTCAATATGAAACTCTTGCTAAAACGAAATAGTGATAATAATCATGCTGAGGCTGTGTAGTTTAATTCATGCCGAGTCCGACCGCGCATACGAGCGCATATGATCTCCTCCGCGAGTCCGCGTCTCTGTGTAGGGGGCGGGACACTACGGACTCTAGAGCGCATTTGATTGGACAGAATGTTTGATCAGAAACTGAAGTGCGCGGTGATATCATCAAAATCCTTGATTCATATTGGCGGAAGTGACGAGACTGTAAGTTTTGAATGCCCATTTCTTGTAAAAGCGAATTTTGTCATTGCTTTGAAGTACACTAGCTTATAGATAATCTTAAGGCTAATATATTAATACTAAAAGCCAAAAAACTTTAATTTTGATTTCAGGGGGACTTTAATCTTTGCAACACTGAATCAGAAAATACTAGTTTATTAATTAGTAATTCGAATATTTTCTTAATTTTTGCCCTGACAGATTCATGGTAATTACTTTCGCTGGGGCTTTGAGGCCAGTTTTGCGTGCATTTGAATGCGGAACTCTTCCAGCTGGTCGCTGCTGATGGCAGGACACTAAACACCGCCATGGCAGAATGAATGTAGCAGAAAGTTAGTCAAGTTATCCCGTTCCAGCGTGCAAAGTCACTTGACTTTTTTAATGCGCACTGAGGAATTTAATTTGAGAGGCTTCTTGATGGGAAATGCATCATGTACACCACAGGAAGCCGCTGTCTTGACGGATAGTATTTTTATAGTTTATTTAGTTAGTTTATTTATAAAAAAAAAAAAAAGTCTATATATTTGGCAGATGTAAAGCATACATGTGTATGTTTTTTTCTGTTAGTCCATTTTTATTTTATTTTATTATTATTATTATTAACAGTTCAAGGAGCAACATGTTCGTGCACTTTCTAAAGATTTTAGTTCTGTTTTTGAATGAAGGGTTGTAAATGAATCCCTTTCTTGTTTTTGTTTTTTTAAATCCGATTCATCGATTAATCGAAAAAATAATCGACAGATTAATCGATTATTAAAATAATCGTTAGTTGCAGCCCTACAAAAGTACAAAAAAAAAAAAAAAGGTAAAACAATGATGTAGGATGATTTTGAAACTGGAGGAGGAAATGAGACAGAGTTTTTAGCCCTACCCTATCTTTTTGAACTGGAGTACACAGTCTATGGTGCCCCCGAGTTTGAACTTCCAAAATGCAGCTTCAAAAGGCTCTAATCAATCACAGCCAAGGAAAAAAGGATCTTACCTAGCAAAACGATCGATTATTTTCTTTAAAAAAAAAAATTAAAAACAATTTATATACTTTTTAACCTCAAATGCTTGTCTTGTCTAGCTCTGATTGTACTTTGTGTAGAGACCCTTCTTATTCATCGGCTGGGATCATTTAGAGCCCTATGAAGCTGCATTTTAACTGCATTTTGGAAGTTCAAACTCTGGGGCACCACGGAAGTCCATTATATGGAGAGAAATCCTGAAATGTTTTCCTCAAAAAACATCATTTCTTTAAGACTGAAGAAAGAAAGACATGAACATCTTGGATGACAAGGGGGTGAGTACATTATCTGTAAATTTTTGTTCTAAAAGTGAACTACTCCTTTAACTAAAAATTAGTAAGTCTAATGCTAATAGAGTTGACCAATGTTAAATGTTACCAAAATAAAATATAATTATTAGATAAATTCAAATGAATTGAAGCTACATAGAAGTATAACAAAACTACCAAAATGACAAAAGCGCATAACACAATTACTAAAATGAAGCTAAAAATAGAACTGAAAATACAAAGAAAAAGCTAATTTAAAATATTAAATACCATAAATACTACTAAAATAACACTGATTTAAGTTATGACTGATAAATGGCAGATATTGAATTCTATACCATTTTGTCAAAATAAATGACAAAAGTAAACTGAAAGTTTTGAACATTTAAAAAAAAAAAAAAAAAAAACTTAAGTTAAAAAAAAGAAAAGTCAGTGATTAAAGAAGAAACTAATTACAAGCAACAGGACCAAAAAAAAACCTATAGTATAACAAATAAATAAGAAATGCTGCAAACATTGTATAAAGTCATCAAATGTATACAAACACGGCATATTCTTCACTGTGTACATTAAATATATATTTCTTCTCATCAAATTTACAAAACTGATTTAGTCAAGAGCAGTGAGAAATTTTCTCTTTTGTTGTTTGATTAACATGAATGACAGACAGAAGGAATATTAGACTGCTGTCACTCTAAGACCTACCCGGATGCAATATAATGTTACACGTTTTCTTTCTCAGGTGTTTGCTTTCACTTGCAAAGATGGGCATTTTGACACATACAAGTGTGAGTATTTAACCGTTCAAGGGCTATATATAAAGTGGCAAAAACAACTTCAATACTCCACGCTTTATGAGCACCGTCTTCACATGTAGCCAAATGAGTTGTCTTTCGCCGCTGATTGCATTTCAAAGGCTTAAAAAGTGACTTGTTCTTAAATTTAAATGCTTAAAAACACATGCAAATGATACATTGTGACCTTGAAGCACATAGATAGTACAAAAACTGTAGCGGTTGACAAATTTCTACCGGTTAATCATGCCTACCAGTATATCGCTCACCCCTACTATTAACTCTATTAATGTTAGAAAAAAAAAAAAAAAAAAAAATAGTGACTAAAAAGTGCTTGCATAACCTGGGTTACACAAAGTGAGGCAATGGTTAAATTAACATTAACGTACCACATGATCACATGTGACTGACAGAGTTGCGTCCATCTCCTCCCAGTCCTGGATGCGATCCGGACAGTTGCATCTGAGTGTCTCCAACCACCCCGGACACTTTCTCCTCTTCACGTCGCTTCAGACATGCCGCTTTTGGGTTTAGGTTGCGTTCTGGATGAGAATGAAAGCAAAAATACAAAATTACTGATTCATTCAGTTAAAGGAAAATCCGATACTGAATTTCAGAAAAATAAAGCATTTATTTGATAAAATAAGCCGCTTTCTAAACTTAATTCCTTTTAAAATAATAAAATTTCTGGTAATATATTTCAGTAAGTCCCGACTTACATTATTTAATTATTATTATTATTATTATTATTTCAAAATTCAGTATTACTCAGATAATGTCTGAAAATGATACAAGTAAATGCTGTTTTATGTCAGTTTTAAGGATGAAAATGCTTACCGCGGACTTGTTGCTCCAGGTTTAGTATCACGTTGACGGCCTGGTGCAGGATGAGCAGTTTGGTCTGGGGTTTGTCGTTGCTCAGGTGCAGCTGGCACATGCGGCCCAGCTCTTTGAAGGCCTCGTTGATGTCACGTACGCGCAGTCGCTCTCGTGCGTTGTTGGCCACTCGCCGCTCTTTCTCCCGCTCGATCTTTACCTCCGCCGGCAAATCCTCATCATCTTCATTGTCTAGACTGTGAAGAGACAAAAATATATACAACATTTAACTTCCATTTTTCAACTGTACAGTGAAAAAAAATGTATTTTATTTAAATTAAAAAAAATATATATATATTGATTTTTTTTTTAATTAATTGTATTTAAAATAGTAAAATGTAAGCTTTGTGGTCCAGGTGCCTGCTTAAGTATATTAGGAGTAAAGTTGTGTACTTTATTACGTACTATAACTCTCAAATACAGTACTAGTTAAAGTGTCGACACACCTGACAAATTTAATTTATTTATTATTTACAGTAAGATTTTTAATGTTAAAAAAAAGTCTCTTCTGCTCACCAAGCCTGCATTTATTTGATTCAAAGTACAGCAAAAACAGTAAAATTGAAATATTTTTACCATTTAAAACAACCGTTTTCTTTTTGAATATAAAATGTAATTTATTCCTGTGATTTCAAAGCTGAATTTTTAGCATCATTACTCCAGTCTTCAGTGTCACATGATCCTTTAGAAATCATTCTAATATCCTGATTTGCTCAAAAAACATTGTTGGAAACAGCTCAGTAATTTTTTTTCAGGTTTCCTTGATGAATAGAAAGTTCAGAAGAACAGCATTTATCTGAAATAGAATTTTTTTGTAACATTATAAATGTCTTATCATTTTTTGATCAATTTTAAGCATCCTGGCTAAATTAAATGTATTAATAAAATTAATTAAATGTGATTTTTGGATCTTTCTATTCAAAGAATCCAGAAAAAAAAAAGTATTGAACTGTTCCTTGAACAGCAAACCAGCATATTAAAATGATTTCTGAAAGTTAATGTGACACTGAAAACTGGAGTAATGATGCTGAAAATGTAGCTGTGATCGCAGAAATAAATTACATTTTAATATATATTTAAATCGAAAACAGTTCCTTTAAATAGTAAAATATTTTACAATAATACTGCTTTTGCTCTATTTTGGATCAAATAAATAGAGGCTTGGTGAGCAGAAGAGAAAAAACAACGACAAATCTTACCGTTCAAAAACTTTTGACTGGTAGTGTTTGTGTTATTTGATAGTTTTGCTGACTTCATTCTCATCATTTTATGATAAAGAATGAGAATGTGTCCAAACCTTTTACTTGTAGTATAGAAACATCAGTAACCCATTTTAGATTGGGAGATGAATGTTGAATTAAAAAAATAAAATAAAATAAATACATATATATTTATATACAAAAAGAGCTTTATATGCTGATTTTGCAGCATATTGCGCATTGAAAAACAGACGATTCTAGTTTACTCTTTTGAAAACATCCTGTATAGCAGAGAGTCCCACCTGTGTCAAAATCATCATAGTGTTTCAATGGCTTTAAATTCATTTTGTGCACAATAACACAGACATTTAACAATTTAAAGCGATCAAGTGAGTATCCGGAGTCTTTCACAAACATGCACTCTTTGGTGGGAGATAGACTTACTCTTCTCCCTGGTCTGATAAACCTGAAAGGACTTGCTGGGTAAACACCTCCTTTCTGAAAACAATGTGAGAGTTTGGGAAAGGGGGGAAGGAGAACACTATAAAACATGATATTTTGGGTGTTGGGGAAGCCCAAACACTTTGAAATCAGGCTTTGCCTGATGTGAAGAAACATTTGAACAAACAGAAACTTATAAATAAATTTACAGACGTCAAACCGTCATGTGGATGAACATTTACGGTTTAAAAATCATTCAGCTGTTATTTATGGAAAATGCTAAAAAAAAACAATCTTGTACCTTGTTCTGGTGCGAGACGGTTTGCTTTCCTTCTTCTCTTCATCAGACTTGTCAGCCACAGAGGAGTTCTCATCTTCTTCCTTGTCTTCCCTCTTAATGTCGGACTTGTTTGACGAATGCGTGGCGTGGGCCAAGCCTCCGGGCAAACCTGAAGCCAGAGACAGGAAATCGTTAAACGCATCCCGCTGAAACTCGCAGCAAACGCTCAACGTTTGCATCTGTTGTTTACATGTTCGCTTGGTTCAAAAAGAGAAATTGAAACTGCTGCTCACTGTTAAAACCCTCTGGTGCTCCTCCAGGCTGTGGGGTGCCTGAAGCATGAGCGGACTGTAACAGGGTGCTGCTGGGAGGAAGGCAGGCATGGTCGTCATGATGGCTTCCAGCCTGCAGACAAGTGCAACAAGGGAGAGTAATTAGCACATATCAATACCCACTGGTGCATTTTTATTGTTTTGTGTTAGATTATACCACATACAGCTCTAAACTAGAGGCCTGTTATCAGTGTTTGTGAAGCTAGTTTGAAACTGTAGTTGGCTATAGTAGTTGAAGAAATAGTTTAGCCAAAAATGATAATTTTGTCAGAATTATTCACCCTCATGTCGTTCCAAATCCGTAAGACATTCATTCATCTTCAGAACACAAATTAAGATACTTGAGATGAAATCCAAGAGTTTTCTGACCCTACATAGACCTCAACACAACTACCACGTTCAAGGCCCAGAAAGGTAGTAAGGACAACGTTAAAATAGTCCACGGGAGATCCGTGGTTCAACTGGAATTTCATAAAACTACGAAAACACTGTGCGCAATAAAAGTCATAAAATTAAGGTTGGAACACTGATATCACATGGACTATTTTAATGCCGTCTTTACTACTTTTCTGGGTCTTGAACGTGTCAGTTGTGTTGCTGTCTATGCAGGGTCAGAAAGCTCTTGGAATTCATCAAAAATATCTTAATTTGCATTGTGAAGCTAAACGAAGATCTTACGAGTTTGGAATGACATGAGGGTGCGTAATTAATGACAAAATTTTCATTTTTGGTGAACTATGGTAAGCTTGGATCTGTTCGGATTACACTATTAAGTGGCCATACTAACCATGGCAGGGTGTCTGTTGCTCAGGGGTAGTCCTGGGTTGGAGTAGGTCTGAGGGAGACCCCCCATAGTTGCACCGGATGTGGAGACGGCACCCAGTAGGCCGTGCATGTCAGGATGGGCTCCAGGAATTCCCGGGGGCTGACCCACCGCGTGACTTCGCAGGACATGAATGGCCTCCTCCAGCCGGTCTTCCATTTTGTTCTGCTGTAAAAAATGATTGACATTTACCTTAAAGAATCCATGAAATGGTATATTTTTAATAAAGGCCCAGAAAGGTAGTAAGGACATCGCTAAAGTAGTCTGTCGCATCAGTGGTTCAACCTTCAACTTACTCTCGTGAACATGTGCCGAAGACTTGTATGGAAGAGAAGAAATTGTTGAATCAAGTCATTATTTTTGTTTTCTTCGCACACAAAAAGTATTCTCATAGCTTCAAAAAATTAAGGTTGAACCACTAATGTCACATGGACTATTTTAACAATGTCCTTACTACCTTTCTAAGCCTTAAAAGTGAGTTGTGTTACTGTCTATGCAGGGTCAGAAAGTCAGAAGGTCAAAAATATCTTCAATTTGGGTTCTGAAGATGAACAAAGGTCTTACAGGTTTGGAACGACATGAGGGTGAGTAATTGAATTTCTTTTCCTCTACAGAATAAAAGGCACAGATAATTTGTGCAAAATGAGACCAAGAACAAGTCAATGTTTTAAACAAAGATTATAATATTAAAACTAATATTTATTTAATGTGTTTAAGTAGAGCTTTTTTTTTTAAATGTCACTGCTAAATGTGGTTATACATCAGCATTAATACATAAAAATCAAACTATTATTGTCATAGTTTAGTTAAAATGTAATTTAGTTAAAATATTTCTGAAATAAAATATCAATAGTAGATGAAAAACTTGAGCTTAAATGAAAATTAGAACTGAAATAAAAGCAGCATTAAGGGTGTGTTCACACTTGCAGTTCGGTTCGTTTGGTTCATTTGGTCCAGACCAAAAAGGAAAATTATACATTTGGTCCTGGTCTGCTTAGTGTTCACACTGCCATTTTTGACAGCGGACCTAAAGATATCAAACCTGATTGGTTGGGTTGAATGACGTATATTTCGTGACGGAACTTACCAAACATTTCAAACAAAAGGAAAAGTGTGTTCGACTTTAAGTCAGATACACCTAATTCTGTCTGCTGGACTAAGCGCGCTCATTGTTGCGTGCATATGATTTTATTTTCACCACCTGCAAACTCACAAAGAGCTCATAAAAAGGCACTTTACCTCCTCGTTGCTCCACATTTACCCTCTGCTCATTTTGTTTTCGATACACCGCTTGTTCCCTTTGTGAAATCATGTCGCATAGCGTCACATATTGTCATTACTTCCTGTTTTTGGTTCATTTATGAGTATTTGGTCCATGTTATGTTCATATTTCATTCAAACCACACCAGAGTTCGTTTGGAAGCACACTGAGACCCATCTTTTTAGCGGTCTCGGCCCGCTTGTTTGGTGCGCACCAGGGTTCAGATGGCAGCGTTCACACTTACTCAAATGAACTGTTCTAAAAGAGCAATCGCACCAGAGTTCGTTTTAATTGAACCAAACCTGACAAGTGTGAACACAGCCTTAGTGAAACTTGAATTCATGCCATTTGAAGGGTAATGGAAATGCAACTACTGTCTGTACATTTGTCTACTCAAAAAGTAAAGCGGTATTCATATTGTGCAAATGTTTTTTATAAACCTACCAGTGCATGTAGTCCACCCTCATAATTAGGAGACAGAGCAGTCTGGCCAGAAGCTCTCGACCACTGTGCTGCACCTGCTGAGGAGAACATGATATATAGCCTGAGTGTGAAACATCTGAATGCTGCTATGCCACTATGCCAGCAGATGGCGCTCTAGAGCTTCTCATTCACACCTTGACCTAACACAAAGCCCATCAATCTAAAGGGAATGATTTATGATTCTTCAGGCTTCTTCCTCTGCGTACACGGTTTTGTCTTGGTACTTTTCAACACAAACTGATCTAATGAAGCAGACTGAGCTTTGACGGAATAAGACAGTTTATCTGACTTACTTGTAATGCCCTGAGGGGAGCCCACAGGAGTGGAAGGAGTGGAGGAGAAGTTGTTGCTGTTGTGGTCCGAAGGATAGATCTGTCCATCAAAAACACACGGAATATGACTAAATGTGAAGCTCTGCAGTATGGCTAATAATAATCCATCTTTGACTTCACATGGCCAAATGCTCTTTCACCGTGATTAATGAAAGCTCACTCACCGAAGCAAGAGCTTTTCCGATCTCATCACCTGAGCTGCTTGCGACCGTGCCTCTGCTTGCTGTGGGAGAGAAGGGGAGTACTTATTAACTTCATTCATTACTTCAATGTCACGACTATTCAAGTGATCCATAATTTGCTATCTGCTAAAAATGTCCATTCAAACTCTCAATGAAAGATTGAAGGCCATTTCCTCTAAATTACACTTCGAGTTCAGCCTAGTCCAAGGCCAAAAATTCTGAACTGATTTTACAAGAAGAATCAACCTCAAGATCCAATCGCAACCCAATTACGAGCTCATTTCACAAGCTAGAGGACATTAAATTAAAACGAGGAAGGTAATTTACCCAAAATGCTGTCTGATCCATTCATGGAGGATGTGTGGCTATAAGCTGTGGAGCCTGAATGGAAACCATTGACGTCCGCTCCATGCAAGGGGTAGTTCTGTGAAGATAAACACAGTTATTGAAGCTGAAAATTTAAGGCATTCTCCACAACCTTCAAAATGTTCAGAAGACCTACCATTCTGTCTTGTGGGTTTATCGCGGAGAAGGAGCCTGGTTGATTGATGTGTGGCGAATTCCCCAGCATAGCCGAGTATCCCGACTGGCCTATGGATCCAGAAGGGGCCCAGGGGTCCGAAGAGGAGTGCAGGCCCTCTGCGAACACAAATGCAGTGGGGATGGATCAATAACAATCAGCAGCACAAGAACTTAAGTGGACGTATTTCAAATCAAACATACAAAACTACAAGATAATTGCTTAGTCGTTACTAATCTGTTAGTAACTAAAACAGTTACAGTCGAGGTCAAAAGTTTACATACACCTTGCAAAATGTTAATTATTTTAGCAAAATAAGAGGGATCATACAAAATGCATGTTATTTTTTTATTTGGTACTGACCTGAATAAGATATTTCACATAATAGATGTTCAAAAGTTTACATACACTTTGTTCTTAATACTCTGTTGTTACCTGAGCTGTGTTTTTCTTGTTTAGTGATAGTCCCTTGTTTGTCCTGAACAGATTTTTCTTCAGAAAAATCCTTCAGGTCCCACCAATTCTGTAGTTTTCCAGCATTTGTGTGTATTTGAACCCTTTCCAACAATGACTTTATGGTTTTGAGATCCATCTTTTCTCACTGAGGACAACTGAGGGACTCGTATACAACTATTACAGAAGGTTCAAACACTCACTGATGCTTCAGAAGGAAACACGACGCATTAAGAGCTGGGGGTGAAAACTTTTTCAATTTGATCAGGGTAAATGTAACTTATTTTATCATCTGGGAAACATGTATGTTTTGTAGCTTCTGAAGGGCAGTACTAAAAAAAAAAAAGAAAGCAAAATAAGAAAAATGCACATTTGGTTCAAAAGTTTTCACCCCCAGCTCTTAATGCAACGCGTTTCCTTCTGAAGCATCAGTAAGCATTTGAACCTTCTGTAATAGTTGCATATGAGCCCCTCAGTTGTCCTCAGTGTGAAAAGATGGATCTCAAAATCATACAGTCATTGTTGCTAAGCGTTCAAATACACAAAAATGCTGAAAAACCAAAGAATTTGTGGACCTAAAGGATTTTTTATTCAGAACTCACAGCTGTGGATCATTCAGGTAGTAACACAGTATTAAGAATCAAGTGTATCTTATTCAGGTCAGTACTAAAAAATGCATTTTGTATGATCCCTCTTATTTTGGTAAAATAATTAACATTTTGCAGATTCTGCAAAGTGTATGTAAACTTTCGACCTCAACTGCACATACACATTATCATCCACAGCTTGGGAAGGTTGGACGATTTTGTACACACCTTGCATGTAAAAAGATCCTGGGTAAACGGAGCCAGGTTTGGAACCTGGGTAGGCAGCACTGTCGCGGATATAGTCGTCACCAGAGGTGGCAGCATAAACCTGCGTTTACAAACAAGGTGCATAAAGAAACATGACTTTCATAGTAACAGGCAAAATAACCCTAGCGAATCGCTTGCACATGAATGCACAGCCCATGAAGCTGGCAAGCGCATAGTGGTTTTCGGTACAAATGACGTGGACGCGTGTTTCCATAGTGCCCCCTCAGATAAAGTGGCAGGGACAGAGAACAGAGCATGCTGGGAAATGCGCCACGGCCATCTCATGGCACAGTCGGCGCTTCCTCTCGCACTCCCATGAGCCAAAAAAGGAGAGGGAGGACAGCTACAGGGAGCACCATCACTGAGAGTGAGTCCAAATCAAGCTAAGCACACTGGGTAATGACATATTTGATATTTCATAATAGTAATAATGAAATCTCAAACCCTGAATCTGAATTCAGAAGCTGCTAGGCATACCTCCATACTGCGTATTCCTGTCTTAACATGTATGATTTGTATGTTTGTCTGTATGTGCGCATACAAGAGCTAGTGTTTGGGAGGGAGGGGGACGCCGGCGGGCGGGTGGGTCTCGGGCCAGCGGAGAATACAAATCCAGCAAAGCGATATTTCTCTTTTGCCTGTAATTTGATTTAACAGGGAGAAGTGGGATGGGAATGGAGAGATGCACTTCTAATTACAGAGCCATCTGCCTACTCCTGGAGCCCGTCCAACTCCACAGGCAGCTGGGCTGAAGAGGGGAGGGGTGAGAACAGTGGGGGGAGAGGTCTTGCTGAAGAAGTGGTAGGAGTGGAGCAAAATAGACTGGTCGATTATGTAGAAACCACATAAAAAGAACAAATGAGGGAGGGAGGGGGGAGAAAAAAAAACCTGCGAATGGCCCTCTTCTCTGAAGTTCACCAGGAAACACATCCTCACAATGATTTGTTGATGCACTCGAGAAGATCAAGGCGAGCCCAGACAAGTTAAGGATCAATATCCTTTAGTGTTTAGCCAAAGGTGGATTTGAACTTCAAAAAAAAGTGTTTTTAAATATCTGAAAAGCATGCTAAGCGTAGCAGGTGAGCATTGGCGCAATCATTAGGGGTATTATAATGCTGTGGCGGCACAAGAGGAAGTTATACTGAGCCGTAGAGTGGGATTCAGCAGGAGCTAGAACCCTAGCTCATCAGAAGCCATTAATCTGAGCTAAGACAAGCACAAGCGAGAGAGAGAGAGAGAGAGAGAGAGAGAGAGAGAGAGAGAGAGAGAGAGAGAGAGAGAGAGAGAGGTGCAAGGGGACTCACAACTGGGTCACTTTGGAAGAGGGGGAGGATAAGGGCTAGCATGGGCAAATCTGAAGGATCGTGTTTGGGGAGGGGGTTTAGAGGGCAAAGTGTTGAGCTTATGTGGATTTAGATTGAGAAACAACAGTTACTCTTCCCAGGACTCAAAAATGGGGTATGGCTACTTGCATGTTTGTTCAAGTTAAAGGGATAGTTCACCCAAAAATGAAAGTTGTGTTATTAGTTACTCACCCTCATGTCGTTCCAAACCCGTAAAACCATCGTTTATCTTTGGATGATTATGAAATATTTAATCTGAAGGTATTTTTGATGACATTCAAGAGCTTTTTGACCCTGCAACGGTACTATCATGTTAAAGGTCTAGAAATGTAGTAAGGACACTGTTAAAGTACTCCATGTGACTCCATCAGTGGTTCAACCATAATAAATGAAGCTAAAAGAATACCTTTTGTATGCAAAGAAAACAAAAATCGTCAAAGACTGACACGGAAGACAATACATAGTTGAATGAAGCTGTTGTTTTTGTTTTCTTTGTGCACAAAAAGTATTCTTGTAGCTTCAAAACATTACGGTTGAAATGTCACATGGACTGTTATAACAGTGTCTTCACTACCTTTCTGTCTAAGCAGGGTCAGAAAGCTCTTATGTCTCAGAAAAAATATTCAAATTGTGTTCTGAAGATGAACAGAATTCTTACAGGTTTGGAACGAAATGAGGGTGAGAAATTAATGACAGAATTTTCATTTTTGGGTGAACTCTTTTAACACCGATTTGCAATGGTCAAATGTTCAGAAACATTATGGACGTTAGTTGTCTTTTTATTTTGTCAACTGGAATGTTTTAGAAAGGGTGTTCACTTAAATTCTTTGTTCGATAAAGCCCAAAGCACACTAAAAATCTTACTGTTCAAAAACTTTTGACTGGTAATGTTTTTTTTTTAAAGTCTCTTCCGCTTACCAAGCCTGCATTCATTTGATCCGAAGTACAGCAAAAACAGTAAAATGTTTAAATAATTTTACTATTAAAAATAACTGTTTTCTATTTGAATATATTTAAAAATGTAATTTATTCCTGTGAGTTCACAGCTGAATGTTTAGCATCATTACTCCAGTCACATGATCCTCCAGAAATCATTCTAATATTCTGATTTGCTGCTCAAAAAACATTTATTATTATTAATATTATGTTTGATTTTGAATGGTAAAGTGTATAAGGTTACAAAAGCTCTTATTTTTAGACAAATGTTAATATTTGGATCTTTCTACTCAAAGAATCTTGGGACAAAAAAGTACTTAATATAATATAATATAATAAATGTTTCTTGAAAAGCAATTCAGCATATTAGAATTATTTCTGAAGGATCATGTGACACTGAAGACTGGAGTAACGATGCTGAAAATTCAGCTTTGATCACAGGAATAAGTAAAATATATTTAAATATCAAAAATATTTTAAAAAAAAAATGACTTTTTGCTGTACTTTGGATCAAATAAAGAACAGACTTATTTAAAAAAAAAAAAAAAAAAACATTTAAAAATCTTACTGTTCAAAAACTTCTGACTGGTAGCGTATACTACGTTATGACCGATAACATTTTTCAGTCTTTCTAAACCAAAGCTGAGCTCTCATATACCCTCGCTCAAAAGCTCTTGTCAATGCGAGCAAAGTTCGGGTGGTGCGCATACTATTCTGATGACAAAATTTGCATATACTTTGTGCTTAATTGTCTGACACGAGGGTAAAATATCTGATGACTCTTCACATCTACCCCTCACAACCATGTTCTTGTTTAGTCACGTCATGTTAAAAACATTTCTACTCTACATAAGGTCTATTAGGGGTGTCCAATCCTACTTCAAGAGCTTCCTGCAGAATTTATTACTAAAAACTTCCTGGCAGATGTGTTGGAGCTAAACCTTTGGACTAATGTCAAACCATTTCAGATGCTATGAATGCTTGAAGCCAATTCTAAAAGTTCCTGTAATGGCCACTACATCTTGTTTATGTGATTATGATCTTCTAAAGGGCAGGACTTTGCTTACTTAACATCTGTGTAGTTCCTCACAATTAAATTGAGGTTGTAATAAAAGTCTTTTAATGGGAAACATGGGTAAGTAAGAATACTTCAGAAAGGTCACTCACTGAAGATGGCAGTCCTGGCGGCTTCCTGATCTTTTTGGGTTGGGGATCTGTGAAAGAGATCAAAGCACACGTGGTACTCTTTCCTTCCTTCCATACGGACTGATCTGATGCAAGTCTAGTGAATGCAAGTTATTTACCCATGCTTGCATCTGAGGGGCGTCTCCGGGGGTTATTGGGGTACGACTGGTAAAACTGTGAGCCAGACTTCAGTCCGGATGGAGACATGGCATCTGCAGAAGGCATGGCGATGTCTGAGGGAAGGAACCCAGGCTATAGGAAACAACAAGATGGTGGATTTGAGTCTGATTTGCGAGTCAAGAGTTGCTTGATTTGAGTTGCAAGACTTGATTCAACTTACCTGGCCCCCAAAGGAAGAGTACGGACCTCTTTCGTTCTTGCCTAGAAGTAAAAATAGTTGGTATTGTGAGCAAATTCAGGTGAAATGAGTCCAAATAAAGTCAAAACTAGTGTTGCACGATGTACCGGTACTAAAAAGATATCACGATACCCTGCTTTAAAGGGTTACTCCACATAACAACACAAGCTTCTTCGCAATACAATATAAGACAGTTTGGATGAAAACCAGGAGCTTTGTGACTGTCCCATTGACTGCCAAGTAAATAACACTGTCAAGGCCCAGAAAAGTATGAAAGATGTCATCAAAATAGTCCATCTGCCATCAGTGGTTCAACCGTAATTTTACGAAGCTACGAGAATATCTTTTGTACACAAAGAAAACAAAAATAGCGAGTCAATGGGACAGCCACAAAGCTCTCGTTTTTCATCCAAAATATCTTAAATTGTGTTCCGAAGATGAACAAAGCTTTTACAGGTTGGGAACGACAAAGGGGTAAGTGAATAATGACAGCATTTTCATTTTGGGGTGGAGTAACAGTTTAAAAAAACAGTATGATTTCACATTTTACTAGTACGGTACTTTAAGAATCCATTTTGATAAGAGTCGTATTAACACGGTTTATTAAGGGTCCTGTGATTAAAGCGTAGCAGAAAACGTGGAGGGAATCACGGAATCCAGACACAAAAACAGAATTTACTGTATAACACAGAATATCATGTTTAACTATGAATCCTGCAAATTCGGCGCAATCTTTTGTTTTCACCCTATGCCTCCTTAATATACGAGTACATGAATACATAAACCTAATTTCTAGAACTCTGTGAGAGTCACGTCATCAGCATTTTACTGTTACTTTTAAGAAAAACAATCTTATATCATACACAAACAGAAACGTAAAGGCAGCAACCGATCAAAATTAAAGTTTGGTTTAACTTGACAGAAATATTAATGTAATGTAATGATAGTACTACAACTACCACTACTAATAAAATATTATTAAAACAATATTTAAGGAATATTTAGAAGAAAAAAAAAGTAGCAGAATGTACAAGAAAACTGCAAATACAAAACAGTAGCGTATTTCTGAAAAATAAAAATAATGCTTTAGGAAATCTAATGAATCTTTCTAAATTAATTAGACATGCTTTTGATTATTAAAATTTAATGAAACTATTCAAATGGAATGCAGAAAATGAATAGATCCACAGAATTTGATCAAAATAAAACTATATTTGAGAAAAATAAAACGGTTTTATAGGGCCTTAAAATTTGCTTTTTGATTAATATTCATTAAAATGGAGTCTAGAAAAATTAAAAACTGAAAAAACGGAATCCAGAAAAATTCTGAAAAACTGAATACATTTTTTATGTTAAACTCATTTTTGTCTTTGTTTTATTATATTTGTCCTTTAGTTTGTTACTTGCATCTATGTTCTTATTATTAACACCACAGATATAATAAAAACAAACTATATAATTATATAAATTGTTATTGTTAAAAAAAATTACCACGTTATGAAATAAGATTTGGCTTTATCCTTTTAGATAACTTACCAAAGTTGCAGATCTCTATAGGTTTGGTGGTTACTCACCATGGCAGAAGAAATGCTGCTTTTTAATAGATAAAATAACTACAACCTCCATTTGGATCATCTATTATTCATTTACTTTATTGTCGTTTTATGTTTTTGTTGTAGTATCGGTTCAGTAGCAGCATTGAGATATTTTAGTCAGGTACCGTAGTCAAAATTTTAGTATCGTGACAACACAAGTCCAAATGTCACAACTGTTGGAGAAAGTCAATGCCACAATTTCAGGATTGCCCAAACTTGGTCCTGGAGGGCTGGTGTCCTGCAGAGTTTAGCTTCAACTTGCCTCAACACATCTGCAGGGACGTTTCTAGTATGCCTAGTAAGAGCTTGATTCACCATTGCAGGTGTCTAATTGTGGTCTTAACTCAACACCAGCCCTCCAAGATCGAGGTTCAAACTACTTTCTACATTGGCGGCTTTGAGATCAACCAACCAAACATTGGTAAAACTCACCACTAATTCCAGTGCCAAGGAATGGCGAAGATAGTCCATCATGTTCGTTGTAGTGTGAGCCCTCTCCATAGTTCTACAAGAAAACCAAGACAGAAGCAGGTCAAGCCTATAAAAGATGTCCCAGCAACACTTTTAGACGGCAAACAAGGCATTGGGTCTGCGTGTACCTGGTTAAAAGAAGGACTGTTCTGCTCTCCGGCAGTCCAAGGACTACTGCGTTCTTCCATACCTACAAAGCAAGTGATCACAAACTGTCAGCCCAAAGATCCTTTTTAATTCTCCTGTCATGCATTAAGGCCATTGGACGTTTGGTGGCTGGTTTTGTGCTTGTCAGACAGCTCTGGATCTCATCCAAAACCATCACACCACACTAATATCCATGTCATTCAGCAAGCCTCGACATCACTGACCATAAAGGGAGCATTCATTCAGTTACTGGATCTCATTAAGACAAGTTGGGGGAGGAATATCACGGCAAGCCGAACAAAAACAGGCTGATCAAAGAATTGCGAAATTAGCATCATTGTACATTTGGGAGCGGAGACCCACAGGGACGACACAGGTCTCAGAACAAGACAGAGGATACGAAGTGTTAAAAGGTTGCTTTACATGTCGAAAAAAGAATATTGGAAAACATTGCGGCAACATTTCAGAGTGTACTGGAGCAGAAATTCCTCATAAAGCATTCCCCTCTGCCTCCTGTCTTATGCCTTAATGCAAAGCTCTCCAAAGACACATGGCTTAATTGCATGCTGATTTGCATAATTGTGCATATTAATGCAGTTGGTTTATGAATATTCATATTCTCCTTTTGATTTTTTTTTTGTGAGGTCTAATTAAAAATGTGTGAGAGAAGAGGGGGTCTCAGCCAGAGCGGCCACTGAAGGCTGAGCATGAGTGATGAAGCTAACAAAGCAGAGCAAATAGCGACATCCACGCTGACAGCCGTGATCTATGGAGCCCACGCAGGCAGCATGGGAAATGAAGTGGGCACTGACTGAGTGAGTGAAAGAATCTCCCTGGCAGAATCATCTTATGTGGGGAAAATGAAGTGGCAGAGATACAGATTTAGATGCAGGAGGACTGTAGAAGATGTCTAACATGGTTTTCGATTGGATTCGTTTTTATGAATTACCGTATTAGCAAACTAAACTGGTGCTTTTTCTCTTCTGTTCACCAAGACTGCATTTATTTGAGCCAAAATACAGCAAAAGCATTTACAATAACGGTTTTCTGTTTGAATATATTTTAAAATGTAACTTATTCCAGTGATCAAAGCTACATTTTCAGCATACATTACTGTCTTGAGTGTCACATTATCTTTCTGAAATCATTGTAAAATGCTGATTTGCTGTTCATTCATCACATTTAAAACAGTTGAGTGCATTTTTTTCAGGATTCTTTGATGAATATAAAGATACAAAGATGAGCATTTATCTCAAATAAAAAGCTTTTGTAACATTTTTTGGGAAAGAAATTATTTTTTAATTTAGCTACTATGCTTTAAATTAATTAAAGGTGATGATAAAGACATTTATAATCTTACAAAAGATTTCCATTTCAGATAACATAATATTACAACATAATATTAATAATAAATGTTTTTTGAGCAGCAAATCAGAATATTAGAATTTCTGAACGGTCATATGTTACTGGCGTAACAATGCTAAAAATTCAGCTTTGAAATCAAATAAATTATATTTTAAAATATATTCAAATAGAAAACTGTTTTTTTATAATGGTAAAAATATTTCACACTTTTACAATTTTTGCTGTGCTTTGAATCAAATAAAAGCAGGCTTGGTGAGCAGAAGAGACTTCTTTAAAAAGCATTAAAAATCTTACAGTGCAAAAGTTTGTTCTTGATTACCTCAGAAAATAACATTTAATATTATCATTAACATTTAAAAAAGTTGAGTACATTTTTTCAGGATTCATTGATGAATAAGAAGATCCAAAGATCAGCGTTTATCTGAAATAAAAAGCTTTTGTAACATTATACACTATATTGTTTTTTGGGAAAGAAATTACAGAAATTAATACTTTTCATTTAGCAAGGATGCTTTCAATTGATCAGAAGTGATGATAAAGACATATGTTACAAAATACTTCTATTTCAGATAAATGCTGTTCTTCTGAACTTCTGAAGATACCAGAAAAAAAAAAAATCTACTTAGTTGTTTTTAACATAAATGTTTTTTGAGCATCAAATCAGAATATTAGAATGATTTCTAAAGGATCATGTGACTGGAGTAATGATGCTAAAAATTCAGCTTCGAAATCACAGGAATAAATTACATTTTAAAATATATTCAGTTATTTTAAACAGCAAACACATCAAAAATTTCAATAAATTAAATGAAATTAAATTAAATAAATGCAGGCTTGGTGTACAGAAGAGACTTCTTTATAAAAAAAAAAAATAATCTTTTGGAAGTGTACAAAGAGGATAAAGTCTGATTCATATTTTGAATTATTGGCCACTTATTTTCTGGAAGCATCAAAGACAAATCTGACATTCAGTCCATTTCCTGCATTGAGGAAAGATCATTTCCTTCATACACTCCTCCAAGCTTGCACAGCATGCCATTATTTAAGTTCGGATCGCAGCTGATATCAAAAGCGAAGAGGTGTGTGTGTGTGTGTGTGTGTGTGTGTGTGTGTGTGTGTGTGTGTAAATGTGCTCGCATCTAGGGGTGTGACCAGGGGGGGAAATGGGCTCTGTCCTGTCCTAACGCTGTCCTCAGTGGGTGACGTGTCAGGCAGCTGTGGAGGTGAGCGAGAGGACGCCTGGTGAAGTCCTCCCATGCAAAAAAAAAAAAAAAAAAAATCCAGCAAACACCACGGCTATGCCCAAGGAGGGGGAGGAGATGGCTTAATGCAATTAGCACCCTTCCGAGCACTTTTGTCTTAGGGAACAGATGCACTTCTAAACACGTCCTTACTTTGGGGATATTCGGCTTGAACAGTAGAGGACAGTCAGAAGTTTAACTCCTGAGCAGTCCAGTCCATCCAAGGAAGTCAAGATTGCAGCTTTTGTTAACATACTTTTAACAATTTTTTCTAGGTTCAATAAATGTGACCCTGAACCACAAAGCCAATCATAAGGGTAATTGTTTGTATTAAGATTAAAAAAAAGAAAAAAAGAAATTAGGACAATATTTGGCCGAGATACAATTATTTTGAACTCTGAGGGTGCCAAAAAAAAAAACCTAAATATTGAGAAAATCGCCTTTAAAGTTGTTCAAATGAAGTTCTCAGCAATGCATATTACTAATCAAAAATTAAGTTGATATATTTACGGTAGGAAATGTACAAAATATCTTCATGGAACATGATCTTCACTTAATATCCTAATGATTTTTGGCATAAAACACAAATTGATCATTTTGACCCGTACAATGTATTTTTGGTTATTGCTACAAAAATACCAGTGCTACTTAAGACTGGTTTTGTGGTCCAGGGCCACAAATGTCAAGCTCAATCACCAATAAAATGTTAAAAAACAAGGTTTTTAAATGTACATCTACAAGACTGCAATAGGTCTGCAATTCATGTCATGACCATGTAATGTCAAAAAATTCTTGTAATTCTGGGACAATTTGCCAGAAAAGAAGGACTTTTACACAGAGAAGATTTCAACCACATGATTTATATTGATAACTAAGACTTTATCTGGTTGGAACAGTGTTCTCAACACAAACTTGAGACTTTATAGCTGAAACAATACAGTTTAAGGAGAAACACTAGTGTAAAAAGTACTTCTTTTAAAAAAAGAAGAGGGTCAATTGATTTCGAAAAGATTTTTTTGTGATAATCGAGAACATGTTCACAAACTACACTACCAGTCAAAAGTTTTTGAACAGTAAGATTTTTTGTTTTTAAAGAAGTCTCTTCTGCTCACAAAGCCTGAATTTATTTGATCCAAAGCACAGCAAAAACAGTCAAATTTGAAATATTTTTACTATTTAAAATAACTGGTTTCTATTTGAATATATTTTAAAATGTAATTTATTCCTGATATCAAAGCTGAATTTTCAACATCATTACTCCAGTAACATAATCCTTCAGAAAGTATTCTAATATTCTGATTTGATGCTCAAAAACATTATCATCATCAAGGTGAAACCAGCAGAGTACAATTTTTTCAGGTTTCTTCTATTCTTAATGAATAGAAAGTTCAGAAGAACAGCATTTATCTGAAATAGAAATCTTTTGTAACATTATAAATGTCTTTATCCTCACTTTTGATCAATCTAAAGCATCCTTGCTAAGTAAAACTATTAATCTCTATAATTTCTTTTCCAAAAAAGAAAAATTACACTGACTCCAAGCTTTTGAATGGTATAGTGTATAATGTTACAAAAGCTTTTCAGATGAATGCTGATCTTTGGATCTTTCCATTTATCAGAATCCTAAAAAAAAAAAAAGTACTCAACGGTTTTAAATATTGATGATAATAATTTTAAAAAGCTTTTCCTGTATTTTGAATCAAATAAAATGCATACTTCTTTAAAAAACAAATCATACTGTTCAAAAACTTTAAGATGTACTGAACCCAAAATTCCCAAATAACGCTGAGGAACTGTCTCTCGGACCTTTGTTTCTTAATCAAGAACATGATAACATGATATCCATGATATCAAGAACGTCATATCCTGTTATATCGAGTTCACAGGGTGAGGCTTATGTTGACTGATGTGGAGACCTTCTCGAAGCATCTCACAAGTGACAGATTTAAGAGTCGGGGTCACTTCGGTGTCAGGTAGCTCTCGCAATAAAAATCTCAAACTGAGACATTAGCTTGGCCCCGCTATGTAATTGGCACTTTAGGCCGCCACAGACCGAGAGTGAAGCTGGTGATCTTTCACAGTGTTTCTTTTGCTGTTTTCATGCGGGCCTCCTGCGGGGTGGTGGGAGGTATGAGAGAGCTTTGTTTCAGAGAGGGTCCATTTCCTGTCAGTTGGCAGGGGGAGAAAGTGTTTTCTTGTGTGGGGGGAGGAGTGTTTTACGCGGCGGGGTGGGGGGAATCGTTTGGAGACCGTAAGGCCTTTATTTAAGTCTTTGTTCTCAGATTGTTCTTATTCAAGGGTAATGTTTGGAGTGTCGATTGGGAGACAGACAGACTGAGAAACGCATGCCTTTGACAGCTTCTAAACTGGAGGCAACTTGTCAAAGCAAAAGAAACGTTAAAAAGTTCTGGACGCAAACGTGATGACAAACAGCAAAGCAACCAATCACTCACTCCTTGACCTAACAAAGTTTTTACGACGTACAAGTTTGTGCAATAGGTACTTCAACTGAACAACCAGTTCAAAGGGAGCCAAACTGCCCCGAGCTTTGACTTTGGATATACTACGGTGAATTCATAAAAGAGGGGGTTTAGGAAAACAAGAAGAAGCATGTCCTCTTCTTCTGTTGAGAGGAACGAGCACTTAGCAACTGGGCCAAACATCTCTATTGCTACAGAAAACACCATGAAATGCACAAATATAGCAAATTCAAGTCATATGGAGGGATGTAACAATACGATGACATCGTGATATGAAGTCCACAATGTGATATTTAAAAAAAAAAAAAAAAAAAATGAAGAATTGGGGGAAAATTTTATTTTTACATTTTAATGCTCAATTCTTCTATCTAATGCACTTTGAGAGTTCAAAATTAAGAGCTCCAACCCATGTTCTAACTAAGAAAACTTAAAAGGAGTAGTTCACTATTACAACAAAAATTTACAGATAATGTACTCACCCCCTTGTCATCCAAGATGTTCACGTCTGTCTTTCTTCAGTCATAAGGAAATTATGTTTCTTGAGGAAAACATTTCAGGATTTCTCTCCATATAGTGGACTTCTATGGTGCCCCCGAGTTTGAACTTCCAAAATGCAGCTTCAAAGGGCTCTAAACGATCACAGCCAAGGAAAAAAGGATCTTATCTAGCGAAACGATCGGCTATTTTCTAAAAAATTACAATTTATATACTTTTTAACCTCAAATGCTCATCTCGTCTAGCTCTGTGTGCACTCTTTGTAGAGATTAAAAAGTATATAAATTATAAACGTTTTAAGAAAATAACCGATTGTTTTACTAGATAAGACCCTTCTTCCTCGGCTGGGATCATTTAGAGCCCTTTGAAGCTCCATTTAAACTGTATTTTGGAAGTTCAAACTCAGGGGCACCATAGAAGTCCATTATATGGAGAGAAATCCTGAAATGTTTTCCTCAAAAAACGTCCTATCTTTACGACTGAAGAACGAAAGACATGAACATCTTAGTTGACAAGGGGGTAAATTTTTGTTCTGAAAGTGAACTACTCCTTTAAGTCAGAAAAAAAAAAGAGAATTGACTTGTACCTGAACTTTAAAGGAGACTCAACCCTTTTTTTTTATTTGTGGTATAAGGTCTGTCTAAATTACATTCACACTGGTGTTTTAGGAAGCCTAGCAAATTACGATATAATATTTCTAACAACAATGACAGTAATAGACATATTCTGTAAAACAATTGGACTGTAAAATAAATGAAAATTAATATTTCATAGGTATATTATTATTGCTTTACACTACAGTACAGAAATTACAACGCTTCTTGTCTAATTTCTACACTTGAACGAGATATTTTGAATCTGGACTGCAGTAACATCACCCATTTAAACCACTAGCTATCAGCAATTCATACTGCACTTTTAAGCTTTTATTTTGATGGAGAACTCCAGCTTCTCTGAAAACTTGTCTCACTACAAGCAAAAAGCAGCAAAAATAAAGCATAAAGAGAGGCTGTTGCATTCCCAAATGTGCACTAAACTCAGCACATGCAATAAACAAGTTCACTGTATTCACTTTCAACTGAACCGTTCTGAGGTGCGGAAAACACCGGATCACAAGCTGATCACCTGAACAAAATGCGCGTTTCACTTCGAAACAGACTTGATGAAGGGATTATGCTGCTAGGGATATTGTGCTTTTGGTTTTAGTTTGACAAACACTGCCCTAAAGCATTACAGCCCAAAACACAACTTTAAAGACCTTTTGTATTTAAAAAAAAAAACTACACTGAAAAACCTATAGTTTCATATCATCAGTTGACCACGATAATATCAAGAAGGTTTTGCCATCGCGATACCACGATAGATAACTGATGAATCGTTATATCCCTCTAAATATGAAAAAGCATGCGTTTAGACTTACCTGAACCACTGAATTGACTGCTAGCAAGTGTGGTGGGCCTGTTCTTCCCATTAGCCACAGGGGGTGCAAACATCTATGGCAGAAAAATAAGAAAAATAGGAAGTTTATTAGGTACTCACGTCAACAGGTGCCCACAGACATGCTGATTTTCCAGCATTATTGGGGATTCACACTATGTGACGTCAAGCTCAGCTTGTTCAGAAGTTTAGTGCTAAAGGTCAGGTCAACCTTGCCAGATTTAACCTACTGAAATAGTTCAATCTGAAAGAAACCCTTTCTCACGAAGCAGCATGGCTCTTTGAAGCAGCAACAATGCTGCACAAGAGGGACTTTCTGGCTAGTAGACATTTTTCACAACGTGAAACACCTTTCGCACCAAGAGAAAAAAAAAAGACATCCTTTGGTTTCAAGGTTTGAGGCTGGAAAATGAGGGAGTAGCTGAACCATCAACAATTTGCAATTAGACGTGAGATCGTAAGGCATTCGGTCTGGCACGTCTGATTATCAATGTATCGTCTTAATTGATTCGCTGCTTCAGTAGATGGCAATTTTCCAATGCAATAAATTAAGCATGGTCGAGGCGTTCAGTGAATCAAGCGATTAACATTTTTTATATTTGCTGTTTTTAATGCTATTTAGGATAACCATGACCGCCAAGAATAATCACATTTTAACAACAGGTGATATGAGAATAATAAATGGAGGGATAGGAGAGGATTGGAGATGCTTTCAACTATGCTTTCAAATGGCAAATGCACTTCTCAGGACCCAGTCAGAAGCTCGCACATGATTTAAAGATAATGTTTATAGCCACCAACACGCAATGTGACATGAGATTTGATCAGTTCGAAATGGAATGAAGGTCAGATTTTGTTAAGGAATCATAAAGCGAATGTTTACGAGAGAATTTTTGTCCAGATCGGTAACAAAGACTCAGTGTCTTCCTTACCGCACTGAAATCCAACAGGTCACTGAGTTCCTTATCTGTTCCCACTGTAGCCATTCTCTGGTGCGGCTCGTTCATACCCCTCGGTCTTTAAAGCACCCTACAGGAGAAAACCAGAGAGAGAGACATAGCTAGGGTGAGCTATCTAAAGAAAAGCAGTGATGAAGTGCAAGTCGGAATAGTAGCGATGAATGAAAACGTATTTATAATTCTATTTATTTCAGCATTCCATGTCCCAATTGAAAAGCAAGCCTAAATTTAATTAACTATGTATCGCTTCGGGAGGTTTCACAAAAAACGTGCCAAGTTATTATCTTTGTCCAAGATTTTAATCTTAAGTCGAAAACTTGCCCGATAATTAATTTGGCCGAGGAAATCCTGTGTTTTACACACTGCAATTAGTCTTGTGTTACAACAAAACAGCCAAATAAAGCATCACAAGACTTGTTTTCAAAGAGCCAGTCAATCTTATTATTAATATTGCTGTGTTATGCAACATCAGCACGGCAATGAAACTAAATGCAATCACCAGTCAATAAGTTTCCATGAAACCATGATATCAGCACATGGAACATGCAAATCAATGTCCTTAACTTATTGTACATCTCTATCCCGTGTATGATTTAGAGTTATCTGGCCAGTCGATTTGCATAAAAGGGGACCATCAAACAAGAAGGTCAAATTTTAGAACCCGGTCAAATAAAGAAACTTTCTCCGAAACATCTTAAGGGGTCCTGTGTGCTGTTGCATGCCAACAGGTGGTGTGCTTTAGCAGTCCATCCTGCTTATTAACCATTAGTTTCTCTTCAGCAGTCTTGATTATAACACTATACAAGCCAAAAGCTAAAATAAAAAGTGTTTTTACACCTTGCCAGTACATTTTATTCACACTGCTTTCTCGACTCCCAAACAAAAACAGCTAGGCCTAAATGATAACATGCAGAAAGCGGGCCCTCAGTAAAAGACGGGACAGATAGTAACAGAGGGCCCATTTTCCCCTCAAGCCTTTGGCAACCAAAACAAAGCCAAACCACAAGTAAACAAAATTTTACTCTAGTATATAAACGCACCAAACGTCTTAGACAGGAAAGAGAAGCGTTTTAAATGATATGAACAGCCTTGTTTGTCGAATGAAGGCCATATTATTAGGGTTGAGAATCGAGAGCCGGTTCGAGAACCGAATTATTCCTGACGTTAGCAGGTTTCGTTTACGTAAATCAGGAAGATGTGACAGTATTTTCTGTTATTATTTTAATCTAGAGGACTGAACATACAGCGCGACCTTTCCAATCCGATTCCTGAACGTGTGACTCTAAGAGTCGATTCTTTCAAGTGATTCAAAAACACAGCGCCGCCAATGCAATTCGATTTGCGAACCAATGATCCATATGAATCGATTCTGTGTAGTAGCTCAAAAAACACTTGTGAATCAGAAGGGGCTGTTATAATGAATTAATCCAGCTCACTTATTGACACCAAGTTATTCATTTCGTTTTGTTTTTATTCATTTGAAATGCACCAAGAACTTTACAAACCATAATAATGCTAGGCTATAATAATAATAATAATGACAGAATGGTTGTTCGTATGACAAGGTGCATAAAACAGGCCTGTAGGTAGCTAGCTATAAACGGTGAAGGAAACAGGTTACCACCTTTTTGTTTGTTTGCCATTTGCGTTAAAATAGTGCCAGCTTTATGATTCATTTGATAGCTCTGAAGGGAGATGTAGGCTAACATTTGTTTATGATTTGTTAGGTCTGTTCTGCTGAAATTTGAAATGCTTGCCAACAAACTGGGCTGTAAATGCAGTAATATTTTTTTTCCAGATATTATTTAATCAAATTCATACACCAAGACACCATTATGAGAAAACTGGAGCAGGATCGTTAAATTCCTAACGGTATGGGAACACTATAAAAATGCGTTTAAAACGTATTTCGTAGTTAAAAGGTAGGGTAAATTGTATCTTAGTCGGTATCACTGCAGCTATTGGTGGTTGTAAGAAAGCGCAACAGTGTTACCACTAACCACCAATTTAATGAACCCAAACTAAACCCACGGTATTACGAATAAAAACGCGTAAGATGCACCGCGAAAACGTCTGTTTTAAAACCCACCTCCATGACTGAATATGCAGACACGTTTAAACTAGAGTTTAGTCACGTCCTTTCTTTGTGTAAGTAGGGCTAAGCTTCACCCAAACATGAACAATGTCAATATTTATTCTCAGTTGTAAACTTATTGTATTCCGATAGCTAACCATTACGAAAACCGATAGGCCACCATCGATCGCGGGCACGTACTTTTGATAAGGACGGCGTTATTATCAATATTAACCAGGCGTCGAGCCATCATTCTCAATTATTCATGTGTTGTGAGATAAATGCACAAGCTTGGCTGGGGATTAAGTAAAAGTTAATAAAAGTACAGCGACAAAATGTCAACTTTTCCTCAAGAGACTCGCGATTTGATGAAGGCGAGTGGGGGTGGGGGGCGAGGAATTTCCTGCCAAAAAATATTCAGCGAAGTAACTGAATTAACCCGAGGTTTTGCGAAAAGCTACCTTGGATACAAAAAGCTGGTTTAAGCTTTTAAGCTCATTCGGAAGTTATACATTTTAATAAGTATATCCAATTAAAGTAACTTTCAGCTATTAGTAATTTGCAAATTAAATTTGCACTGACAGCTCGCTCCTAACTAGTCAGCTAAACTCATACGCGCCGGACAAACTAATCCTTACTTTGATAAAAGGACAAAGGAGTCATTTCTGTTAGGATAGAACTGGGTTAAAGACCACCAGCACAAAACTGGGCAGGACTTCCCACCACCACCACAGCCACTAAGCAAGAAAAAAAACTCTGCATCCCCCCCCACTTCCATAAGCACACATCCCAAAAACTTGCTAAATGGAACTTCAATATGCAATAATGTGACTTCTCGGATGTAAATGTGAAACTAAAACGATCCAACTTTAACCCAGTAAAAACCGCAAAAGGCATTACCTCAGTTTATCAGTTGTTTTACATCCAGCAGTAAAAAAGAAAGGTTGAATCTCGTAGGAAAAAACCATAAAACTTGAAAGAATCTGAAGCACGGCGCATTAAAGGCTGGTAGGCGCAACAATGTGTGTTAGTCCTCCTTTGACATCCTCCTACAAAACGCCAACGTCATAAACACAATGTTGCAGGTCTGTATCCAAACAATCCCGCGCCACGACTTCCTTTATGTTGTTACAATTGAGGTGAATTCATTCTTCTAGTAGACATCTTGACCACCTCCATCCACATTGTGAGCAGCAACAATGTATTCCTCCGCATGGAAAGAGGGGCCTCAAACGCTCGGGTGTCCAGTTTCATGTGCCCAGGGAGTCAGGAGTTTTTTCGACAAGATCTACCGATTAAAAAGCGCGGATTGGTCGCGACGCGCGGGATGGTTGTTAATCATTTATCGGACGAGATTTAATAGGTGTAGCTTAACGATAAAAGAATTGATAATAGGAACTATAATATCCGGCGGAGGTTGATGGTAGAAAAGTAAGCGGCATTTATACAAGAGCAGCGAGAGATGGAGAGATAAACCCGCATGCTAACAGCCAATAGGAAGGCGACAGAAAGTGATAGGCAGTTCGAATATCCAATAGCCACGCGAATATTCACTCCAGACCCGCCCCTTTCGTGACGAACACTGTGTGTTCAGTGAGGCTGACTGAAGGGGCTAGAGCACAGCCTGCGTGACATCATTTTAGTAGTCTGGTTAACGTTGACGCCCGCGCGTTAAAGCCTTTCGCTCGTAAACGCAGAAATGTTAGAAATATTACTTTTTTATTTGTTTACTTGTTTGCAGACTATAACTGCTAGATAGTTGTAACGTAATCTAGTTGATTTAGACACACCATTTGTTCCCATGGTAAGACTTTTGCTAAGGTAAGTTGTAAACATTAAATGTGACCCTGGTCCACAAAACCAGTCATAAGGGTATGATATTGAGATTTATACATCACCTTGTTATGATTGGACAATATTTGGCAGAGATACAACTATTTGAAAATCTGGAATATGGGGTGCAAAAAAATCAAAATACTGAGAAAATCGCCTTTAACGTGGTCCAAATGACGTTCTTAGCAATGCTTTACTAAGCATAAAATTAAGTTTTGATATATTTACGGTAGGAAATTTACAAAATATCTTAATAGAACATGATCTATACTTAATATCCTAATGATTTTTGGCATAAAAGAAAAATCAATCATTTTGACCCATACAGTGTGTTTTTGGCTAGCGCTACAAATATTGGTTTTGTGGTCCAGGGTCACATATGTTCTAATAAGAAGCCTTCAAATGAAGTAGTGTTTACAAGCTTTGCATTTTATTATTCAGCTAAACATTGATATTCGAATTAGAAGTTCACTCCTAAATTCAAATTTCCTGATAATTTACTCTTCCTAATGTCATCCAAGATGTTCATGCCTTTTTTCCTTAGTCACAAAGAAGGTTTTTGAGGAAAACATTCCAGGATTTTTCTTTATATAGTGGACTTCAATGGTGGACAATGGTTTGAAGGTCCAAAATGCAGCTTCAAAGTCTTGTCTAGTGAAACAATTTGGACCTTCAAACCAATGGCCACCATTGAAGCCAACTATATGGAGAAAAATCCTGAAATGTCTTTTATTCTTCACAAAGAAATTAATTTTTTTTGAGGAAAACATTCCATGATTTTTCTCCATATTGTGGACCACTGGTTTGAAGGTCCAAATTGCAGTTTAAATGCAGCAGTCTTATCCAGTGACACAATTGGTCATTTTCTAAAAAAAATAAAATTTACATACTTTTTAACCACAAACGCTCATCTTACATCAGCCCGACCTCACACATTATGTAATGATGTTGGAAAGGTCACACGTGACGTAGGCAGAAGTACCAAACCAGTGTTTACAAAGTGAACTTTCAAAGAAAGTCAAACACAACACGATGTTGTACGATTTTGAAGTTGGAAGACAAAATAAGTTGGAGTTTTTCGCTCTACCCTACCTTTTTGAACCGAAGTAGACAGATGCGTGTTGCAGAGCTAGTGCAAGATGAGCATTTATGGTTAAAAAGAATATAAATATATATTTTTTTAAGAAAATCACCAATTGTTTGGCTAGATAAGACCCTTATTCCTCGGCTGGGATCATGTAGAGCATTTTGAAGCTGCACTGAAACTGCAAGTTGTACCTTGAACCCATTGGTCTCCATTGAAGTTCACTATATGGAGAAAAATCCTGGAATGTTTTCCTCAAAAAAACAATTTCTTTGCGACTGAAGAAAAAAAGGGAGGTCAGTGGATTATCAGAACCTCTCCTTGTTTTGTGTGTTTCATGTGACTGACAACAGTAATTAATTACATTTTTGTCAAAATATAATACAAAAATAAACACAGCATGTAATAAGTGTTACATTTAACATTCTTGAACAGAATTATTTAATGGTTATATGTGACCCTAGACTAAAAAAGCAGTTTATATACTTTTTAATCTCTACACAGAGCTAGCATTTGAGGTTAAAAAGAATATAAATTAAAAAAAATTTTAACCGATCGCTTTGCTACACTGTAAACAAAATCTGTAGAAATTACAGTATTACTGGCAGCTGGTTGCCAGTAACTTACTGTAGATTTTAATTTATGCTATTTACTGGCAACAGTTTGTTCAAAGTTAATTGAACATTAAACATTAACAAGTCTTTATCTTTACAGAATAAAACTAAAATAACAGCCTCATGCAAAGCATTCTGGGAACCAAAATCTGAAGGAAAAAAACAGAAAAAGGTTGATGAAGGTTTCTGGTTCCCAGAATGCTTTGCAGTAGGTTGTTATTTTATAGTTTTATTCTGTAAAGACAAAGACTTGTTAATGTTTAATGTTCATTTAACTTTGAACAAACTGTTGCCAGTAAATAACATAAATTAAAAATCTACAGTAAGTTACTGGCAACCAGCTGCAGAACTACAGCAAATTTTTTACAGTGTAGATAAGACCCTTTTTTCCTCGTCTGTTATCGTTTAGAGCCTTTTGAAGCTGCATTTTGGAAGTTCAAACTCAGGGGCACCATAGAAGTCCATTATATGGAGAGAAATCCTGAAATGTTTTCCTCAAAAAACTATTTCCTTACAACTGAAGAAAGAAAGACTTCAAGAAGGTGAGTACATTTTCAGTTAATGTTTGTATGGGTCAAAATTGATCATGTATTTTTGGCTATTGCTACAAATATTGCAAACCGTTTTTTAATGTATGTTTTCACAGTACTAAGCTGTACATGGAACCAAAGCGAAACTGAGGTCTACAGTGATCTTCACAGCAAATATTTTGCCCTACTGAGTAGGTACTCTCACCTCAACCACATAATCAATTCCGTCTCTCCCTGTGGCTGATTCATAGAGCTGGTCTAGTGAGGGGGGAGAGGAGCATGGGATCACAGAATACAGGGATCATAACAGAGTGTGTAGTGGGGGGATGGGACGAGAGGCCATGCAGCGTGGCCAGAAGAAGAGAGAGGGATGATGGCAGGAAACAACAGATGAAGAGGTACAAGTCAATTGTAGATAGCATACCACAGCCAATCCCACAGAAAGGAACAAGCAGGAAGAAAAGGAAATGCAAGAAACGAGGTCAACCCGAGCAAAGAGAGGAGTCTAAATATTAGGGAAGATCATGGAAAATGTCACGAAGGGGCTTGAATTCCAACAGGGAATACGTAAAGCACAATTATTTAGTTAAATTCTAGAGAGATCGAACAGCCGAGAAGGGTGTGGTTCGCATAATAATAAAAATAACAATAATTCGAAGGAAAGTTTTACAGTGGAAAAGAGGATAAATTGGCTAAATCAGAGCACCGTTTAGGACCTCCACAGCAGGGAGCTAGCAAATTAGTAAATAATATCATGGATCTCTCTTGAATAACAAAAAGCACAGTAAATTGCAATAATTAGCCCCAAGGGTCCTATATGGTGGACAATGGAGCTGTAAGGCAAAGGAATACAGCTGGGTTACACATACCTTTACTAGCGTGCAATAACTATAACGTTTGATCATGCATGCATTTATTTGCACATATAGGCTATAGTTTAGCAGTTTTTCAAAAGACGAATGAGCCTACTGCTATAGGTCAGATTGCGGTTCACAGCGAACAGTGGGATTTCGAGAGCGAAATTAGCGAGCTTGTAAGATCTCCAAGTAGTTTGTAGTAACAGCTGGGACTGACGTGGAGAGCATGCAGTGGGTCATGAAGAAAGGAGGGTAAAAACACAAAGGAAAAGAAAATCTTGAAGCAAAGAAGCGTTGTCAAAAAAGACAAGAAGATATGTAAATTTCCGGATTGAGATATCACTTTGATGGACACTGGGTTTGTCGTAATATGTGAATAATATGTGAAATGTGATTGATTTGCATGGACAAAAAATCCATGATGGTTTAGTATAATATCTTGTTTCCATGCATGGTAGGATTCATTATCTAAGAGCCTCTGTTGAATCCTCCTTCCAGCCATCCTCCGCCCTCTGTCTGTAATTAACGCCAGATGTAGAAGTAAAATTAGCATATGTTTCACACGTTTCTGCTAATCATTCATACATTTGTGTGAGCGTCTAAAATATTTATCTATGTAGAAAGTCTGAATAAAGACTATTGTTTTGCTATTGTGCCGTTTTCCTTGGCATAATATTATACTACTCAATTTGAAGCGTACAATGAAATTACCATGCAATTATCGTTAAATTGGTATATGGAAATTATTCACGACAGCGTGTATTTATTTGGTTTAACAGAGCGTAAGTATTATTTTCGTATGCGCTCATGAATGGTTCAAAAAGCACTTGTTTGGGGGAGTTTAGATGGTTTGGTGCAAAAAAAATCTAAACAAAGTTAAGCACCTTTCACATAATTGTCAAGAAGCATTTTGAAGATGCAAAACTGAAATTAGCATAACAACAGACATTAAAATCAAAAGAAAAAACATTCTGTATATTTTACAATTCCTGTTTTTATGGTTTTATAAATTGGTAATTGAAGCACTTTTTTCTTTCCCAAACTCTAAGTGACCCCACACTGAAAACACTATGAAAATACAACTTTAGGTGAGGTTATTTTATTGATTTATTCATGTTAAAAATGATTGGTATAAAAATAGGTAAACTAATTTCACCCTAAAATCAACAGAAAGAGACAAAAATTGTCTAAATAAATATGAATAAGTTAAAAAATATATATGGGTCAAAGACGTTAAGATGTCCACGTCAAAAGAAATGTACAAAAGTCATTTTATGTCCATAGAAAGCACATTGAATTAAGTAAAGTGTCTACTTTTAAGGTTTCATACGTTTTTGGAGAATAAAATGTCAAAATTTGGTTTATGTATTTATGTACAAATTCAAACAACATGCTTTTTCTGACATATTAAAATATATAAAAGAATAAGGGAGCATATTACATTTTATTCTGTTTTAAATGAGTAAAAAAAATCTTACTGACAAATGGGCAAAACCTAGCATTGTTGCAAATTTGAAAAATGTAGAATTACAACTAATTAGTATTTTGGGAGAAAGTAATTCATCTTGTAATATGTCACAAATTGATTTTTATGCTTTATGCTAATGAACATGCAGGTTGGGTAAATTTTTAAAAATAAAAAAATCATGTCACATTGTACTTACAAAACCTTAATAGTCCTACAATATGTATATTTTATGCAAAATTGATTATTTTATTTATTTATTATTATTAATTTCTTAAATTCATAATTCATAAAATAGTATAAATTAGTATAAAAATAGGGGTCCGGGTCAACCAATTTCAAGAAATTATGTTAAAACAAATGTAAACATATATATGTACGTTTTCCATTATTGTCAATAATAATTTGATTTCTATTATTATAATATAGTAAGTTTTATAGTAAGTGCTTTATGCAAATGAACATGCAGGTGGGTTCATAAAAAAAAATCATGTTACAATGTATTTACAAAACCTTAATAGTCCTACAATATGTATATTTTACGGAAAATAATAAATTTTATTTATTTATTGAAATTTTTTTTTATTTATATTAAAAATAAATAAATTAGTATAAAAATAGGGGTCGGGGTCAACCAGTTTTACCCTAAAATCAACAGAAAGAGACAAAAAAATTGTCCAAATAAATATGAACAATTAAAAAAAACTGTAAATAAATAATTTTTTACACAATTCTCATTAACTAGTAAAAATAAAAAAATAGTTGAAAATTAAATGAAAAATCTTTGTTACATTATTTGTGTGACAATTTAGCTCATTTTCATCGCCGGAATGAATTTGCTTTTCAATATTGTCAGTAATAATAATTTGATTTATATTATTTTATGCTAATGAACACTAACACAAACACTAATATATATTACAGACAATAATTAATTTTATTAAGTTATTCTAATTTATTTATTTTATTTATTCATGTAAAGAAAAAATTAAATTAGTATACAAATAGGGGTCCAGGTCAACCAATTTCACCCTAAAATCAACAGAAAGAGACAAAAAAAATTGTTAAAATAAATATATGAACAATAAAAAAAAATATTATATATATAAAAAACAAGTATATAACGATTTTTTATTGCAGTGCAACATTATTTGCAAAATGTTGCTTCTTTCATACATTGAAAAATAAATTATTGAAAATGAAATTTTAAAAATTATATACAATCATTTTATAATAATTAATTTAGCCTATTTTTGATTATTAATCTTTGTTACAATATTTGTGTTAATCTCATTTTCATAAACTGTCATCACTAAAATGTGTACATTTTCCATTGTCAATAATATTTTAACACTCAGTTTTGCTAATATACATTCATTTATTCATGTAAAAAAAATGAATTTGTTTCAATATTACCCTAGAATCAACAAAGAATTGTTAAAATAAATATGAACAATATAAAAACTAATGAAAACAAATATATCTATATACAAATATATATATATATATTTTTTGCTACACAATTCTCATTACCGTAATAAAAAAAACATTTCTGAGATATATATATATTTTTTTTTCTTTCATATATTGCTCATTACCATTATACAATTATACAGTGTTATTATTTAAGTAGTAAATAGTATTTGAATAGTATTGTAGTAGATTTTTGTGCTGTAAATGTTCTATTCTAATGCTAATTAATAAATTATTTTTAATCCAACCTGGACAGAATTAATGTACTTCAGTAATGAGAATCTAATGACAATCATTATAAGAATAATGACGAAGCTCAGAAGTGAAACTATGGGTGGATTAATTATAGCAGAAATGTATTTCTCGGTATGTTTTCACCCGATAATACAAAAATACTGCAAAACATCTCGAAATGCAATCAGCGGGCAACCGAACTCTTCTACGGAACGGAGCACCTGCAGTCGGTTGGTTTCAACCTGAAGCTTCTCGCCGTGTGCATCTCCAGAGTTTTCCATTTCCAGGTCATCTGAGCATAGAAACCCACCTTTTATCTCTGTTTGCTCTACAGCACTGCACAGTGTGAACCCCTAACCTTTTCATGCATTCATCCTCCTCAGCGAACTGTCTAATCTCTGATTTACTTCTCTCTTTTCACATCACTAAAAGCCATCTGAGCTCTTCAAAGAAACTCCTCCATGGCTGCTGTATCACACAGATGTTCGGGGTGCGCTGTGCTGCCCTCGTTGACTACCTGCAGCGGAGGGCGAGATCTTCGGTGCATACGGTAGTGATCAGACATGAAACTAGGCCAAGCTTCGCAACCCCAAAGCCTCACCAACCCCCATCAATTCAAACAGTGACATCTCTATGACAATCGCCAGCTGAATTCCTTCTTTCGCAAACAGGAATCTTGATTTATTTTGAGTCTTTGAAATACAGCTGATGCTAAAAATGATTGTGTAGCCTCATGGAAACATTTTTTCTGAAACTCTACTTCGCAGATTGATGTCTTTGGCATCTTGCCCATGTTCTGGGACTATCTGAGTCGAAGGGGAGGTGAGAGGCAGAGCGCGGAGTATCTATCTGTTTTGCTTGCCCTGCACATGGTAAACTGACCCCCGCTGACTTCGCTCGATTGGAGGCCAGTCAACGGACACTAAAACGAAGGCTCCCACCTTTACTGCGCCCTGGGAAAAGGACCATCAATCCAGCATGTTGATTAGTAGCGATACCAATGCTTACCAAATGCCTTGGCTAGATAAGACAAGACCAGACACCTGAGCATGCCTGAAACCGTTGCACTGCACTAAACCTAAAAGAAAAAAAAATCATTTACACCATTATTTTTATAACCATTAAGCAAAAAAGTAAAAAATTACCCCCCCAATAATAAAAGACTAAAACATATCAATTGTATACAGTTATGATCTAATAATTCGCTTAGCCTGTTTTTGATTATTAATTATTATTGTGCCAATATTTTTGTAACAATTAAAGGGATAGTTCACCCGAAAATGCAAAGTCATTAATTATGGTAATCACTGCATTGCCTTGAACGGATCGTCTTTTCTTAGTTACTTAAAGCATGAAAAAACATGAATAAACATCAAAAGGTATTTTATTTCAACTGCGGAAAGACGTCTATACACACGGTTTTTCAAGTTCATGTTCACCGAAGTTAATCTACTCTCCTGTCGGATTTCTGCTAATCATTCATACATTTGTGTGAGCGTCTAAAATATTTATCTATGTAGAAAGTCTGAATAAAGACTATTGCTTTGCTATTGTGCCGTTTTCCTTGGCATAATATTATGCTACTCAATTTGAAGCGTACAATGAAATTACCATGCAATTATCGTCAAATTGGTATATGGAAATTATTCACGACAGCGTCTGATTTGTTTGTCTGACAAAATGGTGGATTTGGCATTATGATTGGTCAGATCGCCTGTTAATCAAGCTGTTTGTGAAGGGTCAATTGCGAGTTTGTATCTCAGTTCTGTGAAAAAAGCCAGAATTCACAAGAATTACAAGAAAAATAGTCAGAATTGCTTGATACAAACTCACAATTGCAAGAAAAAAAGTCAGAAAATTCTGCAACATATAAAACTCGCAATTGTGAGATTATATCTTACTATTCTAACTTTATAACTCGCAATTGTGAGTTTATATCACACAATTTTAAGAAAAAAGTCAGATTTGTGAGTTTATATCCCAGTTCTGAGAAAAATGTCAGAATTACAAGAAAATTTGTCAGAATTGCTTGATAAAAACTCACAATTGCAAGAAAAAAGTCCGAATTGCAACATATAAAACCACAATTGCAAGAATAAAAGTCAGAATTGTGAGTTTATGTCTCGTAATTCTGACTTTATAACTCGCAATTGCGAGTTCATCTCGGTTCTGAGAAAAAAAGTCAGAATTACAAGAAAAATACTCAGAATAGCTTGATAAAAAAGTTGCAAGAAAAAGTCAGAATTGCAACATATAAAACTTGCAATTGCAAGAATAAAAGTCAGAATTATTATATCCCACTATTCTGACTTTAAAACTTGCAATTGTGAGTTTATATTACACAATTCTGAGGAAAAAGTCGGAATTACAAGAAAAATAGCCAGTATTGCTTGGTAAAAATTCACAATTGCAGAAAAAAAAAACGAGAATTGCAACATATAAAACTCACAATTGCGAGATTGTATCCCACTATTCTGACTTTGTAACTCACAATTGTGAGTTTATATCACACAATACTGAGAAAAAGTCAGAATTGCGAATTTATATCCCACTATTCTGACTTTATGTTTGTGAGTTTATGTTTCATAATTCTGACTTTATTTCTCGCAATTGCAAGTTTATATCCCACTATTCTGACTTTATAACTCGCAATTGTGAGTTTATATTACACAATTCTGAAAAAAAAGTCAATTGCGAGATTGTATCTCAGTTCTGTGAAAAAAGCCAGAATTCTCAAGAATTACAAGAAAAGTAGTCAGAATTGCTTGATAAAAGCTCACAATTGCAAGAAAAAAGTCAGAATTACAGAGATTATATCCCACTATTCTGTCTTTGTAACTCGAAATTGTGAGTTTATCACACAATTCTGAGAAAAAAAAGTCAGATTTGTGAGTTTATATCTCAGTTCCGAGAAAAAAAGTCAGAATTCCAGGAAAACTACTTGCCTGATAGAAACTCACAATTGCGAGAAAAAAGTCAGAATTGCAACATATAAAACTTGCAATTGCAAGAATAAAAGTTGGAATTGTGAGTTTGTCTCACAACTCTGACTTTATTTCTCACAATTCTGAGAAAAATATTCAGAATTACAAGAAAAATAGTCAGAATTGCTTGATTAAAAAAATCTAATTTGCAAGAAAACAAGTCAAAATTGCAACATAAAACTCACAATTGCGAGAATAAAAGTCAAATGTGTGAGTTTGTCTCACAATTCTGAGTTTATATAACAATTTAGAATCACAAGAAAAATAGTCAGAATTGCAACATATAAAACTCGCAATAGCAAGAATAAAACAAGTCAGACATAGAACTGCTTAATAAAAAAAATAATTGCAAGAAAAAAAAGTCTGAATTGCAAAATATAAAACTCAAATGTGATTTTATATCACACAATTCTAAAAAATAAAAAGATTAATTAAAGTGAAAGTTATCCAGAAATGAAAATTCTGTCATTAATTACTTACCCTCATGTTGTTCCAAACTGTGTTTATCATAACTTTATTCAACAATTTCTTCTCTTCTGTGTCAGTCTTTAGCGTGTGTTCACGAAAGTACCACATCGCATACTTGTAGTGCCGGCTTTCTGAGAAGAAATTGTTGAATAAAGTCGTTATTTTTGTTTTCTTTGCGCATAAAAAGCATTCTTGTAACTTCATAACGTTACGGTTGAACCACTGATGTCAAATGGACTATTTTAACAACGTCCTTACTACTTTTCTGGGCCTTATGGTGCGTTCACACCGGACGCGACTTGCGCGGAAAAAACGCGCTATTCGCGCGTAGTTGAACGCTTGAACATTTGAGTTTACTCGCGCCATTCGCGCGGTAAAATTTGCGTCATTCGCGCGTGACATTTTCTTCACAACAGACGCGAATTCGCGTCAAGGGAGGGGCTTCTGCCACTCGTCAGCGGGAAAGTAGTTGTAAAATAGGTGAATGAGCTCAATTTGCCAGCTTTAGCTTGCTTGTAGTCTCAATATGTATGTATAGGTAGGTCAAATTGAGTAAAGAGCGTTTTTTAAAACTAACCAGATTGTCCGACCTCTTCACTCACTTTATTCCTAGCAAGATCCCTTTTATTCCTGTTTCTACAAAAGTCCAAAGATGTATCGTACAGCTCCGAGGAACCACAGACAGCAACGGTGATTTTGTCCGCCATTGTTGTTTCGGATTTCTGCCTCCGTCACTACTAGAGCAAGCTCCTGATTGGTTAACGCGGCGCGGATTTTCGCCAAAGTTCAGATTTTTGAACTCGCGCGAATGGCGCGGCAATCGCTTGAAACGCTCAATGCGCGCCATTCGCGCTCTTCGCGCGTTTCGCGCCGCAGGATGGCTATTCGCGTCTTTGCATTGACTTAACATGTAAATCACTCGCGCTTGCCGCTTCATTCGCGCACCATGTGAACGCACCATTACGGGAAAGACTACGACACGTGTTTCCACCAGTTTCGGAAACATGCGTCATAGTCTTTCCTTGCCAACTTCTCACACCGATTGGTTGTCGCCGGCGTTTTGCGCTCGAAATTTGCATAAAGTTGAGGAATGCCCAACCTTTTGACGCTCTCAGCTGCTCTCAACGCTTTCTCCGCGCCGCTTCCAATCCCAAAATGCACCACGCGACCGTTTACGCCCAACTTCCATATGAATGAATTGAAAACGCTCGCTTCGCCCCGCTCGCTACGTGCCAGTGTGAATTACCATTACGGTGCGTTCACACTACAGTGTCAAATTTGCGCTCAGTGCCGCTGGCAACGCTACAACGCCACTGCTTTGGGGTGTGTCAAATTTAGGGCTGAGCACGCCTCTGAAAAACAATGTTCACACCCTATTTACGTTCCATTGTCTTCTTTTCGCAAACTAAACTGTAGCGTATACTAACAACATGCAAAGTACATTTACTTCTGCGTGACTTTTTCAATAATATGTGATTTCAGCTCAGTAATCCACCAGTTTCGGTAACACGCGTCATAATCTTCCCTCGCCTACTTCTCACAGCGATTGGTTGTCGCCCAGCGTTTTGCGCTCGAGATTTGCATAAAGTTGAGGAATGCCCAACCTTTTGACGCTCTCAGCTGCTCTCAACGCTTTCTCCGCGCCGCTTCCAATCCCAAAATGCACCACGCGACCGTTTACGCGCAACTTCCATATGAATGAATTGAAAACGCTCGCTTCGCCCCGCTCGCTACGTGCCAGTGTGAACGCACCGTTAGACGTGACGGCTGCATTGCTGTCTATGCAAGCTCTCTGATTTCATCAGAAATATCTTAATTTGTGTTCCAAAGTTAAATGAAGGTTTGGAACGACATGAGGGTGAGTAATTAATGACAGAATTTTTATTTTTAGGTGAACTATCCCTTTAAGTGTTACAAGAAATATTGGCTAAATATGTCACTTTATACAAATTTTATTTACTGGCATGTTTGATCTTATTTTATTTATTTATTCATTCGAAATATTACCTAGTAAGGTTGTTGGTTTTCGTCAGATTCATCTGCACATCAAAACGCGTTTGAGAACTCAAAGAAATAGGGCAATGTGGTTGTCTCGTAAGATTATATCACGTGTTCCCCTATCTCTGACACACCTGCCATTTTTGGATCCCAACGTTGCACATTTTGCTCGGGCAGCCCCTGCTCTATCACCCACGCATCAGGTACAGTGAGTGTAGCGTAGACTTCCTGTTTACAAACCCCAAGACCTCCAGCTTCCCGCCACACAGACCTGCGGTCGCTCAAGCGCTAACTTAACGTGACACGGAGTGAGATGCAGTATAAGTTCATTAACCCCTTCACAATCTGTAGTGAGTCTGTTTATATACACGTCCGCATTTGGTAAATGATCTTTCGAAACTTTCGAAACATGTATATGTTGTAAGTAAAACAATAGTTAGGCATATGTGTGTGTGTGTGTGTGTGTGTGTGTGTGTGTGTGTCTGTCAGTGGTACACCCACACTCACGTTCACGTTAAAGGGATAGTTCAGCGGAAAATGAAATGTTTTACTTACATTCATGTCGTTCCAAATCTGTATTAATTTCTTTTTTTTTTCTGTGGTACACAAAGGAAATCAGTTATTAAACTGTCTGCTTATCATAAAATTACAATAACTGGAGTTTTAAGCTTCCAATGAGGAACATAAAAGTAGTTACTTATAAGTAATTTGTCAATTTTATGGATCTGGCTTCTGGTCTCATGCACATCCAGCTATTTTTTAGCTATAGGCTACAAAACAGCTTGTTTTGCTGCTTGATATTGCAAATTGATGTGTCTTACTAGGTTATTTTAATGTATTAACCTAATTATAAACAGTGGTTTGTAGTGCAAACATTTTACCATTTACCGGATGTTGTTATTCTTATCGTTATTTCCCCATAGCGGCGAATGAACCAGAAGTCTGACCCATAGGCCTACTTCTGCATTAAAGAAAAAGGTGGATATCTTCTGAAATCATACAATAGATATGTGAGAGAGACATGTATAAATTTAAGCCAGTATTTACTGATAAACTTCCCTGCGAGTGAGCTGTTAACCACTGTGAACGGATTATTGAGTATGGAAACCCGTTTCCACCACTGAATTAAAGATAAAAAAGGTAATTGCAATTTTTAATCTCGCAATTGCGAGATTACCTCTCGCAATTCTGCCTTTTTTCTCTGAATTCTTAATACAGACTAGCAGTTAAGTTATAAAGTCAGTTTTGCGTGATATAAACTCGCAATTGCACGAAAACAACTTCAGAATTGCACTGTAAAACCTAACAGTGAAATTCGCTAAATGAAATGAGTTCATTTAACTCAAAAATTTCAAAAAGTTATTTTAACTCAATATATATTTGTGATGTAAACTCAAAAGCTAATTAGGTTAAGCAGAACTCATTTTAAATAAGTTACTAGAAATGAATTGAATCTATTATTGCCATACACTCTAGGTTTATGGCTGATCACAAAATATTTAAAAGAAATGTAAGCTTAATACATGATTTCTAATATTGTTTTTCGAGAAGTCACGTTTGTATAACAGTTCTAGGTCATTATGCTTTAGATATTTCATAACTAATTAAATAGCCTAAATAAATGGTAATATATTACCATTCATAACTAATTAAACAGCAAACGATAATATAATAAATACATCTTTTTCATTTAGATTAATCGTTTTAAAATAATTCCTTCTACTGGCAAATTATCAGAGTTTTTTTTTTTTTTTTTTTTTTTTTTTACAAAAAAGGCGTGCATTTGTTACCTGAATACTGAGTGGAATAAAATTATTTTTTTAAGTTGAGTTTACACTAATAATTGCCTAAGCTAATGTTAAATAATAAGTTAACTTAACTTAATTTATATGAGTTTATAGTACTCATATTTATTGGTTTTAAAATTTAAATGGTTTAAGGCAATCAGTTTCCTCAAACGGTTTGAGTTACCATAACTTGTCGGGTTTTACAGTGTGAGTTTATATCTCAGTTCTGACAAAAAGGCAGAATTACAAGAAGAAAGTCTGAATTGCGAGAAAAAAGTTAGAACTGCAACATACAAGCAATTGCGAGATACAAACTTGTAAAAAGTCAGAATTACAAAAAAAATCTGAATTGTGAGACAAACTCACAATTCCTAGAAAAAAAAGTCAGAACTGAGTTTTTATCCCGCTGTTCTGACTTTACAACTTGCAATTGTGATTTTATATCACAAAATTGAAAAAAAAAAATTAATTAAAGGGATAGCTTTATTTTTCAGTTGAGTTTATATTACACAATTCTGGGAAAATTTTCAGAATTGCGAGTTTATATCACATAATTTTGAGAAAAAAAAGTCAGAATTGTGAGTTTATATCTTGCAATTCTGATATTTTTTCTTGAAATTCTGAGTTTATATCCCACTATTCTGACTTTATAACATAAAACGTAGTATGTTTATATCACACGATTCTGAGTTTTTATCCCAGTTCTGAAAAAAGTTAGATATACGAGAAAAATAGAATTCGAGATAAAAACTCATAATTGCGACAAAACTCGCAATTGCAATAAAACAAGTCAGAATTGAGTTTGTCTCACAATTCTGACTTTATTTCTCACAACTGTGAGTTTATATCACACAATTCTGAAGAAAAATCTGAATTAGAATTGCGAGATAAAAAACTTGAAATTACAAGAAAAAAGTCAGAATTGCAACATAAACTCACAACTGCAAGAAAAAGCAAGAAATTGTGAATTTATATCTCGCAATTCTGACTTGCAATTGTGATTTTATATCCCACTATTTTGACTTCATAACTCGCTATTTCGCATTCATATCTCGGAAAAAAAGCCAGAATCGCAAGATGTAAACTCGCAATTGCGAGAAAAAAAGTCAGAATTGCGACATAAAACTCGCAATTGCAATAAAACAAGTCAGAATTGAGTTTGTCTCACAATTCTGGCTTTATTTCTCACAATTGCTAGTTTATATCACACAATTCTGAGGTAAAATCTTAATTTCTAGAAAACAGTCAGAATTGTGAGATAAAAACTCAAAATTACAAGAAAAAAAGTCTGAATTGCGACAAACTCACAACTGCAAGAAAATGACCTTTTTCTCGCAGTTTTGATTTTATATTCCACTATTTTGACGTCATAACATTAAAAATGTAAACTAGCAATTGCGAGAAAAAAAGTCAGAATTGCAACATAAAACAACAATTCGCAATTTTGATTTTATATTCCACTAGTTTGACTTCATAACTAGATATTTCGAGTTCATATCTCAGAATTCTGAGAAAAAGAGTCAGAATCGCAAAATGCAAGAAAAAAAAGTCAGAATTGTAAGACAAAAAGTCGTAACTACCTTTTTTTAATTTCATTTTTTATTTGTTATTCAGTGGCGGAAACGGGCTTCCATATTTGAGTCAGTGGATTGAATGCGAAAATGAATCTGATTTATAGACGAATCATTCAAAAGAACACTTTAACATTCTAAATCTCTCCTCTTGTGTTCCACTACACATCATACAGGTTTGGAAGGACCTGAGGGTAGGTAAATAGTGCCAGAATATTCATTATTCCATTAAACAAAAAATATGTATCACATTTTGAATGAAGTTCAGCTAACAAGGAGGTGCAGAATGCGAAGCAAAGAGCGAGCGAAAGAAGGAGAGATGGATGGGGAGGGTGGAGGGGTGAAGTGGGAGATTGTGGGTGTCGTGGGACTACTTCAGTAACAATAACAGCATGTTTGTGTGTGCCTGTGTGAGCGAGACAGAGCGAGGGAGTGTGAGTGGGGGGTGTTTTCACTCGCAAAAGTGATGAAATAACATCTCCTCTCCACAACACAGCTGGTGCTGCCATGCAGACAGTCATGCTACCTGACCTCTCCGACATTCTCTCTGTCACTGTCTTTCTCAGGAACTCACCTTCGCCGCGATATACCGTAAAACAAGATGTCTGCGATGTCTAGCATAGCCCTACAGCATCCTGTTTATTGTTTAGGAAGTCTTTCAAGGCCTTTGGAATGTCAGCGTTTTGGATTCGCTCAGGGCCAATTGTTAGCATTACTAGCAAATGTTTGGCTGTGGTTATCGAGTGACCTGTACACATTAGTATTGTTATGCGACTCTGGATAGTAAATAAGATCTTTGTAGCTTCCGTAAGGGATTGTGTGATTACATATAGAAGCGACTTTTTAATATTTAGCTTTTTTTGTCTGATTCTTTCATCCTTTTCTCTTCGTTCCCCTCCCCCCTTCTTTGCAGATTAGAATTCATTAGCAATCAAAGAGCCTCCAGAGAGCTCCAGCTCTTAATTACCCACTCATTTGCATTTTTGCATATTAATGACTGCAGAGTTTTGGTGGGGATTTTTGCCGCAGTGGTTTAAAGGTACCTCGCTTCCCAGTCTCCAGGGACCCGGAGATGTCCAGAGGCAAGGCTTCGGGGCTGCGGTGCGGCCCTGAAAGCAGTCTGTGTGTGGAACGGGGTTGGGGGGCACTCGCGATACGGGATGTGAGGTTCAGGGGGTTAAAGGTCAAGGTCCCTAATCAACATATGAAAGGGGGTTGTCTTGAGCGGCACCAAATTATTGACATATGGAATAGTTAACGACAAATCCGCGCTTGAATGGAGACTAGAGTGATACTATTAGCTTTTTCTTTATTTGAATAAGCAATTCGGTGGCAAGTGTACCCAAGTTCCAACCAATTCAAGTGTGATTCTAATGTCATTTGACTCCCAGTAATAATAGGCTGTCAATGAGGCCGATTAAGACATATTTTTCTCTTTGAGATATACCTCCTGGAGTTCATTGTTGGGAAATCTGCAGGGGTTTTATCTAGTCCTGTCATAGCGTGAAATCTCTCTCTCTCTCACTGACTCACACACTGCAAGAGAAAAAAAGGAGAGAATACAGAGTGGGCCTGCAGATATTTAAAAAAAAAAAATGTAACGGGCTGCTTCAGGGTTTTCTTTGATCCCGGTGACCCTGTTTCCAACTCAATCTGTTCGGACAGAAAAAACACCCCTGAGTGAGAAAAACAATGTAACCCCTTCGCCTGCTCTGTTCTGCTTAATTATTAATCGCCCCTCGATTCTCTGTTTTCATCCTGTTTCTGTCGTGTCTGGGACATCACGAGGAGAAGGACACTACGCATAGTCTCAAATAAGCGGGTTACCTGAGAAGAAAACAATGTTTTCACATATTTTCCATAGAAAAGGCCTAATCAAGTCTCCTTGGATAGTGTATTTATCACACGAATTTCTGTGATTTTACCACACAAGATGTTTTCAAACCAAATAATGCCACAAAATGTAACAGAATTCATATAAATCACTGCTAATCCTGATGTTTGTGTTGTTTCCTGTCACAAACTGTCACTTTTCCACACTTTATTAAGGATGAAGTTCATATTAGTAATATTTCATCCTAAATATTAGACTGGTGAATAACAGAAATCTCTAACCATGGTTTTACCACAAATAAAACAATAGTTAAACCATGTTAACCACAAGTTAACTATGGTTTTGTTCTGCTAACCATAGTTTAACCATGGTATTTGTAGTAAAACTGTCGTTATACACATGGTAATCAATACGCTAAAACACCATGGTTACTACACTTTTACTATAGTATAACCATGGTTAATTTTCGTAGCCTATGGGATAGTCTGTAAGAATGGCCACAGTTCAAAATGAGATTCGTTTATTAACTAATACTAGTTATTTCAGACAACTATTGTAAATGACACTCACTTTACACAAAGAACAATGCAGATAATTTAGATATACACCCGCAAACACATGGGACATCTTGAAGAGTTTGTCGAGGGGGAGAACAGTTAAGGTCTAGTGACATCTTGTGGTGATATAATGAACTACATTGGAATGCTTGTTTTGGCGCCGTCATTGAGAAAGCGGTCGATTGGCCTGAGGTAAGAAATAACCAAATGTAATGGCAAAAGTGCGTGTCTATTTGGATAAAGAGTACATGACATGGCACGTAAGTGTTTATTTCAAATTATATTCAACATTACAAGTAATCATATTAAAGTCTCAGCACTGAATTATCGTTTGAATTCATTAGTTTATGTCCTCAGAGCGCTGGCAATTTTTAGAATTGGCGCGTAATGGTTGTTAATTAGCATTGTTGACTATTGTCTCTCAACTTTTGGTAAACTTATAAATGTGAAGGCCAAGTCAACTGACTAAGAAAAGTCAAGCAGATTTTATAATTATGCTTTAGTAACTTTAATATCACATAAACCCTGTTGGTAGCTGGTAGATGTGTTCTGAAACACATAGCTAACTTATAGCTTGTCTGAGCTGATAATTAACTAGTCTACAATGATTTTTGCTGGCTAGCTACCAGCTTCTATAAACTAGCCTTATGCCACATTCCAGACGAGGTCGGAAGTGGAAACATCTGAGTTGAAATGTGACCCTGGACCACAAAACCAGTCATAAAGGTCGATTTTTTGAAATTGAGATTTATACATCATCTGAAAGCTGAATAAATAAGCTTTCCATTGGTGTATGGTTTGTATATATATGACAATATTTGACCCTGGACCACAAAACCAGTCATAAGGTTAAATTTTACAAAACTGAGATATATACATCATATGAAAGCTCAATAAATAAGCTTTCTATTGATGTATAGTCTGTTAGGATAGGACAATATTTGGCCGAGATACATCTATTTGAAAATCTGGAATATAAGGGTGCAAAAAATCAAAATATTGAGAAAATCACCTGTAAAGTTGTCCAAATTAAGTTCTTAACAATGCATATTACTAATCAAAAATTACATTTTGATAGGTTTACAGTAGGAATTTTACAAAAAATCTTAATGTAACATGATCTTTACTTAATTTCCTAATGATTTTTGACATAAAAGAAAAATCTATAATTTTGACCCATACAATGTATTTTTGGCTATTGCTACAAATATACCCGTGCTACCTAAGACTGGTTTTGGGGTCCAGGGTCACATATTAGGATACAGCTATTTGAAAACCCATGGACGTGTCTCTTTCAGATGTGAAATCTATAAATCGCTAATGATCTTGAACTTACGCACAGCGTAAGCTCTCTGCCTTGTAAACGACTCCTAATTAATGTCATTAACATATAAAAGATCACCATTATCATTCAAATTTAGAACAGCGAGCTGCGAGAACAACTTACATTTATAAAAACCTGCAGTACTCTGACAAGAAAAAGTGTACGTCTGGGCCCTGACGTGACACTAAGCACTTTTCTACGTCAGAGCCAGTTTTTAAGCGCACACACACTCTAAAATCAAATCTGAGCGTACGTATGCTTTATAAATGAGGCCCTAAATCTAAATATTGAGGAAGTTGTCTAAATGATGTTTTTAGCAACACATATTACAAATTAGAAATTAGGTTTTAATATATTCACGGTAGGAAATTTACAAAATATCTGATTTTTGGCATAAAAGAAAAATCGACAGTTTTGACCTATACATTGTATTTTTGACTATTGCTACAAATATACCCGTACTACTTAAGACTGGTTTTGTGGTCCAGGGTCACAGATATGTCACTTTGTGTCAATTATGGCAAAAACAGATAAAAAATAACAATACTTGAAAACAGCTGATGAAAAGCTATAATTAAGGTGTCATTTTATAAACTGTCTAATGTTTTTAAGTTTGACATGGTAGCTCCACATATACTGAGGTCAGGGTAGATCGATTTGGCCCGAGTTTACAGGTCGGATATCCAAACTAAAACGATGTTCCAGACGTTATTTCCAAGTAGGAGGTGGGAAAAATCTTAATTTCAAGTTGTCTGGAATGCAGCATTACCATCTTAAACTAGTAGGACCACCTTGTAAGTTGCTGGACCAAGATGGAAACCAGCTACAGAAAGGCATAATTTGTCCGTAGCCACAATTTATTCAAAATAATAAGTGTTATATTTGATTTGCACACAAGTTATATAATCAAATTAATACCAGACACCTCATATGTCACACATATTCTGGTGAGAGAAATCTTGATCTATAAAATATGTCTGGATAAGGAGGCTCATGTGAGAAGAAAGCTTTTTACTCATAAAGATGAAGTTGAGATCACATGATCAGCCAAATAGTGACAACTTAATCTCGGTAACCTCTCTATTATCAGGCACTGTAATTTGAGGAATAAATAAACAAAAAATTTGCAAATACAGACTTAGACTTAGACACGTAAAACTTCACTTTTATGTGATGTTGCATCCACACTGATAGGTGTCAGTATTAAGTTAAAGAACACAACTTAGAAAAGATCAAGGAAAAAGATAAGTACAGTTTTGTTTACTCTGAAATTGCAAACACCGTACATTCACAACTGAAAAAAACATCTTCATCTATAAGCTGGTGTTCCAGCCTGGCTGGTTTTAGAGGGGTTTTGGGTACTTTTTGTGCCGCTGGCCTCCTAAGTAAACTCCAGCTTAGCCAGGCTGGAAGACCATCTTAACACCAGCAAAAAAATAAAGATTCTTTATTGGCATCGATGGTTCCATGAAGAACCTTCATCATCCATGGAACCTTTCAAATGCAGAAAAAGTTCTTTAGATTTTTTAAATGTTCTTCAAAATGGCTCTTTTAAGAACTGTTCATTGAAAGGTTGAGGTGAGGAACCAAAAATGGTTCTTCTATGGCATCACCACAAAAACACCCCTTTGGAGTTTTTATTTTCAAGAGTGTGGTAGGTTTTAAGAAGTGTTTTTCTAGCAGGGTTGAGACACTCTTAAAAATAAAGGTTCTTTATTAGCATCGATGGTTCCATGAAGAACCTTGAACATCCATAGACCTTTCAAATGCAGAAAAGGTACTTTATAGTGAAAAAAGGTGAAATAGTTAATTTAAGAACTGTTCACTGAAAGGTTCTTTGGGGAACCAACAATGGTTCTTCAATGGCATGACTGCAAAAAAAAAAAAGCCTTTGGAGTCTTTATTTTTAAGAGTGTGGTAAGTTTTAAGAAATGTTTTTCCAGCAGGGTTGAGACACTCTTAAAAATGAAGGTTCTTTATTGACATTGATGGTTCCATGAAGAACCTTGAACATCCATGGAACCTTTCAAATGCAGAAAAGGTTCTTTAGATTTTCAAAATGGTTCTTCTAAGAACGGTTCACTGAAATGTTCTTCGAGGAACCAAAAATAATTCTTCTATGGCATCAGCACTAAAACACCCCTTTTATTTTCAAGAGTGTGGTAGGTTTTAAGAAGTGTTTTTCCAGCAGGGTTGAGACACACTCTTAAGAATAAAGGTTCTTTATTAGCATCGATGGTTCCATGAAGAACCTTGAACATCCATTTAACATTTCAAATGCAGAAAATGTACTTTATAGTGAAAAAAAAGATTCTTTAGATTTTCAAAATGTTCTTCGAAATGGTTCATTTAAGAACTGTTCACTGAAAAGTTCTTTGGGGAACCAAAAATGACATTTAACCTCTATATTTTTTTAGAAACAACATAGCATACAAAGACAGGAAGGTCGTAAACATTCTGTTTTTAATAGAAATGTCTTATTTCTTAAACGTCAGACATTTTTGGATATATTTTGTAAAAATAAAACAAAACAAAAAAAAGAAAAAGAATAAAAGGAAAAAGGAAAAACAACATGGAATTGTTTGATTTAGACGATGTAGATTTAGTGGTCTCATATACAATACAAATTCTTTTCATCGCCAAAAGTGCAAATTCTCCCAAATTCTCCTGTACATCTCAATAGCTTCAACACACACTGACAGACAATGGAAAGGAACAGGACTTGAATTAACAAAACAAAAAAAGGGTTTCTGCTGTCCAAGCCTGAGACACTGGGAATTTTCTGCCGCCCCAAAGTGTTAAAAAGTGCCCCCAAAGCCTGAAAATGAGTTATTTATTGTGCAGAGCTTGCGTCCGTTCAGCCGATTACCCATGTAATGAATTAAGCGTACAGATTCGATGTGAGAAACGATAATTTGGAATAGAGTACATAACGAGTCCCTTATAAACTCTTAAACTTTATGCAAAAACATTATGGAAAATACATTTTACTGTCTAACAACAGAAGGAAAGCAATATTGTATATTGTCCATATGCAGGAAAGTTGTATAATGGTCCATTGTTGCATATCTGCAGCCTTTTAGTGGACATTGCTTGGGTTAAACCCTAACAATACCAATCTAGATCTACGTACTTATAAATTCTGTATTTGTCTATGAAGCATATTGCAGAACAATGGAAACCCAGGAAGAAATGTCCTTTAAGCAAAGTCCTTTATAATGGGTTTAAAGGTGCAAAACTGTCGAAAGAAAACATGTATGACAACTTGAACATTGTTTCGTCTGTATTTCCAGAGATGTGTGTGGTACGGGGCGGCAGTTCAAATGGACTTCAACCCAAATATATCGCATGTTCAAGTTTCTTTTTTCATGTAGTTTTTGCATTTAAATAAATCATTACATCCACAATGAGATAACAAAAAATTGCATTAACAAGATGAAAAAAAACAACAACAATAACAACAACAGTAATAATCAAAGGAGACAGCACACAATATTCTGGATGGCCTTTCGCAAAGTGCTTTTTTGTTACAATCACAGAACTGCTATCAGCTTGATGGCTTTGTGAAGCCAGACACACTTTCTTCCCTGCACATTCTGGGTAGAGGAAAACTTTCCTTTAAGACTCAAGAAACCGCCGCCTCTTTTTCCGTCTACCTGCATCTGTTCGTTCTAACAGCTATTAAGAGGAAGTTATGGAATGCATCCTTGACTTGTTGAAGACCTCAGACTTCTTGTCTCCATCCCACAATTCTCATTCTGAGACAATACACCTCTTATCATTTTAGAATGTTAAAACATCAAAAAAACACATTTGCCATTGTGTTTCTACACTAGAACACGTACAGTTATTAGGCAAAACAAAAATGAGGGTGTTGTGGTCACACGGGTAGTTGGCTTTCGATATCATCTTCAAAACTCATAATATATATTCGGTTGGTGTACTCTCAGTACAATAAAGCTTTGATTACACAGAAGGCAAAATTTGAGCTTAAACCAAACGACGAAAATGGACATGGACTGCCGTGATTATTTAACCTGAGAAGCATAGACAATGGCCCATAATCCCAAAATCCCCCCTTGCCTCCCACCACAACCCCTGACATCTGCTCTCCAGAACATCTCCTCGATCAGTGAAACATAACCAGCTGAGGCAGTCAAAAACGTAGATGGCTATAAATTCCTTAGGTATACAGAATGGCACAGCAATACCTGACGAGGCTCTCCAAACCCCCCTTTTAAGACATAGTTCCCCTGCCCGAACTGCACTCCTTGTGCAACATGCCCGCTGGGCATCAAACAGCAGTGGATCAGGTGAGAACAACTGTGCGAATCTAGCCATGCATTATGTCGTCCTCAGCTAGTTGTGCTTCGACCCAGCCAGAACATCTAGAATTAGAGTAATAAGATCATCCTCCTCCATGATTATTACGGTTATCACTGTCATTGTAATCTTTAATGCTTTTTGACATCCTGTCCAATAAATTAAACAAATAAAGACACAAATAGATTAATATTTGGATATTACATACATGGTGCTTTTAAAGTCATGGAAATGGTTGTTTGAGACACTTTCTCGCTGTAGTGTCTGTCAGTGGAGTCACGATCGGGGCGGAAGCAATAAACAGCGCTAAATGGAAGATGACAGAATCTCCTCACTGCAATCAACTTTTTTTTTTTAACCAAGTTTTAGCTAGTTGTATTTACAAGTTGAGGTGTAGTAGACAATCTCTGGACTCCACAAGTATTCAAGAATCGTTCGGGAAGCTGGAATGGAAGCCATCTTTTGAATCCTCTTCCCAATCTCCTTTTAAGTTAAGGCACATTCTCTCCAAAATCCTTCTCCACTTGTCAAGCTTCAAGACTCTGCCCCGACTCCGTTTGGACCCACTGAACAAAGTTTACGCCCCCCTGCCCCCCTTCCAGATCAAGCCAATGAGTCTGTGCGAACTCACAAAGACCTCTAATAACTCCACCAAACTGCTTCGCAGACACAGATGCTTAGGGTTTGATCCTGTTAACCATTGGAAAAAAGCCATTCCGTGAATACTGTGTCTTTCCTCAAGCGGCTTATTTCTCTTGTAGTTGCTTTGGACTCTTGACCTACACTCGTTCTGCTTGAAAATGCAAGATTCACCTCGTTCTTCGAACGGTCTTCAAGTAATCCTAGTCTTTTCCTACTTTGGTCTTCAAAGAGTTAATTGCAGTTGGGAAGTAAAGTGGAGATTAAACAGACTCTGCGTTCACAGAAACTCAAAGGCCTTGCCCGGTTCTCCAGTCCCCCCTCCTCCAAGGACAAGGACATGAGTGACTTTTAGTGCAAAAACTCATTCTCAGCTAAAGCACCATTTCCAGTGCTATCAGGCTTTGTACCTCCCTTACCCTCCCACCCACCTAACCCTCCCTATGATCCACCACCATTTAACCCTAAACCCCACAAAGCTAGCATTATCTTCTCTATAAAAACAAACAAGCTGCAGCAACACATTTTACAACAAAACAAAAGCATCGCAAATTTGAAACTCTCACACTCTGTATCACAGAAGAAATAAAAACAATAGACAGAAAGGGAACTCAAGTAGGCTTTTTCAACAACAATTTGACTCCAACTTCTGCATCTACAACGAGGGAGAATAAATTTGGGTCGTGGTATACACTCTTAAAAATAAAGGTTTTGCAGTTAGAAAGCCATAGAAGAACCATTTTAAAGAACATTTTAAAACCTTTTCTGCATTTGAAAGTTTCCATGGAAGGTTCTTCCAATAAAGAACCTTTATTTTTAAGAGTGTTGGTACAAATACATCCCGGAACAAATCTAAAAGATAAGTACGGGATGGACGCAGGCGATGAGTGAAACGGTTGATAAGAGATGGTCTAGGTCAATGTGTTACCACACACCCTTGCAGGCATGTGATGTATTATTAACTGAGTGTTTTGGGGTGTGAAAAACACAAGCTCTCACACTGGAATTTCCAGAAGGATTAATTCCACCGTGTCGTCCAGTCACACGAAATCGTTCTTCGTAACTTACAGTAGTGTGATGCTTAGGGTGTGGCCTACAACACTACACTTGACCAGCGAAACTCAGCATATCACAATGCACCGACAGAAACTAAAAAGGAGGAGTATGTAGTTGTAGGTAATTATCGTAAATCCCTGCACATCTTGATGCTCTTCCGTATTAAGACAAAATAGAGAACTTTTCGATCAACTTTAAGTGCAATTATTCATTACTCTTTCATATCTCCTTTATTATTCTTTGTTACTCTTCTAACAAACTCTCGAGTGACTGCACTTTTTGGCAGCTCGGTGTCGAGGCCTAAACACTTACGAAGCCAAAATAATAATAATTAAAAAAAATTAAATAAAAAAAATACTAAAGTGTTACTACTCGGATGGGCCTTTATATTTTTGTTTAGCATGTTTGCTCTTTTGTTTGAAGGTACCCGTTTCTAGACTCAAAAGTGCCCCTCTCAGTAACAAAGTGCATTCAAATCTCGCTTCTTTCTTATTAAGGTGCAAAAGGCCAATAAACAGGGTATAATGCCACGGCTTTAACCGTAGTCACCGTATACACTTTCTAGAACGCATGCGCCTAGAAAGTTTGGTTCAAATGTGTCACTTCATCGGCTCTTAAAGGCTCCGCCTTAGTCCTAATTTAACCATAGCACCCACTCTGCTGGATTTTGGGGAGAGCCTGTCTCAACGTGCCCACAAAGTGCCTGCTGACGCTCCAGGCCCCTCTCAGTGAGTCATTCTGCTCTGATGTGGCCATAGGATGTTGCTGCACCCTCTCTCTTACCAGCACAAGGAAGCACATATTATTTTAAAATAAAGGTCTTGGTTTTCAGGACACTTTCTTTCAAAACTTTGCCCAGTCATTTGCATTGAAAAAAGGCGATAAAGTTTGTATAACTGATCCCATTTTGTATCTATATACATTGCGTTTAATAATGACGCTCACATTTTACACTAAAAACTGGACCCTCCCTTTTACTCGGCTACAGCTGTGTGCTTATTTGGAATTGGACGTTAATTTATTGCTCATTTATCGCTCAGGTTGTTTCAGATTTTTTTTTTCTTCCGTGGTCCCTTGGGCAAAGAAATTGAATAAGCACTTTGTATCTCTCCTCAACCCAAACTGCCTCCATAAATAGATATTTCTCTATCTCCATTGGATATCTTTAGTAAAGCTGTGCAAATGCATAAAAAAGGTGCTCGCTCTTTATCTCTCCTGCCGTCGCGGAAACAAACAAACAAATAAACGATTCCCTGCTTAAGTTGTTCACCAACCGTTTGTATAACAGGGGTGAACTCACTCATCTGTTGCATACAGTTTCAATCTCCTGCAGAAAGACTCGAAATGAAGCACATTTATCACAATTCATACTTTGGGCGGAAACTTCTGGGTTCCATTAAGTGCAGCTTAGGAAAAAAATGGGTTTCTCAATAATAATTCTCTAAAACATCAAACAGCGTGTTTCCCCCTGCAAACTTAGCGCGGTGAGAAACCTGGAGTGAAGCTGAAGGAAGATGTAACCCTATCTATCTGCAATATACGTCTTATAAAGGGTCTCATAAGATTACAACCTAATATATACACACGTATACAAATGTAAAGTGTCAAGTACCCAAAAGTCAACTAGAAGGTCAAAAGAAAAATCAAATGACAAAATATTAAGACAATCCCCAAAATAAGAGAGAATATAAGGAAAAGCAGGCCTGTGAGAGGTAAGATTGAACATGATTGTGCCCAGTGGCGAACAGATGAAGGTAGTGCTTTAGAAACACAGGACCTCATCCCTTGTCTTACCCTCTCCCTGCCAGAAACAACGAAATTAACGAAATCTCCCCATGTAGATTCGACTCAAAACGGTAACCTGTTACACCAAAAAAACTAAACAAATGAAAACATCTTTTATAGAGAAAGTAACACTTTAAATCAAACCCCTGTCCAATTCTTTCTGGAACATTTAGAAAAAAGGTGCTGCATCAGAGTATTGCATATATTGCAATCTGAGACAATAGAATTTTTTATAGTGTATGTACATGTTTCTCGTTGCATTAGAAAAAGAGATCTATTGGTTGCCTTGATCGCATCTTAGACCGTTCGTAGCTAACCTGTTGAAGCAGCAGTCAGCCTGGTGTTTGACACCTTACTTTTTAAGACAAGGCCCTGTAGATGCAACCCAGAGATGAGGAACTTGTTTAAACTGCATAGTAGCTTTTTCTCGTACGCCATTGTTACAAAAACACCAACAAAAAGACCCAGAAAGATGGTGACAGCACGGGTGAGTGATTTGAAGTGCTCTTCGCTCTTCCAACATACCAGTAACTTGGTGGTTAGTCTCTATGCGGAATGCAGAAGCTAAAAAAGGAGGAAAAAGAAACTAGAAGATTAGATTTGCGTGACACCCTGATTTGTTTTTTTTAAAGAGGACCATGTAGGTTTTTTTTGTTTTTCTTATTTTTCGCTTTCGTTCTTCCTCTTCTGTTTCAGTTGAGTAAAGCCCTCTCTGACGAAGTCCGATTCATGTTGTCACGAAGTTCCTTTGTCCAGAGGTCAACTCTTCACTACCTTCCCCATCGGCAGCCGGACTGTGCGTGTGACTACCGTGATTTTCCTCCATGACTGCTGTTCCGGTGCCCCTGTCCGAAAGCTGCCGACCTCTCTCGATGTCTGCTTCTGGGCCGTGAAGTTCCATAGGACCTTCCAGGAGCTCAGAATCTCGTATGCGTGGCTTGCGGCCTCGACGGGAAGGGATGCCGTTGCAGCCGTCTTTCTTGAGATGGCGGTGGAGGTGGTCCGAGCGTACAAAGGTTTTAAAACAGCTGGAGCACTGGTAGGGCCGCAAGCCTGTGTGCACGCGCATGTGATTCTTCAGGTCGTAGTTGTGGGCAAAGGCGGCGCCACACTGAGTACACAGGTAAGGCTTTTCTCCCGTATGCTTGCGCATGTGAACCTTTAGCTTGTCCTGCCTAAAAAAAAAAAAAAAAAAGCACACGAAAACTTCAGATAAGCCGCTAGCCATGGGTTTGTGCGAATTAAATACCTAGTCTAAGGTAAGTACACTGTTCAGGTAAGTGAATGGCAATTTAAGGCTGGGGTTTTACAAAACAACACCATTATATGCACAAATACATGCTTAATACACTTAATGCACTTATAATTCTTTAAAATGCCCACTCCCAAATTACTCGATGTGCCAGAAAGACCATTTATGACAGTGGGGTGAGTCACTAACTACTGCCTGATGTTGATTTACAAGACACACCGGTAAGGTTAGCCACACAGATCATTAGCAAAGGCAAACATGCACGCATATATTACATAAACTACATATAAACAAAAATCTAAAGATTTGCACATCAAAGACAACATGTGTTCTCAAAAGGAGTCTGACCTCCTTATCTTTCCTTTTAGAGTAAAGTCAAGTTTATTTATCATTCTTTTGTGACGAAACCACCCAAGGTCATATGAGGAAAAGAGCCATAAAGCTCACAGCTTTATCACCATAATTTCTTTTTAGGCCAATGAGGCACCAAAGGGCTCAACGTTCAGTTCAGAGTCATAGTGGGCCCTATGTTTCCCAAAAGAGCCACTTCAAAATGCGCAATTGCGCTTATTTTACAAGCAAAAATTTAAATCTTCTGTGGTGTCGGAGTTCAACTGAGGAGAGCGTTTAGTTTATGGGAAGAAACCAGTGTAAGATCGAAAATCAAAAGGTGTGCTGGGTTGAAGAACAGGTTTGGAAGAATGTGGTTTAACCTTTAATGTCTTTCCTCAATTGTCCTCGAACAATTTCAAAGCACTATTAAAACCAAATTTTGCACTCTATATTTCCTAAATGTTAGTCTAACTTCATGTTGGTCATCAGTTTATATACATTTCTGACTTCCGAGGCACACTATGGCTAAAGAGTAGGCTTTCTTCAACAAGAGACAGTGTACTGTCAAAGTGTATTGTTTTGCACCAATAAGGGAGCTATAACGTGGTGTCAAATGCAAGGCCCTCTGTTGTAAGACTCTGCTCTCAGCTTACCCTACTCAGTCCCTCCCCCTAAGCTTGTGACCGGGGCAGAGTACAACTAAACAAACTAGGGTGGTTGACCCGTCCAGAATACTGGAGGCTTACCGAACACACATAGGCACTCGCTTGCGTCCATGGACAGACACACGCCCGAATATGTAAACACAAACGTGCACACGATGACGCCTACTTGTGTATTTAAACATGTTCGAATGTATCTGGAGATTCTCTCACTCGTAGTTTTCTCCACTTTCGCATTCATTCTGCAAAATACGGACGATATATACATACGCGCCTGTGAGAGAACGTGTTTTCACGCACATACGCTCAATGTAACAGAGTGGGGCACAGAGAGATGAATTATTTAGAAGATGGGATTGATTTATTGCAGTGTGAGTGAAGCGCACTCTTAACCCTGATCAAACAGGATTAAGATTACAGTACCCCTTCCCAATAGGTGGCGTATTTAGGTGGCAAATTTAGATCCATCTCTACGCAAATAGGGTACTGGATATTTTTGGCGCAGTGTCTATTTCCAATGTGTGTCTCCTGATTAATTCATTAAGGCGATGGTTTCGTGGAAGAGGTGATGCCCTTAAGTGCAGGGTAAGCCACGCAAGCAGCTTGCTAACAGAGATGCAGTATTTGTCGGAAAGAGGGGCTGTATGTGCCAGGGGCAATAATCAACGTAACACCCAGGGTCACAAGTTCAGCTGACTCACTGGCGTAGATAGGCCACCGTACTGTAATCCCTTTCAATATTGGTATGGAGAGTTTTATAACAGCCTCATCTTTGATAACAGCAGACCAGGCTGTGCTACCACAACCCACTTTTATTGGACCCCCCTTGTTAAAATTCCAGGACTTTGTCATGCAGCCTTTCTGTCAACATAAAACACAACTTTATGGCTGACTGTGTTCTCTTTAGTATACTGAATACCTGACCATTTAAATTTGATCGCACGCAAGATGCTCTCAAAGGCATACCTGGTGAATCGCACTTTGCAGATGGCGCATTCGTAGGGCTTTTCTCCTGTGTGTGTACGGATGTGGCGTGGAAGCTTGCCTGCACCTTGGATGACCTTGGAGCAGATAGGGCACTTCTGGAAGGCCTTAGAGCGCATCTTCCTCTCACTATTGTTACCCCCTCCAGTCGCTTGGTTTCCACCTCCGTTGCCCCTTAGTGACCACAGTGGTAGCAAACTTGGAGACATCGGGGCACTGGCGACTTCCTCATTCTGCACACTATTAAAGTACTTCAAGTAAAACTCCACATCTGGCTCTTCGCCCTCCGGCCCGTCCTCCTCAGCCCCACCACCTGCCGTGGCCTGTTCCCTTTTCCGCTCCAAGGAGTCCATCATCTGTTGTAGCAAAGCACTGGCTGGGCCTTGTTCGTGCTCCCGCTCACCTGTCCCCTCCACCTCTCTCTCTGATTTGGGCTCTGCTTGATGGAGGTAGTAATGTCCATTCTGAGTGGGAGCATAAAGGGACATCATAGCCTCTGCACCTTTCCCTCGAGCTAGAACTGAAGGTCCATCCTGGCACTCCTCATCCACGTTCTCATCTTCAGGGTCACGAGGCGGCTGCGATAGGGCTTGGGCCAGGGAGGAGTAGTAGTCAGCAGGGCCGATGGGCGTGCCATTGCTGTCAGCGCCATTGCGTTGGCTAAAGTGCAGGTGTGCGGGCAGGTCCCTGAGCTCTGGCGTGCTGCAGCTGCTACCCCAATGCGCCCCCCTCTGGAAGAACTCCAAGTACTCACGGGCACGCAGCCGGATGCCCTGCTCTTTTCCATTCTTTCCTCGCTCCTCCTCTTCCTGGTCTTCTTCTTGCTCACTGCCCGCCTGCAAAAAGAAACGGGACTACGTCATCATATCGCCCAGAACATTCAATAGCCAAGTTGTAAGAAACACACGTTACCCACCGGCGGGGAGAGCACTTTGGTGTCCAGCAGGTGTGTGCAGACGTCTTGGACGGGTGAGATCTCCAGCACACGGGCGGCGCTTAAAATGTCAACCACACTGTTGCGGCTGACTGTGAGTGTGGCCGTGTAGGCAAAGTCCAAGAGGGCGGCCAGCGCCTCAGGCCGCACAAAGTCCAGCGCATAGACTTTCTGGCGGTCAGCAGCCAGGCCCGAGGTGAAAAGCTTGTGGAAGTAGGTGCTGCAGGAGGCCAACACGGAGCGGTGGGCAGGGAATTCTCTCTCTTGAGCCACTAGTAGCACATCGCACAGCAGTCCACTTAGCCGTTGCCGGTTGAGACTGCCCAGCAGGTCAGCGCTGTGCTCAGGGAAGGGGATGCCCACTGGTCCTTCCTCTACCTCGCCTGCACCCCCACAGGCCCTTGCCTCACGTCTTCCCCGCCCACCTGCTCCCGACGACATTTTCCACCAGCCTGCCGCCGAGCCGCCAATCGCAGCCGCCACCCGTCCGTCCGTCCTGCCGTCTGTCCGTCTGCCTGTCTAATTAAGAGAAATAACAGTTACTAATCATAAAGTGATTAAAAGAAATGTTATTGATACTAAATTGAGGGAGAAACATTTCTCAAGTATTTTTCAAACTCACCAATCTAAAACTTTATTGACCTAAAGAGCTCAATTCATGCTACTGCTTAATACACTAACACTTTATGTTTGAACATATTTATGCTGTCCAGTAGCAACCATTTGGCCACTCCATCACCGTCCAGGGTAGAATTACCAAGCCCTGTATGCAAATGATGCAGAGAGGTTAATAGATAGTGGCCAAATGGTTGCTATTATATGAAAGACCACTGGTCAAGATTATCTAAACTGCAAATGGAAGAAACAAGGCCATGACTGCAAATACACAATCTGCTGGTTGCAAGCCTTATTTTAAAGTCCACAGTGAATTGGTGTAATTATTGAAATAAAGAAAAGGTATCAATTATGCATATGTGACCTTGGACCACAAAACCAGTCATAAGGGTCAATTTCCAGAAATTGATATTTATACATCTACTGAAAGTTGAATAAATAAGCTTTCTGTTGATGTATAGTTTGTTAGGACAATATTTGGCTGAGATACAACTACTTAAAAATCAGGAATCTAAGGGTGCGAAAAAAATCTAAATACTGAGTAAGTTGTCCAAATAAAGTTCTTAGCAATGCACTTTACTAATCAAAAATTAAGTTTTGATAGTAGGAAATTTACAAAATTTATTTTTGGCATAAAAGAAAAATCAAACATTTTGACCCATACAATGTATTTTCAGCTATTGCTACAAATATACCAGTGCTACTTAAGACTGGTTTTGTCATCCAGGGTCACATATAATAATGACATGTTCCAGTTCAGTTTACCTTCTCAGTTTTTTTCACTAGTAAAATCCTTTGCCTAACCTTATTGATTTGCTGTGTACTGATGATGGCAAAAATGTTGCTTTAAAGTGATCTTAAAAATCAAACAATCTACAGGTTATGTACAACATCTCATTGTGCTATCAAAAAAAGCTGTTTGACCTCAACTTGTGGCATTTGAGACTTTAATCTGTCTTGAAAAGCACTCTAAACAGCCTTCTAGTTTACAGCAATCAGTTCAGAGTGTTAACTGAATTAAAATGTAGCAGCATGTCAGAGGGTGGCAAGCCTGCTGTCATGATGGCAGTGGAAAAGGAGAATCTGTACTGTGCAGCTTTGCTGGGGTGGGGGAGTGCACGGCACATAGAGTAGGGCTGGGCACCATGTGCACTGAATTGCGTGTCAGTTGGCTTCTGGGGAAGGGGGGTGGGGGCAGGGGGTTGCCGGCTAAAGGCCCGAGTGGAAAAAAAAATCCACTAGAGGAGGAGGAAGAGTAGGAGGACACACGCAGGGCTGCAAGGGAACAGTATTAAATAGGGAGGTTGTCAATCCGGTCTGAGCCGGTTACCCCACCCTGCACTGTGTGCCAAGTTTCAGGAAAGGCCTGTCCCCTTGATCACGTGTGGGGGGAGATTAAAATGATCGACCGCAGTACAGGCGAGGGTAGAGGGAGGGGGGCTCTGGAAGGCAACCCTCCTTGATTTGTCCACTGGCAAACACACGTTCACGCGTGAACACCAAACAGCCTAACTACCCCCCGCCCCTCCATCTGCCAGAGTGACCCAGCAGGGGGTGAGGCCACAGGGGGATTATACTCAATAAGAGCAATGCATTCAAATGACATTCCTTCAGATCAAGCCCCTTGGTATGTATGCAAGACCTGCTCAACCTGGCTGCTTGCTCGCTCTCTCTCTCTCTCTCTCTCACGCTTGCACAAAGCTGCCTTCCTCCACACCTTGAATGCTGGCACCAAGTCAGGTCACTATTGGTGTAGCAACTGAGAGGTAGTGGGAAGTTAAAACACAGCAGCAAATCCGACCCCCACTACCTGTCTTGCGTGCATTATTACTGTGGATGACATTCAGGCTCACCTTTCGTGTGCCGTTTTTTCACGCCATCTAACTTCAGCGAATACAGTTAAAGAGTTCAGTGTCAGAATATGATGAAAATACCATAATCTAGGGCACATATGCACTACACAATTCTATATAGCACACTTCAGTGAAGCCTTTCCAATAATAGTCCCCCCACTGGACCACATCTTGACTTGTTTAAGTTAGATGGTAATGCCCATAAGCCAATGGCTTAAGCCCTTCTCTTTCTGTCTCTACCTTCACCTTTGAGCTAAATGATGGGCACCTGTAGGGCAAGCTTTGATACCACACACTTTTCTCTTTGGTTTTCTGTTATCTCACTGATAACTCCCCCCACCCTAACAGGTGCATTCTATCTCATTGTTTTATTGCGGAGAATTTGAATAAGTTAAGGTAGAAGGCAGGCTGGAGGTTGGGTTAGACAAGTGTTTCCAGGTATGGTTCCGCATAAATCAAGGAAAATTGTCTGACTCAAAAATGGTGTTTATTTTAAATGGATAGCACAGGATCAGTTTTGTCTCATTAAACACTAAAACATACCTTTTCAGGTCAGACAATTTACCTTGATTTACAAGGAACCTGTGCCACACCTGAAGAAAACATGAATTTCAGACAAAGACAGCAAGAGTAGTTTTGCTATCATAGGGGAGTTTCTTATAAGTGACACTCAAAACCAAAAGTCATTTCTCTGCACTTCAGCTTGTGGGTGATAGCCCGGCACTAGTTAAGCAGCATCTATGTCCCTGAATAAACCCAGGGCAAAGCTGAAAGAAAGAGGAAACAGTGCAAACAAACCTGATCCTGACACCTTCTCAGGGCTCCCAACATTCTTCATCACTTATTCATGGCTATGGGTGACAGGGGCCATGCAACGGCCCCAACGTCTCATTTCAGACCTCTTCTGATGGCCGCACACACTGGCCTCAACTACTTTGCAAGTCAAACCACAAGTTACTGCGAATACTCATCCCACCCCAGCCCTAACCCTCCCCTAACAGCCCCTCCCAGCCAATGTGAGTGAGGCTATTGAAAATAGATTTCGGAGACTGTCAAACTGTCTTAACGAGTATTGTTTTAATTCATCTGAGCAAGTGTAAACCAAACAAGTTTAGAAGTTCAACTAACATGTTATCTTTTGGTATGATATAACTAGTTCAGAAATAGTTGTGTAAAAAAAGTTGTGTAATCGGTTCGAAATACCACCAACACAGTAAAATCTTTTTACAAAAATCATGAGGTAACTACTGTCAATCAAATTGTGTCAAGGGTGGTTAATGTGTTTGGAGATTAAGTTCTTAGAATGCAGCTGCTTCTTCTCTCAACTAACTCTAAAACAACACTAATCCAGCACCAAACGGCAAATTTACGTTCTCATTATATGAACCAAAAACTGACACCTCAGAATGAAACATCTTAGGCAAGCACATGCCACACATTCCAGGAACACACATTGACTTATGACATAAACCAAAACAAGCAGGAGGGTTTTACAAAAACACTTCGGCGTCTTGCTATTAACTTTCTTCATAAGTCACACCTTTCACTTTGTATTTCACTAGAGCTTGGGAATCCTTCGAAAGAATCTTTTGAGAGGATTAATGACAAACATGTGACCCTGGGCATCTCTCCGACATGCATGTCCACTATGTATGTATGTATGTATGTACGAGCTAGTGTTTGTGTGATTAGCTCCTCCTCATGAGGGAGGGAAGTGGAGTCACTACACTAGGTTGACAGGGTTCAAGGTCAAGGCAGAGAGGATATTACCGGATAATCATAAACAGTATGGAGAGGGGCTGACTGGTTCCAAGAAGAACAGGATTTTGAGCAAGGCCCTGCAAATGAGTCACTCCTGCCAGAATTGGTTAGGGAAGCATGATTGGTCGCAAAAAGAGCAAGCAGGAAGTGGGCGAACAACTGATAAAAAGTTGTAGTGCTGGGCCGTTTCACTGGAGATATGTCAGCAGGCTGCCAAAAATCCAGACTTGTATTCACAATGCCCCCCAAAAGGTATTGGGTGAGGCTGCTTGAAACAAGTGCACACTAGTGCAATTCTTTATTTTACTTCACTTTAGTTGCTGGAAAATTACCTTCTTCTTTGAGCAAACTATGTTCTCTTCATGGTAAGAAATTAAAGGTCTTAGATGCAGATCAGATAAGAGCAGAGCATACAGCAAAAGGTATAGCAGATAAGTCAAGAAACCCAGCTTGAAAAGCAACAACGTGCCTACAATCTTTCTCGACCAGCAGCAGCTTTGTTAGAATCCCATGTTAGAATGAAGCCCACGTGTGAAAATGCCACGACGCCCCCTCATAGTTTGACCAAACTTTTCCAGGCCTAACTCCCTGCATCTGTCTTTGAGCTGCCCACAACTTCGGAGTCTTTTGGACAAACTGTGGCTGGGCCAGGAAATAAGGAAAGAGCAAGAAAACCAACACACGAAACAGAAACAAGATTGAGTAATGGCGGCAGCGCTACTCCAGCCCTTCCAGTGCCCTTGTGCTCAGGCCTCAGTCCGTGTCTCGAGCTTGTCTGCTGCAGTGGCAGCCTGGCCGGTTGGGCGGAAGAAGACTTCCTGCGTGACTCTGGTGATGGTGTAACAGAACCCGCTCTGTTATCAGATGACCAGCTCTCCCAGACACTGAGCTGCACACTCCACCACCAGTCCACCACAGCTTCCACTTCCCTCTTCTGCCTCTGCTGAGGAGGCAAAACGACATGACAACCCACCCAGGATTTTCATTTTCAGCTCTACCTCCCAGCGTATCTCTGAACGAACGTGCTAAGGTAAGTATGTCAAGGACTCCTCCACCTGCTGGAGGTCGAGCTCCACAATAGCGAATGGGGGCGAGAGCATAAACTTACAGCAATTGGATTCCACATTACCGTCAAGGAAACCAAGAAGAAGGCCTCAGTCATCATGTCGACAGACTCTCAGCAGATAAGAACAAGTGGAAGAAGGCCCTTTAAAGAGCGCAATGAGAGAATAATGAGATGAGCTCTCTGATTACCGATAGTGATGCTAGCTTGCAGCAGCCCATCTCCCAGCATCTGTCTTTAATTTGATCACTTCAAAAATGTTTCACAAACGTCCACTGTCCCCCAGACTTAGTAAGTAAAACTAAACCTTATTCAGAGATACTGTTTAGCAAACAGTTGCTGGTAACTTCTACTGCCTTCAGCCCTCAGTCCTGCACTGCACAAGGACACAAAAACAGATGCTTTATATGTCCCAATGACAGACCACAATTTTACCTAACTTCTCAAAAGGATTGTGTAAGTTCAAATAAAATTGTATTTCATAAGCATTCAAAAGCTAGTCGAATATTCCATACATTCAAGTGCATAAAACACTAACCAAATCACACTGGAACAGTTTCTAAAAAGCTAAAAAAAAAAAAACAAGGCAACCCATCACGTTAGTACGAAAGTAAAAACATCACTACATGATGTGTATCAGCGTAAAGTTCACAAATACTTTACCTGTTGTAAACGCTGTCCTGAAACGACCCTACCAGGTAATTTAACTATATACAGGGTTAACTGGTTTATGGTGGGTAAGAATCTCTTTGCCACTTAAACAAGCAAAAGACAATAAAGATCGGCCTCACCCCAGTGAGACAAGGAGCCTTGTCTGTGCATTATTCAGACACTGGGCGTCATCTGTGAATAAAAATACCCCTTGCGTCCTCCCTGTACCCGCACTAGTGAAAACGAGTCGAGCAAGTATGGGTTGGAAATGATCTGCATACATCTTTGAATAAAAAAAGAGAGAGAGCGAGAGCGAAAGAGACTGCAGCTTCCTGCAACGCCTTTGAGTCCAGGACAAACATGCAGTATACTTATTTGACAAGTCCACGTTAAAGACCCTTACCAAGGGAGATGGTGATGTGCATTATGGCACAGCTATAAAAAGAATGAGGGGGCAGAGGAGCCTACAAGGCATCTGCCAAGAGAAGAGGAAAAACTTTCCAAAGTCCAAGGTTCTTGGAGATCACAATGAGCAGGATGTCTTTGATGTGAATTTCACTTTATTCAAAACCACTTCAGCAGTCCACCGGAGATACCAAAGTGGTAAACCCACAGTCAACAACGACAATTGGTAACAGTCAGATCAGATAAAAATAAGAATCACAACAAAAACAGAGTTCAGTTAAGAAAGTATTCGGAAAGTCAAACTCGCTGCACAGAAGCTCACCAAGTCATACCTTAATACAGCAGGCCTCCGTTTTCCATCTCTATGCCATCTGCAAGTGGGTCAAGCGCTCTGAACTTAATCAAGCCAAGTCCCTCTCTTTCCCCTTTTAAGATTCCATTATTTCTCTTCTAGCTTGCCTTTCCCGTCTCAGACACCAGAGAGAGTGAGAGTGCATTTGGAGCTCTTACCGGCCGGCCAGAATTTCGTTTCCCTGTGGGTCAGCTCAGTCTCCCTCTGCCTGCCTGCCTGCCTCTGTGCCTGGGCAGGGCTCTGGTCTGGAGCAACTGCAGACAGGAAACTTCCGAGTGGCCCTAGTTACACAGGCAAGCCCTTGCCTGATCCCACACAGGCAGACACCTACTAACTCCCCCACTCTATTTTCAGCCCACTGCTCTGGCTTCACTTCCCCCTCTGCGATTGGCTTGCCCGCTCCTCAATCACCACACCTCCCCACTGGGATAGGCTACTGGCTGTTCCCTTTCCTGTATGGCCAAGGGCAAAGCACTCTGGGAAGCGCAGTCCTCGAGTATGACTTCACCTGCTTCTAGGCCACTGCTAAGAACTACAAGTCCCAAACTGTCTGCTCTTGCCACCCCCACATCGCAGAGCTTGCTTCAACGTAAGCATTCAGAGCTGAATTATATACTACCGTGTGTTGCTAGCAGGATGCCAGGTATTAAAAGTACAGAGCAGCCAACAAGCAGTGCCAAGCGCTGTACGTATGAAAAAAAGACAAAGGGATCCAAACGCAACTCTGTAGAACTTCAATACACTAAATTTATATTGGCACACCACATCATCTGACATATTCAGCATTCTTGACCCAAATGAGACATTTTTTTAAACCTAAAAATATTCCATCATCAATGCGTAAATGCAATTTGAGACAGAAAGGTGTGTGCAGAAGTTATCAGAGTATGTTTCTTCATGAGTGACACCAAAGGTTTATAAAAAATAAAAAAAAAGAAGTGGACCCCAGTGCGTAGCACTGTACCTTGTCCTATGGATTTTATTTTGGTTCCTTCCTACTACGTTCTCCGTTTGTCTAACCTCCGACAAACACACCCCTTAAGGGCTGCCTCCAAAACAACAACAACGACAAAAGTTAACAACTGTAAAAACAAAAAAAAAGTTTATTGAAGCATCACCAGTGAAGCGAATGTGTACCAAAGCAGTTATTCGGAAGACCAAAGAAAAAGAGGAATAATTCCTTATTGGCACAGGAGCCCCCTCCTACCCCCCACACACACACATTCTCTCTCTCTCTCCTCTCTGTCCCCCTCCCTCATTCCTTCCTCCTCAGCCTTGCTCCCTTCAGTCGATAGGCCCTGGGCAGACGACACGGGGGACAAGCAGGGGGAAATGAGCTCACCTGCGATGGCCGTGGCGGTGCTTGTTATGGGTTAGCTCTTCCCTCCTCTTCTCTCCTCCTCTGTGGAGCTCTCTCTCTCTCTTAGCCGTCCCTGCTGTTCAAAGCTCTGTATGCGCTAACCAAGCACCAGCAGATCAACTCAATTCCCTTCCTGGTTTCTGGAGGGCAAAAAGGTCCCTCCCTTTCTCTCTCTCTCTTGCTCTCCCTCTCTCTTAAAGAAACAGCATTCCCCCATGCTGCTCTCCTCTGCTCATCTCTGGGGAATACAGTAAAGGCTGTTATCATGGCACAATGGCCACCAGCACTCATGACAGCAACACAACAACAGAGTTCACAAGGATATCGCTGGTAGAACCGGCCTGTATTTGTACTAAGTTGTTTGCTGGAGTGTTGCACGTGTACTTTGGGTGAGCGCGTGTGCCAAAATAATGAGAGTTAACCGTCCTTCTTTCTCCCCTGTGTGTGCGAATGCAGTCGCACCCACCCATCCCATTGCCTGAGGTCATGGAGTCCCACCCCAGAACAAGCCATGGCACATTCCAGGACACTCAGGGTCTGCCAGCAGTCCCCCCCGCAATACATATACACACACCCTCCACTGTCTCAAACTAATACAGCTCGCAGAGCGTACCTACTCTCAAGGGGTCGTCGGATAGAACTGACACTGTTCACTTACTGCTACACACCTTTTTGACACGTCTTCCTACTTTATATGTAACAACCGAACCCTCACGAATGTTAATTAAAAATAAGTAACCAAACAACTAAACTAAACTAAACGTACTGTGATTCTCCATACTCACCAGAATCATCCTGAGAGAAGCGATGAGTGCAGTCGACCAGCGGGACAGACATGGATTATCCTCCACCACTTTAGAGACCCGTTCACCCGCTTACCTGCTGCTGGACTGAAAGTTCTCAAAAACAGGAGGAGCAGTATATGACCTCTCTCAGAGTGACTGTACAATCGAGGACTCTCCCGTAAAACAGGGAGTGGACGCAGAGGAGCGTAATTGTGTATGACACCGAGTTGTGCTTTAATGCTGAAGTATTAAGTAGGAGACGAGCATGATGAACTAACACACACCAGACACAGAGGGCAGTATAATTGGGACGCTTAAAATTGATTCATAATTAAAAGAAGCTGTAAAAGTGCATTTCAAGTTACTAAATTCACATTTCTGCACACATTTGCAGAAGTGATGCCAAAGTATTTTATAAAACATGTCTCTGCAGCTTGGTTCTGCAACAACTCATTCCTAAAAGGTGAGCAGCCTTGAAGCATTGGCTAAATGTTAATCTACTTTTTTCTTTATAAATATACCAAAAATTAACAGTTATAATGAAAATCACGTTTGTCTAGATGTCTACAGTTGAAGTCAAAAGTTTACATACACCTTGCAGAGTCTGCAAAATGTTAATTTTACCAAAATAAGAGGGATCATACAAAAATGCATGTTATTTTTTATTTAGTACTGACCTGAATAAGATATTTCACATAAAAGACGTTTACATATATTCCACAAGAGAAATTAACCATTGAATTTATAAAAATGACCCCATTCAAAAGTTTACATACACTTGATTCTTAGTACTGTGTTGTTACCTGAATTATCCACTGTCCGAGGTTCTTCAGAAAAGCTCTTCAGGTCCCACAGATTCATTGGTTTTTCAGTATCTTTGTGTATTTGAACCCCTTCCAACAACGGTATGATTTTGAGATCCATATTTTCACACTGAGGACAACTGAGGGACTATTCAACTACTACAGAAGGTTCAAAGGCTTGCTGATGCTTCAGAAGGAAAAACGATGCATTAAGAATTTGAAGATCAGGGTAAATTTAACTTATTTTGTCTTCTGAGAAAGCTTCTGAAGGGCAGTACTAACTGAAAATATATTTAGACAAAATAAGAACAATGTACACATCTTCATTCTGTTCAAAAGTTTACATCCCTGGCTCTTAATGCATTGAGTTTCCTTCTGGAGCATCAGTGAGCGTTTGAACCTTCTGTAATTGTTGCATATGATTTCCTCAGTTGTTCTCTGTATGATTTTGAGATCCATCTTTTCACACTATTGTTGGAAAGGGCACAAATACACACAAATGCTGTTGGACCTGAAGGACTTTTCTGAAGATCAGTGGGCAGTTTAACTCTTCAGGACAAAACAAGGGACTCATGAACAACTATCACTAAACAAAAAACACACAGCTGTGTGTATTCTGTTGCATTCAGGTAACAACAGTATTAAGAATCAAGAGTATGTAAACTTTTGAACTTTTAAATTCAACTATTTTTGTAAACGTCTGTAAACGTATATGTTTATATATATGTAAACGTCTTTTATGTAAAATAGCTTATTCAGGTCAGTACTAAATAAAAATAACATACATTTGTATGACTTAGTTTGGTAAAAAAAAAAAATCTACATTTTGCAGAATCTGCAAGATTATGAATACATTATATTATGTAATGAAATTTACATTAAGTATAGTAAACTGCAATAAAACATTTAAACAGTGACCAAAACATAAGACTGACAACAACTACAGCCCAATAATCATTCACAAATAAGTTTTATTTTTATATTAGAACTGTATTCAACACATTCCATATGGTAATAAAATGACTTATATCCTCTTCTCTAAACTAGTCCAAAGAAACAAACAAACAAAAACAAAAATAAAATAAAATGCTATTTTAAGACTGAAAACAGTACCATTTGTACTGTACATATATTTTTATACACATAAGTGTGGCGACGCATTCACTTGGTCGGAGCTGAATGCCAGTGTGTAATACAGTTTCAATGTTACTGAAAAGTACTAGAGAAAGAGAAAAAAAGAAACACAAAGCTATTTAGAGCAAGTGGGCTTTAGCCACACTTCACAATGCCCATCTGTAACACCCGTGTATTTATAAGACCTACTAATACAGCAATATCTGCTGAGGTTCATTTGATCTGCATAGCACTGTACATGGTGGCCTGAGACGTTACTTTGCACTTTATACACCACTGAAGACCAGACTATGAGTGTACCTGTTGTAGTCTTTGATGTGTTTAAATTCATTGGGCTTATTGTAAAAGCGCTGTAAAGATAGGTGCAACCCTGGTTGTATTCAAACTTGAACTCAAAAGCAAGAAAATTAAAAGAAAACATTTAAGCATAAGTTACAAACAATAAATCTTTTCAAATATACTCTTCTGAAGATGATTTTAAGTTGAAAAATGAAGCAGGATTTAAGAAAAACCATTCAAGCACCCCCCCCCCCCAAAAAAACAGTATAGATTTATGAATACTAAATGACTGATCTTTTCCACAGGCACAGCAGTAGGAGAAGGGGCATCTGATACAGGAACTCTAATTAAGCTTATGTTTCTTTCTGCTAATGTGTGGCCATTGGTTGGCATGATGTACTTGGCCATGCACTAGCAGTGCTACCTGCAATGCACGAGCTAAACACCTGTACGTCTGCACTTGAGCGCTGCTGATTTGGCCATCTTACATCTATGATCAACAGTAGCCCTCTTTGGTTTTCTTTTTTGTAGACGGCAGTTGATTCTCAATTAAATGTTTGCCATTGAACCAAGCTATCCATTTTAACACAGTGTAGCGCTAACTGCCAAAAAAATAGCTCTTTAGCAAAAAAATTATTATTATAAACAAAAACATCATAAAACTAATGAAGTAGCTGTTATACAAACAAAACCTAGCTGATCTTTACCAATTTGGACGTTCCTGAATAATGTGGTCGTTAAAAATACAGCCACTCCAACTTAAGTGACTCTAATCTCCATATTCGTTCAAAAGACCGTGTTCCAACACCAGAGGCTCTCATAAAACAATGCCCCAGAACGCACCGCAGTGGAAGGGAAGAGCAAGCAGAGAACGGCAAAAGAGTGCACAGCGGTGTGTCGGAGGCTTACAAGCATACAGGCCTGTGAGAGCAGAAAGGAGAGAAGTAGAGCGGAGGATGAGGATGGCATGGGTGGCTACGCTGTGAGCCAGCGTTCATTCAGCACTATGAGTGGGTGTGCTGGGCTGGTGAAGGCCCATGGTTTTACACAACCATCCGGCGAAATCCACCTCCTCAACCTCGGCCCGCTTGATGAACGTGTGGCCCTGCAAATGAATATCACATCAATTACACCATGAGCAGGTTTTGGTGCCAAGGAGCCGATGTTACTTTTATTCGCAGTACAACGTGCCTTGATTCTCATGCTTGTACATCAATTTACCCCTGCAAGTATTATTTTTTGCAATGCAAGATAATACTGCTTTGAGTACCTGTCAAAGCTATACTGAGTGCAAGGGGGCAAACATTTCAAATTCAAGTTGTAACTAGAGCTAATTGCTGTACTAACATGGCCAAAAACTGACACACTGGATGGGTTGTCATTTCAAATTGCTCTCACTATTTAAATAATAGTGACTCATGTCATTCCAAACCCATAAGACCTTCGTCTTCTGAACACAAATTAAGATTTTTGATGAAATCCGAGAGCTTTCTGAGCCTGCATAGAGAGCAACACAACTGACACGTTCAAGGCTTAGAAAGGTAGTAAAGACAATGTTAAAGTAGTCCATGTGACATCAGTGGTTCAACCATCATTTTATGAAGGTACGAGAATACTTTTTGTGCGTCGACTGACATAGAAAGTGAAGAAATAGTTGAATAAAGTCATTATTTTTGATTTCTTCGCGAACAAAAAAATATTCTTGTAGCTTCATAAAATTACGGTTAAAGCACTAATGTCACTTACTTTCGTTACTACATTTCTGGTCTGAACGTGGTAGTTAAGTTGCATTCTATGGAGGGCCAGAAAACTTGGATTTCATATAAAATATCTTAATTTGTGTTCTAAAGATGAACAAAGGTCTTACAAGTTTGGAATGACACAAGGTCCCATGTTATTATACAAGATGTTGTCATAACTAAAATTTGAATTTAATATAGCTCAGAATCTAATACCATACAGGGTAATGTACGTACCATTAACATCTTAAGGTCGGCTCTGTCAGCAGGGTTCTTAATGAGGCTGTGAAAAACACAGGAAAAAAAAAAACCATTGAGACAAAATAAAATTCTGAAATCAATAAAACATTAGTCCAGAAATCTAGAGGGAGGTGTTGAGGTTTTTGTATTACTGCCTTTATTTGACAGGACAGTAAGTATTTTTTGTGTTTTAGTGTTTAAAGTTGTTTTTTGAGTAGTCTTAATTTATCAGCCTTAGTAAACAATTTTGAAGGACTGAACAGACTACGCATGTCACAACTTATTCTTTCGGAGCAAGTGCACAACACTGGGACCAACTGAAGTCAAATAAGTGTGTGCACATGCCGGACAAAGCTATGCTACAATTATATAGATTAGATTAGTAAGTATGACTTTGCAAAAACCGAACTGGTAGGTTTCAGTCAGACTAAACCGTTTGCGTGAGATTTTAAAGGGTTAGTACAACTAAAAATGAAAATTCTCTCATTAATTACTCACCCTCGTGTCGTTCCAAACCTGTAAGACCTTTGTTCATCTTCAGAACACGAATTAAGATATTTTCGACAAAATCCGAGAGCTTACTGACCCAGCATAGACAACAACGCAACTATCGTGTTCAAGGCCCAAAGAGGTAGTGAAGCCATCGATAAAATAGTCCATGTGACATCAGTGGTTCAACCTTAATTTCATGAAACTACGAGAATATTTGTGTGCAAAGAAAACAAAAATAACGACTTTATTCAACAATTTCGTAGGGATACTCTTGTGAATACACGGTGAAGACCGAGCACAACAGAAATTGTTGAATAAAATAATTTCTTTGCACAAAAAAGTACTTGTAGCTTCATAAAATTAAGGTTGAACCACTGATAATACATGGACTATCTACCTATGACTACCTATGATGTCCTTATTACCTTTCTGGGCCTTGAACGTGCTAGTTGCGTTGCTGTTTATGCAGAGTCAGAAAGCTCTCGGATTTCATCAAAATTATCTTAATTTATGTTCTGAAGATGAACAAAGGTCTTACAGGTTTGGAACGACATGAGGGAATTTTCATTTCTGGGTGAACTAACCCTTTAAAAGGACAAGTAATTGCTTTAGTCTGAACTTTTAAAGTCCATTTAAATGCAATCACTGAAGAAATTAATGGAGGTATAGAGGTATGAGAATGGGAACAATGCAGTCCAGATTAAAACTTGCATTCCCCAAAATGTACTACACAAGAGGTGTCCAATCATACTCCTGGAGGTCCACTATCCTGCAGGGTTTAGCACCTGAACCAGGTAATCGAGGTCTTTAGAATTAGATTGGACATCCCTGTACTACAACTCTTTCATCGTGGTCCAATTTTGCCATAGCTCAGGTGGCGTTTTGTTCAACACTGAAGATTCTGCAGGTTCGTACAATAAAAACACCAGGGATAACATGCAGGAGCTCACCATTTGGTCACAAACTCCTCAAAGTCAGTGGTGAAGACGCCATGGGGCAGCTTGGGTGGTGGCTGCAGATGTAGAGACAGGTGGGGAGCAGAAAAAGGGGTGATATTGAAGTGAAACTGCTACATAAAAATACTATAAAAGGCAAAAATAAGCACAAAGGAAGTAAGTTGCACGCTAAGCAAATTCTCTGACCTCATTGACAATGTAGTCCAGTAGCTCAAATATAGCCATGGCTGGCCTGCTGTCCATTCCGTGCCCTGGGGGAAAACAATTCGCAATGCTCAACGAAAACACGCACATTAAGCAGACTACGGAGAAGATCGAATGTGCATAAAAACCAATGCCAATGTTTGGGGAAATTAAAGTAGGTCTTACCGCTAACCGGTCGTCCTGGAGGCCTGGGTCTTGGGGACATGCTGTGGCCTTCTGCCCCACCTGTGTCCAGCACTGGCCGGCCAAATATGGCCTCCAGTTCCTTGGCATCGGGAGGGGGGATGGGGTAGCGTCCAATAGCCAGCTCAACCAGCGATAGGCCCATGCTCCACACATCCGACTGAACTGAATAGTGCGTGCCCTGGAGTCTCTCCGGCTGTCAAGGCAGAGAGCAGAGAGCAAGTCAAAGCTCTACTAGGGTGGGGCGCCGCACCCTGCAGGTGGCCAGGAGGAGTGGGCTAAAACTTGGCAGCCACTTCCTCCTCTCCACATGGAAGAATCCTGGGCACCGGCACAGGGCTTGGAACGAGAAGGACTGGGGGTTGGGGAGGGAAGTGGGCGGGTGACTCACCGACATGTACGACCGTGTTCCAACGAAGGAGTTGGCCATGGAGTCGATGAGCTGGCCACTCACGCCAAAGTCGCACAGTTTGATCTCGCCACGCGAGTTCACCAGGATGTTGGAGGGCTTAACGTCTGTAGGGACCAGAGAGAGACACCATGTAAGATGGAGGGCCAGGGTCCAAATCCCAGCGGCACCACCTGGCTTTTCATCCCTGTTTGAGCGCCCTTTCTCCAGCACGCCCAGTGAAAGCATTTTGCAAGATGCTATGCATACTGCAAAGCTAGCTCTGACAACACCGTCGCAGCAGAAAGGACAGACATGCAAGCCACTTTCCACCTCCCTCCTCTTAAACACAGGGCAAGAGGAGCAAATAACAGTGCGGACATGCAACGATTCCACACATGACGGGCCCTCCTTCAGCCCTAACACCCACTGGGAGTGGACAGAGGGGTGAGAGTGGGAGAGGAAAAAGCAGGGAGGGGGTTGCAGGGTGCGGCTGCCATGTAATCACATCCGAGAGGCTGTAATTACCGGCTGGGCTCCTCGACAGCTCTTTGCAAAAGGCGAGCGCTCCCTGCCACAACAGCACAACTATAGGCCTGACCCTCCCTGTCTAACCCTGCAAACCCAGTGTGGCTCCTTCAGACCCTCATACAACCTCACAGAGAAACTGATACTTTGCATCTTCAGACATAGTATTATTGCTCAAATGTTGGTTGTGCCACACTATTTCTATGCCAACTTGTGATCTACTTATAAAAAGTGCCTATGTAGTGTTTTTAATTGTAGCATGGAAAAATATCAACTTTTGCAATATCTTTGCTTCGTTTAATCTCAGGTTGGTAGTTGTGTGAAGGTCTCTGGATGGAGTTCCAAGTAAATACCTTTGAAAAGTGAAACCTAATCTCTCTACAATAATCATTTTTAAGCTTCTTATGCAATTTCAATAGCTGCATTAGGGGGCTACTTCCTGCTGCCATCCAGCGCGTGTACGCACACGTACGTTTTCGAAGATATTAGTAAGGAATGTTGCTCTGTGTGTACCTCTGTGCATTATTTGGTGTTTCTCCCGAAGATACGCCAGACCTCGGAGTACCTGTGGAAAGAGAGTTACAGATATCATCAATAGGGTTTATCTCTCAACGGTCAATGCGGTATCTAGCTTCCTGAATTTACAGAACGTGTTACATAGTCTAGTCTTTGCAAAACAACTTCTGCTTTGTGATTACTGAAAGCTGAGATGCACTCGCTCACACGTGTAATAAACAGTATGGACAAACATAAACAGATCTCTGCACCTTTGTTTGGATTTCGTGCTAAAGTGTTTGTCTTCTGCCGTGCTCGAATGCGAAGCAGAAGTTTAACCCTATTCATTTGGAAGAATACGGCTAAATGTGTGTTGAAAAACGTGCATGTTTTGGTGACTCTGACTTGAAAGGGAGTTTGCACATCTGTGGGTGTGGTCGCAGCTTTATTATATTGTGGTCTGTGCGTACTAGTGCCAGACATGTTACGATGGAGGTTGTGTACCATTTTTTGGATTCTGCTTTTAGACAAGAAGAGCAGGTTGCACTCTGTACTTTGATTTAATAGATTTATGTGGGCTATGCATGCATACGTGCAATTTCTTTAGATAAAGTCTTACACTTATTATAAACACAATTACCATAATTAACTGCACACCAAATCAAAAACAAGAAGTTGGTGGAGTTAAACTATATTCTAGGAATGCAACAATAGTAAAATTCTCCGATACAGATAAGATGGCAATTATTTTCATGTTAAGGCTGATGACCAATAAGTGTACGGCTTTAAAAAAAAAAAAAACATACAATACTAAGGGCTAAATTTATTAACAGTCTTTTGGCGTTAAAATAGCACTGTCAGGATTTACTAAAGACGTGCAGTGAAGAATTAGCGCTGGAAAGACGTGGACACAGTTATTTTTGTGCCTAACCTTATTGAATATGCAATTGTAGGAGTTTCCCTTTCAGACACAAAATTTATGGGAGGAGAGTATTAAAATGTCTCACGCAACATGATTTACTAACGTTTGCGCTCGTCAAATTACTGCTATTTGCACCATTATATAATGCCCAAAAAAAGCAGGCGCTGCTTTTGGTAGATTGCGCTGGTCATTATGGAAATGATTTGGCTAAGACAACATTTTTACCTCCCATCTCATCTTTTATGAAATTGCGCTCTAACACTAATTTGCCCTGTTTAGTAAATCTGATCCTAATTGTCTAGGTAAAACAGAAATAAAGCACTAAGAACTAAAAGACAACACTACATAATAATATACAGAACAAAAAAATATAATTTTTTTTTTAGATTTATATGCTAAATATTAAGTTTTTTTTTTTACTTTTAATCAGTGTTAGATTATGGCAAAGTTAAATGTCAAAATAGGGAAATGAATATGCACAATTAACATCCGATATCAGCAATGCACAGTCAAACCAAAAATTATTCAGACACCAGATATAATTTTGTATATTTTTACTAGTGGGTGCAGGACACTGTAGTTCATTTATGTAAGTGAGGATAGCAAAATAAAGTAAACTGTGACATGTTATACCCAAAAATTATTCATATAGTGGACTATCATTGAAATTTATAAAAATTTGGGACAAAAAATTAGATTTGACACTTTGACCTAACCATCAATGGTAACGTTTTGTTACATACCTTTCAAATCAAAGTTATCTGACATTATCAAGATGAATTTGTTCTGACACAGTTTAACGTTTTCTAAACTATAGCAAATAAACTGTGATTTGGTTTGACCAATTAATTTGTGATCATCAAGATGAATTTGTTCTGACACAGTTTAACTCGAGTTCTTGTCATATTTTATTACCATTTTCTAAACTACAGTGAATAAACTGTGATAATTCTGAAGGTGTCTGAATAAATTTTGTTTTGACTATATCTAATATAGACAAATTATATAGCATCAATAACTTTTTTTCTGTCACAGAAACTTGAAGGTTGTATCAGCGATTTCTAGCCTGAAACATAAAGTGTCAAATTCAGCTGACCTTTCATCACGATCCGCTCGCTGCCTGCCCCATAAATTGTCTGTGAAAAAATCGCGTCTCTCTGGTCAGCCTAGGGTCCGAGATATGCCAAAAAAAACAATCGGCACTACCAACCTTTCCACACATAAACAAACAGTGTTCCAACCAATCAGCGTCAGGGGTTTGGTGTTGTGGACTTTCGCTCCGCCTCCCTCACATCCCTGCACCAGTTTTTCACAGACAATTTATGGGGCAGGCAGCGAGCGGATCGTGAAGAAAGGTCAGCTGAAATTGACACTTTATGTTTTAGGCTAGAAATCGCTGATACAACCTTTAATTTCTACCTGAGAAATCTAATAATTAAAGTCAACCTAGTTGGATAATAGGTGACTTGTAGGTCTTATGAAATCACTTTATAGTAAAATTGGTGAAGGGTCAATTGATAACTATAACTGTTATCTGCACAAAATAAATAAAGTTTACAAAAGGTAAAATTCACCCAATACCGGGGGGCCAACTGAACTCAGATAAGTGTGTGCACATGCTGGACAAAGCTATGCTAAAATTGTCTAGATTCAATTAGTAAGTCTGATTTTGAAAACAAACAAACTGGGGTGCGTTTCCCGAAAGCAACTTATGGTCACAAGTTTTGTTGTTACAAACAGAGCTCAATGGAACTAACAACCATAGTTAGCTAATGATGCTTTTGAGAAATGCACCCCTGGTAGATTTCTGTCAGACTAAACCGTTTGTAACATTTTAAAGGGTTAGTTCACCCAAAAATGAAAATTCTGTCATTAATTACTCACCCTCATGTGGTTCCAAACCCGTAAGACCTTCATTCATCTCCAGAACACAAATTAAGAAGCATAGACAGCAACGCAATTACCACATTCAAGCCCAAAAAAGTAGTAAGGATATCAATTAAATAGTCCATGTCACATCAGTGGTTCAATTGTTTAAAAAAATATATATTATTTTAATGATTTCCTTACTACCTTTCTGGGCCTTGAACATGGTAGCTGTGTTGCTGTCTATGCAGGGTCAGAAAGCTCTCAGGTTATCAAAAATATCTTAATTTGTGTTCTGAAGATAAACAAAGGTCTTACGGATTTAGAACGACATGAGGGTAAGTAATTAAATGACAGAATTTTCATTTTTTGGTGAACTATCCCTTTAAGCAGTGGTTCTCAACAGGGGGGGGGGGGCCCGGAGAGATCGGAAGGGGGGCGCAAATTGTTTTCGAGAAAAAACGGACAAGGCATTATTTGGGTACTGGGTGTATTTTATTGCGTTTCACGTTTCATGTAGAACAGATATTCTAAACCGGTGGGCCTCCAGGGTGCCGCGAGATAGCTTAAAATTCATTTAAATATTATCCTAAAATTGTTTAATTTCATTATTAATGTTTTAAATGAAAATGATCAAAGCACGGTCTCTCTCGTGTTCTGTGATTGATTTCTTTGGACTCGACGCAGCAAGTTTCATCGCACTGTTAAATACAGACTGAACGGCAGCTCAAAACTTTCAACTGCTGCACAAAACTTCATTTTAGAGACCTGCAAGGGACATTTTAGTCCCGCTCCCGCAAGTTTCTGTCCCGCAGAAATATCGTCCCTTTCCCGCAGTAATATATGTTATTTCGTCCTGCTCCCGCCCGCGACATTCATGTTTTGTCCCACTTCCACGTCCGCAAAAGTAACCTATACCCCCCGGGAGTGCAGGTCATTACTTCATCTCTTGGCTGCATGAAACAAACCGTCGCGCTAATGTAGAGTTAAAGACGTCGATCAGAGTTATAGTAACGAACTTGCGCGTGCCTAATGTATGACACTCTTGTATATCAGAGTCGTACATTAGGTACGCATAAGTCCACTATTGAATCACAAACTATTCATGCTTTCGGGGCACTGACCCATAGATCCACATTTTTGCGTGAAATTTCAAAATATTTGTATAGTTGTCAAAATTAATGTCCTAGCTGTGAGTGTTTTATAATAGATGTTCACCCATAGAGCAGGATCTTGTGAGTGTCAGTGGGGTTTATGCACGTATTTGCTGTATTTTTCATTTGTATGTATATTTTGTAATGGATACAAACAGTAGATATTCAGTCAGTCCTTTTTAAATGACAGGTGCACTTACTATAAGTATATATATATATATATATACACACACACACACACACACACACACACACACACACACACAGGGTGCGATTTACCAATTTACCTCTGGTCTATGCATCCCTGCCTCTGCTTAATTATTTTTATCCATGGTGTGGATAAAACGTCCCGCGAACCCGCTCCTACGTCCCGATCTAAATCAAATTATTCGTGATACGTGCTTTAAAGTCGTCTGAATCAAATGATTTCCAATACGCGCTTTGAAGTTTAACGTTCTGAATCAAATGATTCGTGATCCGATTGGAGTGCTTTGAAACTGAATCTTTTTGCGACGCAGTGGTTTACTGATTCGGAGTTTACAAAAAGCTCCGTTGATACCTTGCTCACCTTCTCTATAAAATGTATTCATTGTTTGAAAATAAATCATTACTATTTATAGACCTAACTCACAATGTTTTTATTAAATTGTGATCACATAATACAGCTTCGTCGTATTAAAAACATTTCATGACCCGACACTCATCTGGTTCTTGCCTAAAAAGACGGGTATATAATGCGCGTTGTTAACAGATTACACTAGTTTGGTCAACCTCTGCCTATGGAGAGAGAAAAAAAAGTTTTCAAAAGCAACCCCCCCCCTCTGGTTATTTCACAAATCGCACAAATATGTATATGTATATGTGTGTGTGTGTTAAAATGTTAGAACTGAGCAGAGGGCAAAACTAATGTTTTGGTTAATAAAACAGGCTAAAAAATAAACATCTTTAGAGGAAATGTCAGGTATGGGGGGCCTTGCAAAATTGACCGAAGCAGGAGGGGGGCCCGGCCTAAGAAAAGGTTGAGAACCCCTGCCTTTAAGGATCATGCATAATAACAAGAATATTGTTCACAGCAAATCTAGAGAACTTATCTAATGATAAAAGGCACAAAAATTAACAAAAGCATCTGCCAAAAACACCTCTGCATCTGAGTTTTAACACATTACAACCCTCAACAAGAAGGAGCGCCCTTATGTTTATTACACTTGAAAAAGATCAGTTAGGCTTTAAAAAAAATCTAGATAAACTAGTCAACCTTGCTAACCAACTAGGTCCCAAAAAGGTAGTATGAATATTGATAAAATAGTTCCTGTCATATCAGTGGTTCAATTGTAGAAAAAAGTTTTTGTTTTTCTCGTTCATAAAATTAAGTTTGAACTACTGCTGTCAAAAGGACTATTTTATCAACGTCCTTACTATCTTTCTGGGCCTTGAATGTGGTAGTACCAGTGCAGTGTATGCCAGGTCAGAAAGCTTTCGAATTTCATCAAAAATATCTTAATTTGTGTAACTAAGATGAACGAAGGTCTTACGGGTTTGGAACGACATGAGGGTGAGTAATTAGTGTCAGAATTTTTGTTTTTGGGTGAACTATTATTTCAAAATGTCATGCAAATGGTTTAGTCTGACTGAAATCTACCAGTTCAGTTTTTGCAAACCCTCAACAAGAAGTAGCACCTTTGTGTTTATTACACTTAAAGAAGATTGGTTAAGCTTTAAAAATCTAGATAAACCTTGCTAACCAACTAATCACTTTTGTGTCAATACAGTCATACAACAGGGAAGGATAATACTTACAGCTATGCTAACTTTGCCCAAAATCTCTTCAGGGATTCTCCTGGCTTCCTTCAGCACTTGATCCAAAGAACCTCCATCCTACAAACATATACATGTCAGTGTGCTGTAACACTTTTGCTATGAACCTTAAACAACAACGTTAGTCCCACCATGTGCTCCATACAGATGCTGATTTCTCCATCGCTGTAAAAGGCGCCGTAAAACCCTACGATGTACGGCGAGTTACATTCGTGTAGGACCTGCAGCTCTCGTATAATCTGGTTCCTGATGGCTGGTTTGATCTCCAAATGAATGAGCTGGGGAAAACACAAAAAGTTCAGCCTTTGAACACAATGTAAGCAAACTAGGAGCAGGTGCATGAGTGTCTCGATCGCTTACCTTCCTGGCCATGACGAGCCTTGAGGGTTTGTGACGGACTTTGTGGACCACCCCACCGTTCCCTGCGCCAAGTTCACATATGGGGTCAAAATCTTCATCTTTGAGCTCGCCCACTTGGGCTTTCTGGGTGAGGAAAGCCTCGAGACGTTTTCTCTGCTGTTCATCCAAGTCTAGCTCTCCTAACTTCCTCTGCAAGGCCTCCAGGTTGGCCCTGAAAGCAGGAACAGGTAAGACCAGGTAAACCAAACAAGTGTCAGATATAGACTATAGCAAAACTATGTACTTACTCTGCTGCTGCATCAATGTTGGTTGACTGTCCTTCTCCTGTAGGGGTTATAATCAAGGGGACCGGTCTTCTTTTTGGTGCCATAGTGCCTGCTATCTATATCAAAGAGTACAACCAGGTTGTCTCTGCTGACATCCAATCCTTCAAATGCTACACAAACCTATAGAAGTTTCTGAGATTCGTAAGCCCCTAATTTCAACACCCTGTCATGCCTCCAGAAGCCGTGCCAAATAATATTACGTTGTCAAGAAGAAAGAGCGAGTGCCATAGGCGCAAAAGTGCACGAAATGCAGTTTATTTCAGCGCATTCATCGCCGGAATGTCTCTTCGATACGGCCCTCTGACTCGAGAGCGCTCCCACAGACAAAAGGCGGCAAAAGACAAGTCAGGCCTGTCGTTCGCAACCACACGACCCACCGCGAAATGCTGTCCAAAACTGTTTGGCCCGGAGGACCCGCGAAAACAGAAGTTGAAATTTCCCCCAAGAAAAAAAAAGGAGGGGGAAAAAGTCCGTCCAGGAAGCCGCTATAGACCTTTTTCACAGAAACCGGAAATACGCAATCGCAGGGTATGCAGACTTCCTGTGTAATGTCAACACAGCAGAAAGCCGGGTAATTTAAAATTAAAATGGAGAGAGTCTACACAACTTCCCTCGCTGGTTTGTCAAAGATAACTTTTGCAGACCCCATAAGAGTCGTGTAGGAAAACTCCGTCACAAAGAGGAACAAATTGGATAAAGGATATACGTTTTTCCACTAAGAGTTTATCCGCGTTTATACACGCTTAACGTACGTAAAAAATGACCAGAAAACCCCAAATTTCTGTCATACCTTACTTGGAACAAACACTAACTACTATCAAAAGAACGAGCCCTTATTCCACAGATAAAGTGCATAATATCACGTTAAGCGTTTTCTCCCCATAGAAGCCCATTATAAGGAAACAGCTTGGTTTATTAACTTACCTTAACAGCGACCAGGGAAGACCAAACTTCTGTTAAATTTCACTTAAAATAAACACTTGCTGCTCTCAAAAGAACGAGCTCTCATTCAGCATATAAAGTGATCGCGCCCCATAGAAGTCTATTATACAAAAAAAAAAAAAAAAAGCTTAACGTGGCTTAAAATTTTACTTATAATAAACACTTTCTGCTGTCAAAATAATTAGCTCTTATTGAGCATATAAAGTGAATAATATAAAGTGAATATCACGCTTTTCTCCCTATAGAACTCCATTAAGGAAAAAGCTTAACATTGTTTGTTATAATGGACTTCTATGGGGCGCGCACTTTATATGCTGAATAAGAGCTCGTTCTTTTGACAGCAGCAAGTATTTATTATAAGTAACATTTAACATACGTTTGGTTTTCCCTGGTCGCTGTTGAGGTACGTAAACCACGTTAAGCTGTTTCCTTATAATGGGCTTCTATGGGGGAGAAAACGCTTAACGTGATGTTATTCACTTTATATGTGGAATAAGGGCTCGTTCTTTTGATAGTAGTTAATGTTTGTTCCACGTAAGGTCTGACAGAAACTTGCGGTTTCCTGGTCGTTTTTTACATACATTAAGCCACGTTAAGCGTTTTTCACGTTGTTTAACTGGTTACCGGCATACCGGGGCGGAAATGGGTTTACACAGCAATTACGTATTTCCGGCGCAAAATACGGAAGTTGTGAGAAAGGTCTATCCAACCAAGAGGAAGCGTTGACAAGCTCTCGCGAGAACTGTCGTCAGAACACTCGAGTTATCGCGGGGTTTGACATATTAGTGATTATTTGAGTAAGAACGACATCGAGTGGTGAGCTGAAGAACTAACTGTCAAAAGGACCGTCACAAGGGAAATTGCCGCCCCAAAACGTAAGAATACACATTTCTAAAACATTTTAGCAGCTAGTGTCACGTTTATTGTAATATAATACGAGGTTTTAATGTGTTTAAGTCTGAGCTTCGTCAGTAAACCCTGGTAAGTTGTGCAGTTGACGAGTAACTTGACAACATACTACAGTAAACTACATTAAAATGAAAAAAGGTAGGTGATAATAATACTTTACCAGTACTTTACTTTACCAAAGTAGCAAAATACTCAAATACCTCCTTGCTGAAAAAACAAAACAATGCAAAACATCACAGAAATTTTTATGGTTTCCACTACAAATACCATTACATACATTACAAACCATCAACTTTTAACCGTTAAAACGATATATTAAAAAAAAAAAAAAAAAAATTGGGACGCATTCCATTAGGATTTAGTGGTTTTAACAAGCCACCAACAGAAGGTGACCAATTACCAGTAGAGACCCACAGGGTCCATTACAGTTTCCATTAAAACCAATACAAATAGGCCTACCATTACAAACCATTAACTTTTAACCATTCAAACAATTAAAAATGATTTTCAGTAGTGTGTTTTGAGACATATTCCATTAGTACTTAATGGTTTTAACAAGCCACCAACAGAAGGTGACCAATTACCAGTAGAAACCCACAGGGTCCGTTACAGTTTCCATTATAACCAGTAAAATCATTACAAATTTTGTCATGTTGTCTATTGTTTTGTTTTGTTTTTCTCAGCAGGGCTCAGTAAACTAATGTGGTATTAAAGTCACCAAATCAAAAAACGTTTATGTGATGGACTTGTAATCAGTTTTATTATATTAAAATTAACTGTAACGTTAGTAATTATGGTATTCTGAGGGAAAAACAAACAGAAACGATATTACGTTTTTAAGGAATAGTAGTTAAATACACTACCAGTCAAAAGTTTTTAATGTCTCTTCTGCTCACCAAGCCATTCATTTGATTGAAAGTACAGCAAAAACAGTATAATTTTGAAATATTTTTACTATTTAATGTTTTTTTTTTTATTCCAATATGTTTTAAAATGTAATTTATTCCTGTGATCAAAGCTACATTTTTAGCATTAAATGGTAAAAATATTTCAAAATTTTGCTGTATTTTAAATCAAATAAATTGCTTCTTTAAAAAAAAAAAACATTAAAAAGCTTACTGTTCAAAAGACTAGTAGCGTATATTCTTAAGTAATTGAAGGAGTTAAATCCAAGATTTAAAAATCACTGGAAAGACGTTTATTTTAAATCAGTTTAATTAATTGCACATATAATTGACAGGTGTTAAGAGCTTTTACAGTTCGATTTCAGTTCAGACAGGGATAACTGATTCGCTCCTGTTGTCAAATCCCACGTTGAGGGCATCGCAGAAGGTCACCAATTTACATTTTCCTCCGGAAGGGTTGAGAGTAGCCAATAACAATGTATTTGTGCCCTGGAGCAACTGGAGGCAATTCAAAACTTGATAAAATATTATTATTTTTTATTGGCTTTTAATATGAACATATAAAAAGACACAAACAAAACATTTACATCAAGAACTGCAAGCCACTGCCCATGCTGTCTTAAGCACTGTAATAAGAGGGGATGCCTCCATTCCCAAAACAAAACCACTTCAACCTCACCTGGCTACACAGAGGCCGTCTTCAACTCTGAGCTGGAAATATATTGTCATCAAATCACCAACTTTTCATTGTAAGCAAATGTACATTTTATCCACATCTAATAGATCGTTCTAGGTATCTAAAGATGGACGTCTATTAAGAAGTTCATTACCTTAAATGTGAAAAAGTGTGGTCAAATTTAGGGGAACATACTATGTTACGGGCTTATTATGAGAAACTGTCAACTGCAGCACTGTTTACTCTTTAAAAAAATATAAACAGAAGAGGGGAAAAAAAACTTTTTGAAGATATCATGAAGATGGAAGACCATGCCGACTCAAAGACGAACAAGTATTTTAACCCTTCATGGCGATATTCTTATGTTGAGAAATTCCCAAACACAGATAGGATACAGTACTGAGTATTCAAGTCAGAATTCAGGATTAGTTGAAAAAGAAAACTTTAAAATTACAACTAGTCAGCTTAGTACAGTGATTTTCTCTGAAACCTTGGAGGACAACAAAATGCTATAGCAATATTCATAGGCCTTGAAAGTACATCCTAATTTCCAGATCAGAAACCTAGACTGCCCTACGTGACCTGATGGCGAAGGTAATATTGTACACAATGCTGGAAAACCTGGTTCGAGTGTCAAGTTCGACTGAGAAGAAAATGTAAAGACAAGTAGAACACGTCATCCCTGAGTCCTCCTCAACAGATCAGCCGTCTGGATGTGCCATTTGTGTTTGGTCGTTTAGCGGGAGTTTAATTCTTCCAAGGTTTAGGTCAAGTCTGCATAGTCCTGACTAAGCCCAGTTATGTTCAGACTGTTGCAAATGGCTGAATGTGCGCGTAACAACAGCAGGCCGTGAGAGGACGCAGCGTTATCTACCATCACAAAGCGACATGCTGGAAACTCATTAAATTGCTGCGAAATGCCTCATAAAATGCACAATTCAAATAAAAGAGGCGGAAACTGTTAAATCAATAAATACTCAACAAATTGAGGAAAATATTTAAGATACGCGCCTGTCAACCGGCTGAAATGAACACAAAAAAAAAAACGCCATACAATGGGCTCAAACAAATCAGCCATTTATCTAAACTGAAAAAAGTGAAGTCAACTGAAAAAAATAATCATTTCAGGTATTTTGCCAATAACGTCAGCTCCCCTACTAGATAAACCTAATAATTTACTACAGTCATGTCTAAAAGAAAACTAAAACAACTCTTTGTCCTTTGTCCTCTCCTGAACCTGATTTATCGTTCTACCTTTGTGTAGTAACTTCAGCAGCCTTGTACACACCAAAATGACTGAAAGAAAGCAATAAATGACAATGAGACCTGCAATTTTCTATTAAATGATCAGAAATAATACATTATCATTGTTACATTAGCTATCGTACAATATTTACTCGCTGACAAGCATCTCAAAAAGACCGTTCTGAACCATTCTGAAGTAAATTTGCGCACTACATTCAGTCAGCACACACTAGTTGACCGACAGACTTGACCGGAAACTCGTTGCTCGAGTCAGAATCACTTTTAATATGATGCCTAAATGGGCAAGCACAAATTAATGAGCAATGCATGATGTCTCTCCAGTGTTGCTGCACATGAAAAACATGAAAAGGGATTGAAAACAAAACTTAAAGCAAAAAAAAAATAAATTCAATAACCCTCTGATCAAGTTCGACTGTTAGACTGAGGTAGCTTGTCAACTTCTGTGGACAAAGTCAAAAAAATATATATGAGAGAGAAATATGGAAAATTTTCAGTATCGTCTCCAAATCACATTAAAACAAACAGCTAATGTTAATCTTATGTGGAGGACTAACAGAAAACGCCTGGTTGTATGATCTCGACCCGAAGGAATGAACGTTTTTGAGATACTGTGGCTTGTCTCACGGTGTTTTGAAGGCCTGAACAGCTCCGTATCAAACTAAAACTGGCAAGATCTTAAACGCCCCCCGTCAGAACACAAAGTGGAGAGGAAGTCGAGGACAATAGAGTAGAACTGAAGATGGTGTTACTCTTCCATGGTCTTTAAAGGGAGAATACAGTATTAAGATGCAATGAATGACTGGGAATGGCTTTGCGGGGCATCTGCAAGTTTGTCAACGCGACGCCCGACTGCTCCAGAGGTCAGCAGCAGCGCATGGGTGTGCATGTCTGTGTGCGTGCATGAGTGTGTGTGTGTGTTCGGGAGAGGACACAGGGACACGTTTCTTGAATTTCCAAGGCTCAGATCCCATCTACACCCCTCCCCCCAACAAGTCTTAGTGTCCTGCCAGTCTCAGTAAGCAGTGACCAGGTCTTTGTCATAATCATATCTGCCCCGTTTAGGGGCGGGGCTGTCCTGGCTGTCATCAGTGTCCTCGCTGTCCTCAGCTCCACCCCCTCCTTCTTCATCTGACGAGTCGTCCAAAGTCAGATCCACCACTGCTCCGCCTCCTGACCCGGCGCTGGTGCCGCCGGTTCCTGCCGACGCACCACCCGATCCAGACTTCCCGGTCTGGTTTGTGCCGCTGTGAGCTGGGGAGTGGCCGTTTGCCTCAGGAACACCTTGGATGAGAGTTAAACCCGTTATTTCCCATGAAATACTTTAATTTTACTTTCACAGGGTTCGTACAAGGTGCTTGAAGTACTTGAATTTGACTTTAAGGCCTGAAAAACTTCTGATATTTCTGAAGAGGTACTTGAAAAGTGGTTAAATTATTAAAAGACAATGTATCGATGAAATAAGTGTTTACTTTTTTTAATAAGCACATATTCTTTTGTGCAAAATTCACAGAAAACTATCGAGCCAAACCAGTTGTAGTACTGACAGTGTCGTGTAAACATGGCTGAAGACGCAAAAACTAGAAAAGTTGAGTGAGTCATTAAAGCTGAAACTGCTCCGATTGATTCAAACTTGTAACTTCTTTTCATGTCAAGCAATTAACTAGCAAAATCCATATCAAATTAAAAGTGCCATTAATTTTTACATTTCAACATCGCTTTTAATGATTTTTAAAACCATTGCATCACATGATTTACTGTTTTGAAGCACTCCAATGAATCATTTGATTCAGTTCGGGCCTTTTCCTTTTGTTTGGAGTGTTAGGTGAATTCAGTCACGAAATATGTCACTCAACCTGACCAGTTAGGTTGTGAATGTATCACTAAGCCTTAAGGTTCGGTATCTATAGGTTCACTGTCAAAAATTCCAGTGTGAATGACAAGCGGACCAGGAACAAATTCATTATTTTCCTTTTTGATCTGGACCAAATGAACCAAACTTAGACTTAGATTGGAAATTTGCATATTGCAAATCAATTGATTCAGATCAGGCTTCAAATATTTTTTTCACAAATCATTTGATTTAGATCAGGACTTCGGATGGGATTTGAAAATTTGATTTAGATCAAAATCAATGTGTGTATCGCAAATCATATGATTTAGATTTGAAGTTAAGAGCAGGTTCTTTAATCATTGCGCAAACTAAATGATTTGCAATCTGTGCTCCAAATCATGATCTGAAATTATGGTTTGTTAATCATTATTCAGTTCGGCACTTCGGAGTGTGGATTGCCAATCTTTTGCTTTAGATCGGAACCTAGGAACGCAAAACGCGAATCATTCAATTCAGATTGGGACTTTGGAGCGACTTCGCAAATCTTCTTTTCTTAAACAGTAGAAAACATCAAACCATAAGTGAGATCTTTGATTGAAGTCCTTAAAATAAAAAAAATAGTGCTTGAAAAGTCCTGGAATTTTATTTTACAGTATCTGTACGAACCCTGATTTCTGAAGGGAGAAAACCAGCTTACATATATCAACCACCGGATAGTCAGGCGTGCGGCTGTTTTCCCGCTCTCTCTCTTTCTCCTTGTCGTCCCTGATTGGCCTCCATGAGCCGTCGGTCAAATACTCAATCTCCTCCACATCCTCTGGTGTCTCTTTAAGGATCTCAGAGAGTAATCTGAAATGAGTCGCATTTGATGAGTTCACTGCCAGAGCATGTGAGAAGCAAGCAGTTTAAGTAACGGCGCTTACCCGTCAATAGTTAGAAGCTCAAAGGGAGCGGGTTTGTCGCATACAGGGCAGGTCCATGTGGGTTTCTTTTCATTCATTTGCAAGAAAAAGACAGCGTCGAAACACTGCAGGTGGGCGCAGGTGAGCACTCGACATGGCACCCCGAGTCTCATCTTTACCAGCTGTGTTGAGAAAGACACTTGTTAGGTCTACAACTTTGCTACAGTGGTTCCATAGCGATGAGTCCCAAAAAGGTACACTTACAGGACAGATGAGGGACACTCGCAGTCCTGTAGTGGCGATCTCACTTTCAGGATCAAAGCGCAGCTTGTCTTGAACTGTGTACAAACAAAAATGTTTTAGTAAAATTTTGATGCTAAGATGGGTCATTCTACAGAATTGGTTCAAAGTCAGAGTTGGAAACATCTTGAAAAAAAAAAATTTTTCCACAAATTTTGTATGAATGCAAATTGTATAATATCCAAGGTACACATTTCTAGTAACTGTGCAGGAAATTCTCGTATTTAATTTTCAGAAAGTTTTGGAATATTTGTTCTCTCCCCAAATTTGTCACTAGTGAAACAGTAATATATGATTTAATAAAAGTTATATTGACCTATTAAGATTTTGCTTACATCTATATTGCCAATATGTATTTTTCTATTTTATTAAAATGTTTTCAGAGGTAAATCAACAATCAGAATTTTGACAATATTTCAAGTGTGATTTATAAAATTAGTTGTATTTTGAATCCAATTTTTTCTTTGTAAAAGGCAAAAAGTTGATCATACAGATTTCAAATAAGGATTTATTAGTATGAATATACATTGAACTACTTACCAACATAACATCTTAATGTTGATAATTTAGTATAATTTATTTTTGACAAAACATCCTGTTTCGGTCATGACAGCACATTTTTGGCAGTGACAGTAATGTTTTGGTAGCGACCACGTCACATTATAAAATTTTAACTTGCATACTAAAACGTACTGAAATACAAAAATGTTCATAACTGTACTAAAATTATATTTTTCCCCAAATAAATGATTGTGTGTTCCCTTTTGTCACTAAGCGAACAGTAACATGTCATGTTTCGGTACTGTTATGGTAGTGACAATTTTCTGGGACAATACCCAAAACTAAAACTTAAATAAATAAATAAGATATCCCTCTGAAACGCCACCAAATGTTACGATCGCGACTGTTTTACGGTAATGACAATTTTACAGGATAAAATCCAAGAAGAAGAAGAAGAAAAAAAAAAAAAAAAAAAAAAGGTAATTACCCAAATCAGATCTTTTTTGGGTGTTTAAAGGGATAACACCCAAAAAAAACATGTCACTACCGAAATGTCACCAAATGTTTGGGTTGTGACAATTTTACAGGAAAACACCCAAAAAACAAACATGTCACTACAGAAACACCACCAAATTTTTCAGTCACTACAGAAATCATAACTTTTTGGGGTGTTTTAAGGTACAACACATTTTAGGTACTTTTGAATCTAGCTCAAAGATGCTAATCATCACATCGTTAGCCAGCATAGTTCTGAACCATGGTAAACAAATAACTCCTATAAAAGTGTGTTTAATTATAGAAAAACATGGCAGTGACATGAAAATGTGAGATACTTTTTTTTTTTACATAAAGTTTCATTATTTACAAAGAAAATAGTTTTTTAACTTCACTTTTTTTTATAATCAGACATATATATTAAAAAAAAACAAAATTATTTCAATATAATTTTCATAAGTTGAAATTTAGGGGTTAGGGTTTGGAATAGGGATGCTCATTTCGGTTAATTTTCCTGACCGACAACCGCTGCTCGTTATCCGAACATTAACCATTAACTGATAAAATTTTAATAACAAATTCGTTTAAAATAAAAATAGAATGCACGAGTATCTGTGATGATAAATTAAAAATACAAGCAAATGTTTTATTTTAACGTGCAAACAGCAGCATACAGAGCAACAACAAAAACTGTATTGACATATACTCAAATTATCACGCATCAGCAGCGCTTCTGAACAGAAAAAATCTGAACAGAAAAAATCTGAACAAATAATAATAATAATAATAATAATAATAATAATAATAATATCAATAAAACAAATTAAATAACTATCTAATTAAGATGACAAAACTAAAACACACTGGCGCTTTGAAGAACGGTGCCGGTCTTTTTCTTCCCGTCGGATATAAAAATATATAGCAGGCCAGCCTATACCTCAGTGTGCCTAGTTTTTAACATGTCCACATGCTGTACAGATAGACTAGACCGCTGCCTGTTAACTGTTACTGTGTGTTCACACCGCCGGCGGCGAGAGCGTCAAAGTGGTCGGAAGTCATTCATTTTCAATGTGAGCTGGCGGCGAGAAGCGGCGCGGCGCGGTGTGGGCGTCGGGGAGAGTTGAAGTCAGGTCAAATTTATGGTAATGAGCTATGACGCGGCTCGGCGGCAACCAATCGGAATGTATAAGTTCACCGCTGAGAGGTTTCAAAAGAACGCAGTCCTGTAAACTTGGTTCCGGCCACATTAGTTCCCAAGGAAAATGGAGAAGTTAATTATTGCTGTGGCGGGTTTCCCCATAATCTACGACGTGTCCCTGTTTTTAAGTTTGCACTTAACCATGAACACAAAACCCACACCATACAAATGGCTTTTAATTAGTTTATTTCGTTAGCAAACATGTAACTACTATTAAATTCAATTTCTTATTTTCAAGTTTAAAATATTTAATATGGTTAACTAACTTACACCCAACTTGTGGTCAGTCTGCACAAGATCGACATGCTTGTTTGCTTTGCGGCCGCTTTAAATACAAGATCAAGCGTTCGATCGTCAGAGCGTCAAGGAATCTTTGTACAGCGTTGCTTGCAGGGCGGCCAGAGCGAATTTTGAAGCTCTCGCCGGCGGCGGTGTGAACGCACAGTTAGATCCGCAACAAAAACACCATCACAAAAATCCTTTCAATTTGCGGTTTGGAATTTTCATCCACTGTCATATGCTGTGGAGAAGCGTGTGTTTTACAACGTTCAGCAATAGCCAATCACAGACATGTATGTTAATTTGATTATCACTGTGGCCAATCAGAGGAGGCTATGTTACAATCCACTCACCACTCAAAGTGCCGGTTTCAGTTTTGCTGATTTCTACACTTTCGCGAACTCTCATTAAAACAAAGAAAGTGTATGTATTTTTTAAATAAGAGATTAATTGTGCAGTGTAAAGGTTATTTTATTACTTTTTAATAACTTTATGAGATTGCGATGAACTACTGTAAGATGAGTGACAGCTTTCCAATGATTCTAGACCAGGGGTCCCCAAACTAAGGCCCGGGGGCCGAATGCGGCCCGCCGCCACATTTGGACCGGCCCTCTGAACAATGCCAAAGATATATTTTATCATGTCGGTATTTGATAATAAAGGTTGGCTTTCAACCTAAAATTTCCCTTAGTTATTAACATAGCCTAATTATTTGTTAAATTCACCAACAGAATGGTACATTGCCATAATGTGTCATCGCGATCGTTCCTTGACACGTCTGTGTGTGGTGGCTCTTGATGCCTTGATCCCAGCCTCAGTCCATTGCTTGTGAAGTTCACAAATTCTTGAATCGATTTTGCTTGACAAGCCTCTCAAGGCTGCGGTTCTCTCGGTTGGTTGTGCATCTTTTTCTTCCACACTTTTTTCTTCAACTCAACTTTTTGTTAACATGCTTGGATACAGCACTCTGTGAACAGCCAGCTTCTTTGGCAATCAATGTTTGTGGCTTACCCTCCTTGTGAAAGGTGTCAATGATTGTCTTCTGGACAACTGTCAGATCAGCAGTCTTCCCCATGATTGTGTAGCCTAGTGAACCAGACTGAGAGACCATTTTGATGGCTCAGGAAACCTTTGCAGTTGTTTTGAGTTGATTGTCATATTCACCATATTCTAATTTGTTGAGATAGTGAATTGGTGGGTTTTTGTTAAATGTGAGCCAAATCAACACAATTAAAAGAACCAAAGACTTAAACTACTTCACTCTGTGTGCATTAAATGTATTTATTGCACGGCTCTTTGGAATGCTTGATTCTGATTGGTCAGTTGAGACATTTGCAGGTTCGTTCTTTTCAAATAATCACCGCTCCAAAGTAATAACGCATAGCCGGTACTACTTGTATGTTTAAAATCCCTCCGTGCCAACAAAGATTACCGTTTGGCGCCATCTTGTGACAAACACTGGACAACCACAATTAACAATGGAAAATTTCGACATTAATCTATTTAAATTGTCTTACTAACGTACATAGTTTGAATGTTAGTCACGTGGTACTATATCGTTTCGCGGAAGGATAAAAATGTTAATTTAAAACAAATATGCCAATAAAAGGTTTCAAATTCATATTCATGTCCGCTTCGCGTCGGGTCCTGAT